>NC_092859.1:13789845-14034402 GCF_032062135.1 Pyxicephalus adspersus
TGATCACCCTGTATAAATAAATAAATGGTCCTTATAGAGAACTCTCTTTCTGATTATTCACTTTAAGGTCATTACAAAGGACAAGAGGGCACTCTTTGCGTCTGGAGGAAAGAAGTTTAAGCCCTGGATAAGTAAGGGATTCTTCACTATAAGTACTCGGAAAATGTGGAATTCGAACCCTCAGGAAATAGTTTCAGCAAATACTATAGATTGCTTTAAGAAAAATCTGGATAATTTTCTAGAAGCAAAGAATATAACTGGGGATTAAAGTTATAAATTAAAAAAGACAACAGAGACTGTTGATCCAGGGAGCATTCAATTGTCTCACGGGATCAGGAAGGAAATTTTATTTCACCTGTTGGAGCAAATTGAACCTGGATTCATGTTTTTATGGCCTTCCTCTAGATTAGCTATGTCTATAGGGTTTTTATCTGGGATATGTTTATTTCCCAGTGGTTGAACTTGATGGACTTGATGTCTTTTTTTCAATGTAACTTCTAAGGTGGAATTTGGCTTCTTAGTATATGTGTGCTTCTCTATTTAGGCAAAGCACTGTTGTTGTTTTTTTGTTAGTCATCTTTATATGCTGCACAATACAGGGTTTCCTAAAAAGCTCATATAATATCGATATTGATATCGATAATAATTTATCATCTAAAAAAAATGTATCTTATTTATTAAAGAAATTCTTAAACTGCCATTAATGTGAAGGTTTGCTTGTAAGATATTTAAATTTGCTCTATTTAGCTTTATTTGCTTTCTGCAAAGGAGAACCTTCCTTTTGTCTTGGCAAATCTCAGGTGCTTCAGGTGTCGAAGCATGTGAAGATCCAAAAGTAAAAAGTGCCAGACTTATTGCAGACTGAAGGACATGTAATAAGAAAAACCTCAGTTAAACATTAAACTACAACTCTGGCCAAAACAAATATTGCTATTTTGGCTGAAGACAAGGATTTCATCTTTGATGCAGGCTTTCCAGGTAGACTACTGACAAAGGAGTAATTGGGCCTGATTTAATAAAGTTCTCCAAGACTGGAAAAGATAGACTATAATAGATGAATCTGTGTGTTACCAGTCTTGGAGAGCTTTAATAAATCAGATCCATTGGACCTGATTTAATAAAACTCTTCTAGGATTGCTGGATCATGTCATGAATGCTGGATGTTCTCTCATGCTATATCTTTTCCAGTCTTGGGGAAAATGTTATTTCTAATTTTATTATATTAGTCCCAATATATGTATACTATTTTTTTACAGAGTTGTAAACATAGATATAATTATTTACAGAAATATTGGTATTTGTATATTTACTATACACAATTGTGTGTTTGGTTGCCTTACTTCACAGCTTTGGTGTCAATTCCTAGCACAGTTAATGATAGCTTTGACATTTGCACACAGTAAGTATCTTTAACTCAAAGTGCTTGGAAATCAATTGTAAATAGGCCTGGGGTTTGCAAGGGCTATGCTTGAGTGTTAACAATACAGACTGGCCTGGAAGCTCCATTAATGAGTATTGAGCATGGACTAATGGGAAACACCAGAGGTGAAATATCACTATTGACCAGTGTGTGCCATATACATTCATAAAGCTGACTCTGCCACTCTGCTTCCATTTGTGAAATACATTTTTGATGTTCTTGGTTGAACTTTACAAAGCATGGCAATCACACAGCCTTGTGCTGAACAGCCAACTTCATAATAAAATAAAATTGTCAAAACAAAAATAGGGCTTCCATTTACTGGCATTAGATAGCCATGAGATATGCACAACGTGACCAGACAGTAGGGTCAGGTAAGTGACCTGATTTTCTTTTTCTGCAGATATCTGTTACAGCTTGGTCACCTTCCTGCACCCAACTTGGAACTGGACAGTAAAGGAGCAGCAGAAGTAATCTTACTTTGCTATCTACCTTTGCTATCTACATTATCATATACACGGCATGTACTGGTTGGGTACTAGTGCTGCCCTTAACTCTTCCAATCTAGGTGTTGTTGTACACAAGGATAACAAGTGGAGGGTGCCAAGTATATATCAGGTATTGACAATGCATGTAAAAAATATTGATTTTTGTAATAAACTTACTACTACACAAATACACTTAACTCTAAACCTCAACCTATGTAGCAGCATCACTAGACAATTTTACCATCTGAAGTTACTCGCTTCATGTACTTCCTGGCCAAACAGAATTACAAAGGCTTAGGAGAGTGAAACATACAATATGTACGCGAAGCATGTTTTTCTCAGCATGCTTGGAGCTGTGCTTCAGATTTGCTGTCTTGACATTATAGATGGGCCCATTAGAGTGAGACCAATATATTGTTTCAACTGTTTTCCTTTGATGGCCGGAATAACCCAAGGTTAATATAGAATGTTTGTATTGTGCTTGGACCTTTTACATTTAACGCTGGTTACACCGGTTACTATATCATGCCTCAATCTGAGGCCTGTCTGGACAGGAAAACACATAAATATATCACTGAGCGCTGTAGCGTTAACTCTGCAAGCAAGGCGACTATTTAAAAGAATCAGTGATCAGGAAAATGAGTTAAGAGGACATAATGGAGCTGCATAGCCCAGTGTGCGAGTACTCACATACACAATGTAGACTTTTCTGATGGATCAGCTCCATTACAGCCTGCCAGCCTTGAAACAAGCTTTGTAAATGAAATGCATATTTTTCTGCTCTTGAACTCTAACCTTACTTATCAGCTTAAATCACTGTTATCTGATTGGACTGGTAGTGAAGCACAGTCTTAGGGGGTGGCTTTTTTGAATGCAGCAAGCCAAGCTTTCTGAGTTTGTGATACAAGAAATGAGCGTAAATTAAATAATCAGCTGAAAATGGTCCAGTGAAGAAACAACCTATAGCATGTCAATTGCTTGACCTTTATTACTGAAGTGTGAGTGGAATGACATCAAAGTGGGCAAACCTGAACCCTTTTTGACCAAGACCACAGACATGTGACAGCACCACTGATTAGTTAACATAATCAATGATGTTAAAAGATAGGTATACTTTAAAAGTTTTGAAAGTTCACTTAACTCTAGGCCCTTTGGCTAAAATAAAATCAGCCTTCCCCTTTACTATATCTGTTAAAACCGGAATTTGAATGTGGCGATGCTGCAGAGCTCTCAAACCAAGTGACAATCTTGGAAGCTGGCCAGGAACATTCTCAAACTCCTCTTTCACTTACCAGCTTACTATAATATCATACTAGGGTTGGGCTGGTTTTATACCAAAGCAACAAAAATCTTCTTGGCACCAGCAATACACTTGACATTGCCCCTCTTTTTGATTATACCACAGATTAGGTCTTCATAACCCATGGGATGTACCCAATGGAAGCAGTCTGTATCATAAAGAGTGATCACTTGAAGTGGGCATTTGAAGACTTTCCCTCTTTGTACTGGAGAGGTATGAAAACTCTTGACCTAGCGTGTCATGTGATTGTAGATTTAGATGAGTATACTTTTTTTTGTAAAGAATTGGGTGATTAGCTAAAGAGAGATGAAGATGGGGAATTTCCTGGTGCAACTTAAGCCTTAAGACCAAGACATGTAAGGTTTTTTATCAGGTTAGCATAATTTATCATTGCATGCAACTTGCACTTTGATTGGTGGCTTTTTATTTCTTGGATTTCAGTTTTAGCTTGTGTGAAGCTGTTTTGTGACTCATAAAGGCTCATTCATATCAAAGTGTTCAGATCAAAGAAACATCAGTGAGATGTTAAAGCTGAACTGAAGGAAAACAGCATTACACTGCTGAAATTTCTCTTTTTCTCCCTCTCAATATATATACTTTTTTATCTGCCAAAATTCACACACCCTACTAGAGCAACATGATAGAGCCCAGCAAGTGACACTACTAAGGAAATAGTACTACTGGGATTACATTCAACGTGATTTTTTAAACAGTTTTGATCTTTTAATCGCACTGCTTGGTTAACAAATATGGCTGTGAATGGCCTATTGCTGTGATTAAAGTTGATGAAAAACAACTAAATTGTATGGCCAGCAATATTTGTTTTCCTGCCTGCCTCTGAGGGCCACTCCAGAAAATCACCAGTAGAGCAGATCCTTAGGTTCCTTGGAGGTGAGGCAAGCTGACAAAGAGGAGCTCATGCAACTTGAGGCGAGAGCATTATTTTGTTTTTGCAGCCTGGTTATCATATAGGATCTACACATGGTACAAACAAAGAGGAATTTAATACAGTTTGGTTGCATTTCTTATATCGTTTCAGATTGCCAAGTTTTCATATACATCTCCAATAGAGTATTACATCAATACCATACCTCCCACTTGAGAAGAAAATATGTATTGTGTATTGCATAAATTCAATGAGGCATTGTATCGTTTTTCTTAAACGTTTATTTTGGTTATAATAATAAAGACCTATACTTGAGTTGTATCTACAGGAAAAGGTAAGCTTTGGGCAGAGCAGAGAGTGATTAAAAGCCCTATAAGGTTTTTATTGCTGTCAATACTTCATGAGAGAAGATCTGCCCACTGGGACGGTGCAACCTTACAATGGGAATACATGTTCTGGTGACAACTTTCCAAAACACTTTTTCACTTCATAAAAAAGGGCCCATTTCTATTACATCTAAATGTTTTTATATCTCTCAGGGAGCTCTTTTTTTATTTCCCCTACAAACCTCCTGGAGCAATTATGAAGCTTCCCATCTATTTAGTACTGTAGAGAATGCAGTGGAAGAATGAGAACACACTAAAACACTCAACGGTCAAGCTGGGTAGAAACAGAGACAAGAGCTCTGGTTTATATAATAGGGCGCTCTCATTGTCAGAATCCCCAGGAAATAAATTTAAGAATCTCTTGATGAAGACTGTAGGAAAAAACATGTTGAGGATTTACATTTTTAATACAAGATTTTATTAAATGGCTTTACACTATTCAATTGTATTTCATGTGTAAACTGCTTTACATAAAAGAAGGACACGAAAGGACATTCAGGAGGTAACGAATGAAAGAGTTTCAGTAGAGAGTGACAGCAAAGAGCACCAAAGCCAAATTGAGATTTTAGGAAACTGTAGGAAAACTAATGCCTTGGCACCTACTGATACTCATCGAGCCTGCATTTCCCCAATTCTTCTTTTAGGACCCCACCCAGCAAAAATCACCCATGCTGGGTGAGCATGTAACCTTCTTCCATGTAAAAGAGCTCAGTTACAGCAGCCAGTCGCTAGGCTTAAGTATTGGCATGGGGGGTGACCATGCCGAGATCTTTTTTCCGATACAGATAACAATGGAGAATTTAGTGCCAAGTGGAACAGACAAAGGAACAGCAGGGTAACACTGGCAAGATGTCGGTGGGTTAGGTACATCTTTGCAAAGATACCAATACTTTGCCTAAAAGGGTCGAGGTGTCAGTGTCTCATTGAATAGTTATTCATTATATGTTTTATTGGCAAATGAGTCACGGAGTACGGCTGAAATTGAGTATTTGGAAGTGGCTAATAAACATGAAGTGCAGCTTTATTTAGATTTTATATATAAAGAATTGCTTTAGAAGAGACTCTTCTATAATGGAACAAATTTCTTATCCTGGACAAACCAGTATGTTATTAATTATTGTATGCCATAATATATAACATATTACATTACAGGAAGATGTTTTTTTTCTGTTTTTAAGTACTAAGGTGATTTTTAATGTATTTTTAAAGCGTGTAAATTGAAAACCATTAAGCACTGACAAGATTAACACGTTTTTTCACAAGTTTAGGACATGTTAATGATCTTGTAAATGTCAAGTGAATTTACTATGTTGCTAAATGTTGTACTAAACATTTCAGTGTAATAAAAATTTCATGTACATTAACTGGGTACTTTCCCATTTAAAGGAAGTTGCTTATCTGCGTATAATTCTATTGTGTGGGTTCTTCCACCCAATGCCCTTGTAGAGGAAAATTTGAGTTATTTTGTAATTGTAACTCTAATTCTTTTTCTGTTTTATAATTGTAATCATGTTTTTTTTTTTAATTTTACTTTTTTTTAATTTTTACATTCTATATTTATATGTCTGTACTGCTTATAATGATTTATAGATTTTTCCTGTCCCTGTAAGAGGTATGGTGGTCAGCACCCTACCAGCAAAACTGCTAAGAAGACCTCATAAGTCCAAATGTGTATTGGTTTTAGCCAATGACTGTAATTTACTAAGTGTTAGAGTGTGTTCATTTTCAAATTGAATTTTCTTATTTATTAGTGAATGAGGTGCTTTGGAATAAGTAACCAATCATGTGCAAAGAAAATTAGAATAGTAAGATTTTTGCTCACAATTGGATGATTACTCAACACAGCTTTACCTCATTCACTAAGCTATGTAAAAAATTGCTTTACTCATTTAGTAAATCCAGGGCTGCCATGAGGTGGGGACAAGGGGTACTTCTGTATGAATCAAAATGTAATCAAATGAGCTTGACTTTTGCAGTGATGGAATTATTAGATATAGAAAGGAGGGACTACTATTGTAGAAAAACTGATATTTGCTTAGAGCCCTTAGTTTTCTGATACAAATAAACCCCAGAGCTCAGTTCTGTCTGAATGACCTTGCCATGATATTACAGGTATGCCAGTGATAAAACCAAGACTGAAGAGCACCCTACAAAGCAGTCAGGAACAAAAAGGCTCAGCATTTTCCTTTTGGATTTTCTCTTTGAGCAGATTCTGCTAAACTTGAACAAATATGCCCACTCTGACATGATTGTTTTATAATTAAAACACAATGGATTCATTCATGAAGTAACAATATGACGTCCGATATTAAAATAGGAGTTAAAAATCAGCCGCAGCCTCCTACCTGTTCGAATCGGCATGAGTTATGGAGATCCTTGGAGGGATACGCAGGGGAAGAGTTGTGGGTCTCTGCATGCTGTCATAGTCTGGGGAGCGAGCCCTCTCACCAGGTTTCCAGGGTGGTACCTGGAGGGAGGAAGAGGGCCGCCTCCTTCCCCTCCGGAGATCTGCACCCAGGGTGCTGGACGACGTGTAGGATCTGCTGTACCGGCCCGATTCATCTTTTGGTTTCTGCTGCAAGTAAAAAACAAAATGGTGAGGCCTAAAGACTTTTAACAGTAAACAATTCGCTAGTCCCAAGTGTGTATAAATGTTGCAGAAGATCAGGATCTAGTCTCCTTTTCATGTTTTCCTATTTCTCCTTAATTCCTGATTCAACAATGCAGCTGTTCACAGAGCTCAGAACTTTTTAGTCAAAACTATTTTGTTTTTTATCCTAATACATTTGTTCTTTCTCCTGTTGTTCTTAAAATATGAGTTTAATTAGTGTCCATGAGTACAGTCTATCATTTGCTTAGAAATGTATGTCCTAATGTCTGTGGTTACACTTCATGCTCTGTTCAAAATGTTTTCTTTTGTAGCCACCTCATTGTATCATAGAGAGCTGAGACTACAAGTTTAAACACCCCCATTCATAATACACAATGCAAAGAATCATGGGACATAGAGTTTTCTTTTAGACAGGAAGCTGATATTGCAGCTACTCTGTTGCCCTCTAGAGTTCAGCTAGAAATAGTGAAAACCAGCAGCCTTTATAAAGATGGACTGCATTATTTAACCCTAAATATAGAACAACTCCACTACTGTAACCAATAAGGCAATTCTGCATATGTGTAGTGACACAATTCCAACACTCGCATGGCATGAGCAGAGTGTTGACCTCAGCATGGTGATGCTGCTTCATTGCCAATCTTTGGGCGGGTTGGTGACTAAGTTCCATATGGTGGACAAAACAAAGGTCAGGGAGCTGGCTGTGCTGATTGCCACATGTACAGGTCTACCTGAACAAATTATATCTAAAAAATATTTTAGGCGTTAAGGAAGTTCACAAATATTTATTTCACATGTGTACTTTGTGATATGCCTAGGAGTTCAGTTCAGTGAATTTTATAGTCCACATCTTTGTAAAATGTTAGCTAGCTACTGTGTTAATAAATAATAATGATGGGGACTTGGTAAATAGAAATGGCTTTGCCCATTTCACAAGTCATCCACTGCAAATTGATGATTCTTCTTCTAGCCCCTCGCTGTGCCTGCAGCAGTTCTGCAGACATGATGTACAGGAGACTGGCGATAAAGTCGTGCAGCGCTGTAATTGTGTGTGCTCTCTCAAGGACGCTATCTTGGACGCACTCCGGAGAATGTCTCGTGTGTTGATTGAAGTTTAATTAGAAGTAAGTTACGGGAATAGAGAAGCGCTATTGAGGTGGAAAATGAAATACTTGTTTTTGTAAAATGCCAATCTGCTGCACTCACTGTTATTTAATTATGAAAGCAGAGAAAGGAAGCCCACGTACAAGCCAACATAACAATCATTGTATGTAAGGACTTAATAAAAGAACACCTCTAGGTAAATATATAAAACACCCTTTAGATCATTTGTGTATTCTACCAAAAAGTTATTATAATATTTTTCTGTTGGCTACTGTAATTATCGGATTTCAGTCTCATACAGAGTTGCTTTATGCATCTCAAAGTGATTCAGCTTGTGGAGGGTCAGGCATTTGAGCAGAATTTATGGGGGAAAAAAGCCTAGGGTGGGCGCCATTGTGCTGCATAGATGTGGCTGTATAGATGTGCGTTGTACAGAGCATTGTGCATTTGAATAGGATGTTTACTGCATGGCAGTGCACCAAAAGAAGTTGATAACCCTTTTTTGTTTAAAACCTGCACCACAATGCACGATAGAGGGTCACCTATGGTTGTAGTGTGTTGTAACGCAGGCCTGTCATTCTTACACTGGTAGGAGGCATTGGGGTGCTATTTGCACTTGGCCATTGCCAAACTGACTAACACTGCATTGCAATAAGAAGCATTATATGCATTGTGGTAACGGTGCACAAGTGTGAACAAGAAGAAAATAATGTACAGTGTCATATAAGTAGGACTAAAGTTGATCCAAACACAATCACTACAATATCATAATAGCAATACATGCCATTTACATTATGCCCCTGCATAGCCAACCTGTCACTTGCCCCTGATGAAGGTTGCAACTGGCTGTATCAACAGGTGTATTTTACAACTGTCATCAGGCAGCTGGACCGGTGCAATGATATGCAGCCAATGATAAGAGCTAAATGCATAAAAACAATAGTAGACAGTAAGTGCTTAAAAAAATCTGCCGAAGATCAGAAGTCCTAGTAAAATAGAGTTCAGTCTCGTGGGAATCTAGTAATGCCAATGCAGTGGAACTGACTGGCTGACCAAGATGTAAGAGTGGCACTGGACCGCTGCAGAAAAACTGGTGATGTCAAAAGATGTGGACGGCTACATCAGAGGGACTGTAGAAGATGTGGGTTGGGGTTAAAGCAGAGGTGTCAAACTCTGGCCCCCAACGTCTTTTTTTTTGGCCCCAAAAGGAATCTTAAATATGAACTGCAGCTGGCCCGCTACTGCATTGAAATAGCGCCACTACTACAATTCCTGGCATCACTCGTGTATATAGACCAGCGGGCTCTCTGCCTATATGTGGCCCGGCATTGGACTGTTTTATAGACGCAAATATTGCCAGGAATTTTAGTAGCGGCACTATTTCAATGAAGAAGGAGTTTCAGCGGCGGGCCACTCATAAGATAAGAGCACCCCCCCCCCCCCTGTACTTTTCCTTGCTATTCCAAGGCATGGACTTAAATGGTTGGATTTTATTGGAAGAATATTGTTTTTCTTATTGTTAGCCTGTGCAAAAAGGTTACCATTGAAATTTAACTCAGAAGGCTACAAATAGAGAAAGAGGCATAAGATTTTTTCCTAAATAAAACTAAAAAAAAAAATGTATGCCTCTTTCGCTAATATAAGCTAGATCCAGATTTAACGTGAAGCAAAACCTCTGTGTTTCCATATAAAAGGGTTTTATATCTAATGAGAAGGAAACATTTTCTCAATATTTTCAATATATTTCATGGTTGGCCCGCGACTTTGTCTAAGTTTTTAATTTCGTCCCTCTGCGTATTTGAGTTTGACAACCCTGGGTTAAAGGATGATGGGAAACATATTTTGCCCAGAAACAGTTTTTCAGACCTGAATAGGCAGTAAAACTCAATCAAGTTGTGCAAAGGTGGAGCTGTAAAGCTTCGTACACACCTGCAATTTTTCTCGTTGGAAAGGATCTTTCACGATCCTTTCCAACGAGAAAAGACTGCAGGATGCATGAACGATGCTGTACATACAGCACCGTTCATGCTCTATGGAGAGGGGAGGGGGAGAGCGACGGAGCGGCACCCTGCTGCGCGCTCTCCCCTTCCCTTTCATTAGGATCGGTCGTCGTCCATCGTCCATGGATCCGCCAGGACAGTCGTCGGACGATGGACGACGACCGACTGTACACACGGCAGATTTTCGCCCGATAATTGGCCGATACCGATTATCGGGCGAGAAAAATTTGCCGTGTGTACGCAGCTTAAGAGACTTATTAGTCTCTTACAGTCCCAATAAGCAAGTTTGATGTGGAGAAAAGACATCATCTACTGTCCATTACTAAAAAAAGTAGTGCTTTCCACCTAGCTATGCTTGATGGTAGAACCATTTAAAACAGCAATACAAATCCTTTGGCACATATTAAAGCTAAATTGTTTGCATTTCATCTGTGCATTTAATTGTTTATCTGGAGTTCAGCTTTAGGATCTTAGGTCAGTGCATCCAAATGTGATATTCTAGTACTAAGTGAATCCTAGAGGACTCCTGATTTCCTATATAGTGTGAATAATCTATGAGATCTCAATGCTGTAGTCCTCACCTTTCTTCTCACCTAGTAGTAATGACCTTTGTTATCTACCTTTGTGTGTTCTGGCTCCTGTTGTTGGTCTTTCTATAATAAAAAAAAAAGTTGGAATGGAGTTGCCTTATTTTGTTGGCATTCCTATTCTTGCTAAAGGACAGATGCCAAGCCTCCTGGCACCTCTCACATATTGTACTGGAAGGAAAAATGTTCATACTGTGTTCTAGATAAATATTTTATATATCTCCGTCGCCCCCCTTTAAGGCTGCTGGACTCCTGCTAGGCCAGCTTACTGCAGACAGCAATTCAAGAGACAGCCTTAGTGTATGAAGCAAAACAAAACAGAGATGGAGGTATACATAAAATATATTGAGATATGGATCTTTTTCTTGGCCAAGCCTGGACTGGGTATTAAAGACATCATATTATCCAAATGTCTAATCAATCAAAGGAAAGCCAGATCAAAGGGTTTAAAATGTATATTACATCAAGAAGAGAATATGAACAGAGAAAGACGTATTACTACAACTTCTAATGGTATCTGAAGAGCTCAGAGTTCCAAGGTCCTGCATGATCTAAACCAGCATTACCTCACCGACTTGGAGGGCTTGAAGAGCAATGCGTAATATGAAATTACATTCTAAGGGTTGCTGGAGCACTGCAAAGGGTTAGGCTTGTCAGTTTTGCCAAGCTCAATGAGAAGGATCTTAAAAGAGCATGGTGTAATGAGAATTTGAACTGTGATTGACATAAAGGTCAAGCACATGTGCATATAGGAAAATTGCGGCTTGTACAGTTTATTGGGCCCTATAAATGAACACAGCAGAACGTTAAGGAGTAGGAGTAGGAGAACACAGCAGAATGTTAAAGTAGAGTGCACTGGAAAAATGAGACAGTAACTTCTGTAACCCCATTAAGTCCCTTTGCATAACACCCAAAGGTGCAATAATTCACACCAACAATTTGAAACCAATCAGACTGGTTCCTGATCATGTGATCAATACATATGCAAATACTTAGTAATAACATTCTAAATAAAGGCTTCACTCAAAAACAGAAAATCTTAGCTTGCAAATGGTAGTGTGCTACCATATAGAATTGTATTTGTATGACACAATTATAGTAAGTGACCGGGTGTCCCATACCTTGGTTGGGAAGGTCTTCGATGGGGCGTGAATCAAGGGCTCCAGGAAACTGTGTGGTAGATTGGACAGTTGGCTTTTGGAAAAAGACAGTTTTAAGGGTTCTGGAGCTGGCCAATGAAGAGTTGGGAGTCCATGTCTTGGTGTTAACCCTTACTTAGAGAGCACAGGTGCTCTATTCAGAGTTTCAGCAGCAGAATGCTGAGAGTTCAGTGGCTTCCCAATACTTGAGGGGAGAAGAGCTCAAAAAGAAAATCAGTTTTTGTTTATGAAAAATGACTTTTGGTTGTACTGTATTATTTGTTGTGAGAGGTGAAATTAACGTAGAAAGTGAACAATAGCGGAGCAAGACATGCAGAAGGGTGAGGTACATGGACATTGGTAGACCAGGGGTCCTGTACCTTTTTAGGAGGAGAAGCCAGGACAAGGACATGACTGTGGTCAAGGCGGCACGTCTTTGCTGTGGAGAGCATTGATAAAAAGCCAATCGGTAAGGACTGTGTGGAATATCTGGTAACATGGAGAGGCTGGTCATAACACATGGGAGCTGGAGAATATTTTGGACTCTGGCTGTTGGTTGCGATTTAGTACAGAGAATTATAAGAACAGATTATGGGGTACCGAAAATGTGGATCTAAACCAAAGCACCATGTTATTTCAGTGCTATCGTATGCCCGCCACCAAATGCAAGCCTGTTGCTAAAAGCAACTCCTACAGCCAGCTCCAAAGTATTAAAAAAAGATCAAAAGTAAAAATATGTACAGTGGCAATTGTCCATTCCTCTATAGTATTGAGCAGGTGACCTCCTAAAATATATTGTTAGTAATAGGATTGTAACAGTTGTAAAATTGAGTTTTAGTTTGCATGTTGTAAGGATGGCAGGAAGGGCTGTGGGTGCAGGCTTGGATTTACCTTGGATAAAAGTGCTATGGTTACTATAATGTTTACCAGATATCGGGGCTGTCTAATATTTACACTAAATTTGATTTTACCATAATTATACGTTAATGACAGAGAATTTTTTTCAATATATCTTTGCTTAGGGATTTTGCCAGTCATTGCTCTGCCATGTGTTCTCTGCCACGTCACCACATGAGTAAATTTTCATGTAAGTGTGCTTTCTCACATGATCCTTAATCTCTGGTTACTTTCCTCTGTGTTATATTGCAGATAAATGTTATTTAATACAATCCTGTACCTCGGTTTCAACCCATAATGTCTATTACCCAATCCATTAGTAGGCTGGGTCTGATGAATGTTTATTACAACAGAGATTTATAGCTCAGTCTGTCTACATTGTTTGCTTTCTCTAAGCAATAATAAAAGTCAATTAACATAAAACATCCTAAAGTGTACCTGTCACTAACAAGAAATGATGGAAGTTATTTTGTTAACTGAGCCAATACTAAGTATTTTATTATGTTAAAGAAAAAAGACTGCAAGGGGCAAAGTTCAGATTTTCAGTATTCAGTACTGCTGAGGACTAGCTGATGTTAATTCTCAGAAACGGGACCATTTATTACTTATACTAAACGTCTTTAAAAAGAGGTTTTCACTGCCCTGCAACACATCCACTGCCCACTGACCAGCAGTGCTTATACAGGAGAAGAGAAGTGGCCATGTACAGGATTTTTTTTTTTTTTGCAGGAAACTACTTTTTTGTAGAAGGACTATGAAGGAAAGAGACATCCTCTCCTACTCTTAGACACAGATCTGTCATACCAAGCACAGTTTTGCTTTTGAAGCATTATGTACTATGAATTGATGTCATTTGGATATACGTAAGAGTAAGGAAATTATTGTAGCTGTCAAAGTCTGTTTACCCAAAATAGATTTTCCATATGGCCTCACTGTCAAAAAAGTTATCTCCATTGACGATGGCTAGTAAGCAATAAATGTCAGGGTGGTTGCAAGGACGTAAACTGGCATCAGCTGGAGCCCATAAACCTAAAGTGTGACACCCATGTATACAATATCAAATTCCTAGAAATGGTTTGGTGGTTTCTTATAAAGTAGTTTCAATGGCAAAAATGGTACCAAATCTTTAACACAAATCGGTAAGTTTTTGCTCTTAATATACCTGTACAATTAATTTATAATATTTCAAAAAGTAGGAGCCACTTTCTGACCCTTAACCTTAATTTATTTTATAATCCTAATCCTTGACTTGACCATACCCCACAGAACCAGAGCCAAGGTACCATCAAATCATTACTTTTTGTATGTTGTTGTAAAAGCAAAGTTTATCCACACTCCTAATATATACCAAACTTTGGTCTTTATATTAGATGGATGGCATCATTGCCGGATAAGGAAGTCAATAGCTAAAAGATACAGGAATGGGTTCAAAATATTGTCATCTCTGAAATGAATGAATATTTTACACATTGTTTTCACTTGTGACAATTGCTTGTTCATTGTGTTCATCAGTTCTAGAAGAGATTTAAAAAGGATGGTTGCCTGTGCTCCATCTCTTTCATGTTAGAGGTAAATATGTAATAATGTTTAAATTATTTTTAACCTACCACCATTTTTAATTTATCAGCTCCCCATCTACCACCCCTCAGCCCCTACCTCCACCCATTTAACAATTTGCTGGCATACTCACCTAAACCTGCTGTAATATTATATTTAAGTCCCGAGTCTTCTTTACCAGAAGTAGGAATGTTCCTCCAGATCAATGTATGTGTGTGCTTAGGGTCTTAGGATATATATTTATATGTATGTATATATATATATATATATATATATATATGGTATAAGATAACAAGACTATGTTTCTATCTATTAAACAAAGCAGTGAGAACCAATTATGAGCACTTGCCATGCATGAATAAACTTGTCCAAGCATGCATGACAAGCGCCGGCACTCTCGGCCGTTTAGTTTGTTGTCAGTGACTGTTTATTGGAGTTGTGTTTTCCCTCATGTGCTGAAATCATGATGAAAAATTTGTCAATTAGAAATTTTTAGTAAAATTCACATCAAAGCAAAAAAAGCGCTGCAAGGAAATTTGCACTGACATCCTGCAGTCCAAATTCAAAGCCATGTTCATTGTGTTTTGTGACATTACAGGGTAATTTTGGCAGAATGGGTTCCAGAAGGCAGAACACTGACACAACATTTTTATAAGGAAGTTCTGACAAAGCTGAGAGAAAGAGTCAGGAAAAGGCAGAAATGTGGGGAAACGGTTTCAGGACAACGCTCCTTCTCATCACATTACTATGCTGGGACATCCTCCATATTCACCACACTGGCACCTTGTGACTTTTTTTCTTTAATTGAAATCGGTGCTAAGCTAATCATTTTCACATCTATAAAAAATGTAATAAATGCCCTTTATGAAACTTTACCGGTTTCTGAGTTCTACAATATTTTCTTCCCCACTGCCCTGGAATGTACATTATCTTTCTGGCACATACCGTGCATGAAGACTGTGCCCAGGTATTATTATAAAGCTATGGCGGATCTCAGACAGGGCTCCGGAATATAATCAGACAGGAACACTCTGTATGACCCTTGTCATTAAACTGGCAGGATTTCCCAGCAGACATATTACACGTTCCTGGACACGGTTACACTGCTCCAGAAAACAAATTAGATTCCAGTAATTTACTGTGCCATGGCAATGTGCTTTAGATTAGTCCTGTAAGAGTGAATTCATCGGCTGCAGAGTGGATTATCTCCTGAAGAAAATCCTATAATATCCCACACTTACACAGAATGTCAAGCCAGACTCAGAAAGCCAACAACTTTCAGTGGGTCCACATATAGGACTTCAAGTACCTTGTTGTCCTGAGCACGTGGTGTACCCTCAGAAGGTTACTGAACATAGAAAAGTCACACATATACATCCTATTGGTGTATTTTAGGTATCCATTGACAAAGCAACAATTAGGAACAAGGCACTTGGGTGACCACTGGAATTTGGATAAAAATTTTGTAGCGAGTCCATCACATGGGTGTCACCCTTTGGGTAAAAAGATCACAATAGGAAAATGAATAAATAACCTCATATGATTTAGGGAAGTGTTTATAAAGCAGTTTATCTGCTATGGAGGAGACATGTGGTCACCTTAGTACAGGACAATAGAACATTGCTTAAAGCGTACCTAAACGCATGAATTTCACTTTACATAAAAGGGTAGCCCTAGGTAGCCCTAGGGATTAAAGGTAAGTGTATTTTTTTTGCCAGTTTTCAGTTTAGTTCCTCTTTAGGTTTCTCTTTTTTATAAAACGCACAAAGCTAAAGTATATCTACACCTGTTTTTTGATGTGCTGACTGCATTGGTTTTCCTTTATTACATTTTTTCTCTCTTTAACTTCATCCAGTTATCCTGCCAGTAACACTTTATGTTTAAGAGGGAGCAGTGGGTGGAGCACAAGCAGAAAGCCTTGAAAGTTATCAGCTCAGAATATTTCTGGCAAAAAAACACAGTGCTTTTTTAGCTCTGAAATTCCAAGCAGTGTTGTCAGCCATGTTTGCTCCCACACTTTCTACTGGTTACCTTTTCTTTGCTGACTTTTGTCCCTCAAGATCTCCACATCCAGCACTAAGCTTCTTTCCCGGATATCACAATTCCGGCACAGGTGCATTTTCATCATTGCAGGGACCATTGTCCAGTTCTTTATTCTATGGCTATACTTTATTTAGTAAAGAAGATGACTGGTATTCTTTACTAGCAACCTAGGAGTCCTCGTAGAACTGATGTTGCAAGTCTGCTAGTAAGGAGTACCAGTCACCTCTACACACAGAACCAAGTAAATAACCATCATATGAGCTGACACAATGGGCCTGTTTTATTAAAGCTCTCCAAGGTGGAGAGGATACACTTTCATCAGTGAACCTAGGTTATTCAGCAAACTTGGAATGGATTTATTATTTTAAGTCATTTACTATTTGTTAGCAAATGTTTTGAATCCTGCATCAGATTCATTCCAGATTTGCTGGATGCCCCAGAATCAGTAATAAAAGTATGTTCTTTCCACCCTGGGAGAGCTTTAATAAATCAGACCCATTGTGTAAAAAAAGTCCCCTTTAGTCATTGCAGATCCCGGCCTTCAATTTTACTGCCTGAAAATTTGGCCTGTACATGCATATTTTACCCAAATGATTTCTGACCTATTAATTTTATTAGGACACATTTATGCAGGGTCCGGGCATTGAGTGCAGACAATTTGGAATAAAATGCGTCGATTAGCAGCGTTGGTGGCAGTGGCTGCTATTGTTTACATACTCACCATAGAGAGATTATCTTGAGTATTTATGCGCACGATGCTCTGATTCATTTTCTGCATTTATGAATCATATCCCCGATAGAATCTTGTTTTTAAACTTGACATGATTGCAGTAAGTGATCGCACATTTCGGTTACTATAATCAGTGCTCCTCTGATAAAATGTGTACTTTAGTCTCTATTTATAAAGTTTCCTCGTGGTAATGGTTACCTATAACCTTTTCACAGTAAACAAGAATCTAAACATGGGATTTATCATTTTTAGGGGATCATTGCTTTAAATTACAACATAGAAGCTGCTGTAATGTAATATTGGAAAGGTTTGAGCCATATATATGCAAGGAATGGACTTTATATTTAATGTGAAACTAAAATGCACTTTATTACAGAAAGGGGCAGGCGATGTCTCTTCTGCAATAAAACATACCCTTTTTACTTGCCTGATCACTGTATTAATCTGTCAAAGAAAGGTACATCCCGGCTTCCCCTATGGCTGCCAAGACTGAATGAACTCCCATGTGACTGTGGGAAAATTGTGCCATCCTGGCTCAGCCAGTTCAATAGGAAGAAGTGAAGAAGAAGACAGCGGCACCTTTGCAATAAAAAAAAATTGTGATCAGGCAGGTATGGTTATTTTATTGCAGCACAGACAGGCACTGTTCCTTCTGCAACAAAGCACTTGTCTGGTCACAATGTTTTATTTTTTAGGTTTAGTTCTACTTTCAAATTCTTGCCGGTGAAAGTCATCTATCTCCAAGAGGGGATCCAGACTTTGGAGGTGAGTAACTAAGGGAATTTAGGCTGTTTACTTACCAAGGTGAATATTCACTCTGCAAGGAAAAAATTACTTAGCTAGTGAATGTGGGAAGAGTTCACTTTGCAAAGAATACCAAAGTATATATATATCTATGGTGGTCCGCGGGAAAATTTTGGTGGTCCATGAGCGGGGTCAGGGGAAGGACCCCGCTGGGGGAGCACACCCGCCAGAGCCGCAGACCATGTCCTCCATACGGATCGCAGGCTCAGGGTGGTGGGCAGATTGTTTTCGAGACACAAGCTCAGACCTGTGATGGGAGAGTGGGCACATTCTGGCATCATGACGACACTATGGGGGAAGTTTCTGTCCCCTTGAGTGACACCCGGCTCTCCGCGCATGTGTGTCTCGAAGCTGATAAGTTTAGTGGTCCGTGGGTCCAAAAAAGGTTGGCAACCACTGCGCTAGAGAATTGTTGTTGAAAACGAAGTTCCTCATTAAACAAACATTTGCAAAGAACACAAACTGAAAATGCTATGCAAATGCGGGTGACATGATCTTTGAAGAGCTCAGCAGACCTCTGTGCTGACTGTGGGTGTTTGTTGATCGTTCATGTGGTCCTACTGACATTCTTTGGCATCCTCGCGAAAATTTCCTCAAAGTTCCGATGGGTTCGCGAAATTTCTGCGAAATTTTGCAAAACCATCGGAAATCACTATAGGAGGATTATCATGGCTGCATTCATAAATACAGCCGTGGGAATCCTCCTGCCAGTGAGCGATCCCCGGGCACTACAGGTCAGAATGAGGGCAAGCCCTCATTCTAACCTGTAGTGCCCGGGGATCTCTCACTGAGAGGAAGATTCTCACGGCTCCATTCATAAATGCAGCTGCGGTACTCCTCCTCTCAGAGCCCCGAGTCATGAATTATGAATGAACGCGGCCAGGGAAAAAAATCAGAGGATTTTTCCCACGCTGTATTCATTCATGAGCAGCTAGCGAGACTCCTGTGTTCTTGGATAGAGAAACTCTATCCATGAACACATACAACTAGTAAGGGGCTGCAAGAGCAGTCAGGGGATTGGAGCTAACAGCACTGCACCCCTGATTGGTCTTGCAGGTCCCAAAAATTTGGTCTCGCCGGCCCAATTTACAAAGGGCATTCTCGCCTACATGTTTGGTAAGAAAGAACGGCCCAATTTGCAGCGAGACCGAATGTAAAAAATTTGCTCGCTCATCCCTACTGACAAATTTCTATTACCACCTTTTTGCTTCTCATTCCTATTCCTTACATACAGCATCAGGAGTAACAATATATTACATTAAAATGTAAAGCTCATTCCATCTGAGCGGTAAGAACATTGCTGGTTGTGACTGATCCCAGGCTATTACTATTATGCCCTCTGGGAAGGTGTCATTCCAACAAAAGTTTGCAGCATTTGTGAATGAAATGGCACTAACATGTCATCATGTGAGAGCTACTCAGTCCAGGAGGACCACCCATGAGGAGCAAGCAAGGGAAAAGATGTTTATAGTGCCAATGGACTGACCAGAAGACAAGACAGTAAAAGAAACTTTGATAAAATACAAGCTAACAAAATATTTTAAAAAGATCACATGCCCCCTTAAAATATTTTTTCTACGGGGAGCAAAGTAGTTCTCATTGAGCTTTCATACATAACACATGCTGTGTAGGTTTCAGTTCAATATATTGAGTGTCTCGGTGATTAAGTGTGGGATGATCTTCAGTGCTGTAAATGATGAAGACATGTAGACACAAGACTACAGAAATTTCATCAGTGTCTTTAATATTTATCACCTCCTCCGCTGATAAAGCCTTCACAAGCACACTGACATCTTAATAAACAGGCTTCCAAGGATCTGCAGTCCTATTTAATAACAAATTAGCATTTTCATTTTAGGCTAACAGATTTCCAAGAACAAGTGAAAATGCAGTATAAAGGTGATCGTTCTGATCTCATATTGTTTCTGAAGCACACCGGACACCAGCTGATACAGATGTTTGGATCTGATTTAATAAAGCGCCGAAAGACTGGATAAGATAGAATATCATGGGTGAGCCTGGGTGATTCAGCAAACCGGGCATGCATCTAATACAGTATTAGAAACATGTATAGCAAATGATTTTTACAATATCCATTCCAGGTTTGCTGGATCACCAAGGATCACTCATGATATTCTATCTTCTCCAGTCTTGGAGACCTTTATTAAATCAGACTCACTTTGTAACCTTCTATATCCTACAAACATTTCTGTTCCTGAAAAAAGTTGCAGCGACACAGTTTCTGTTATTCTTCAACTTCTCTCATGGCTTTGCTCCTTCACTAGCCAAAACATGAAAAGTAAAGTGTAATGATACTCTTTAGCTAGTGGACGTTGAATAGGATAGTGCTGCATTCTGGCCAGCAAGGAACAACTCCATTAGTACAGTAGGGTGGAGTTGTACTTTACCAATACCTCCAAAAAGGCAGAACCCTTGGGTGGCATCAGCTTGGAACTGAACTTAGGACACAGAAACCTTCATGTACCTATATTCCTCAATAACAACAAAGGATATAAATCCCCTTAATGTGCGCCAAATGACTTCATCTTTGGTAAAGTAGCAGGACAACATCAACATGCTGCACGTGGCATGTTAAGAAAGCAGAGATGTTGGTGGGATCTATTCGGTCACCTTACTATTGGCTACCTGCAGAAAACTACAAGGGGGCCGGATAAGACCAGGCATTTGGCAAAGGAAAGAAAACAGCAATGACTGGTCCTCTTTCAGGAAACTTCTGCATAGAGCCAAAGTGCAGAAGATGTTTCATACTGGGTTATTACTCATATTTAGGAAAAATACAAGAAACACACCAAGATCGAAGTAAGCTTACACATGAATTTTGACAGGTCAGTAAGTGGCCCAATGTCTGTGAGTGGTCTCATTTCTATAGATGGAACCTGACTTACTGATTGACTATTGTCTACAGGTAGGTTCATGAGGAAGATTTAAATATTACTATTTACTCCCCATATCCTAATGATAACTCGTACTAGTAGCAGATCATCCCCTTCATTTTCATCACTCAACCGGATAGTAACACTTGGCTGAAATTGTTGTCTTTGACAGCTGAGAATTGTGTAGGATTAGATTATAAATGCATTTTAAACTAACCACAGAAGGTTCCATGGGCAGCTTTTACACAGCTGATTTATTTGTAAACTAATGATTTTTCCAGGGTTACTATGAGCCTGTTTGTATTGTCAGTCATTGTCATTCAATCTACCCATGGAACCCATGGACATTCCTCCTAGGGATGCATCATTGCATTGACCTGGGCTCTCAGTACTGCTGCAATAAATAGGGCTCACATCACTACTTTTCACCACCATTCAGTGCCACATTAAAGACCATTAGACAAAAGGAGAAGAACCATTAGGTCTGAAGACTCAAAGTTCTTCAAGACTGGAGAAGATAAACTATCATAGGAGAACCTAAGTGATCGAGCAACCCGGGAGAGGTTTACTAAATTAGGCCCAATGGGTCTGTCTCCTTTTGTCTAGTGCTCTTCTATAGAAGAGAGTTGTAATTAGGGTACCTATGCAGGGAACTTTTATAAAATAAGTGGGAGGACAGGTTTGAGTAACTGAGAATGGGGATGGAAGACTCTGAAAGATTTTGAATATTGTGTCTTCAATAGGCTGGAAAGCCCCAGTGATGGGAATGTGAAGAATTTTCCTAAACTAGGCAACCTACCTCTGTTATTCTATGTGTAAGCTTTCCGATACTGGAGATGTTCATATGTGAGTGGCCGGTGTTATCCTACCCTACCCATCCCTTTCCTATCACTGTAATAACATAGTCATCCGTCTTATTTTTTAAGCCATTGTTAAGGTGTCATCCATAGCTTCACTTTTCCATTTCCAAGCACATCCACACAAATGTTACTTCTTACTTAATAAACGTTTCCCTGGAACAGTATGACCTTTTCTGTGTCTCTTCCGCACAGTCTGTCATAGCATTTCGTCTTTATTACTTCCTCCTCACAGCTCTCCCAGCCTCCAAGCTTGGTATCTTTGAAATTGTTCAGATACAGCTGCAAGGAAAACTTAATTGTGTCCTCAGTTCTGGCCGCCTACTCCAGCAATGAGATTCCCCTGATGGCTTAGATGATAATCTCCACCATGCAATTCCTCTTCCACAATTTTTTCTTTTAGGAGCTTGTTATAAATAACAAACACGTGACCTACAACTTTCTCTCATGGTTCCCCATAGTCAAAATATTAACTCAGTCGAGTCAGCACTTTTTTTTAATATTAGTTTTATTAGTCAGTCAGAAGAGATACTGTATCACATTAGATTCTAATTGTGAGACAGGTAAAGATGGCTTTGAGTCTGAAACTCACCTTTTGACTTGTTATACTAGTGCAACCTTGCAGGGATTGCTATATGTTCTGGTATTCACTTGTATTTACTTCAGGCTGCAGGGCCCTGATGGTGATTTCCTGCCAGAGGTTTGAGCTCATCATTGACAATTTAGGCTGCTGCAGTAGAAAAAGCTGAAAAATTATTAAAGTCTCTTAATTTCTCTCATGTACTACTGAAGGACCTTAATTTTAGGATAGTGTCTACTATCCACATCTTAGATGGTAAGCTCTTCTGGGCAGGGTCCTCTTCTCCTCCTGCGCCACTGTCTGTATCTGTCTGTCATTTGCAACCCCTATTTAATGTACAGAGCTGTGTAATATGTTGGTGCTATATAAATACTGTTTACTACGGTAGTACTAATAATAATAATATAAAACACAAAATCCAGGACAAACAAGCCTTTAAATAATTTTATTTCAACATTTTTTCTGCAGGCAACACTTACAGGTCTTGTCCCTTCACCACCTGGGATTCTACAGTGAAAAGAGAAGCAGCAGATTGCATGAAAGTCCTCCATACAGCTGCGCCCCTAGTAATATATGCAATATCTATGCAGAGCAGTGATTTGCAATAGCTCTGGACAGCTGTTGGATCAGAATGCACACAGACTGTTAATTTTGACTTATGGCAATTTTGAAGCAGTTTATGGCAATATTATATGGGCATCAGGACGAACGGTGGAGCAAATCCCCTAGTAGAACAGATGGCTTGCTGTGTATGGTTGTGGCCTGGAGCAAAGGCAAAACAGAGATAGCCCTGATATCCAGGGGTAAAGGTGGGGATTATGGATTCTCTAGGTGATAAGAGGTGGGGGTCCACTGTCCCTTTGGTGCAGGGTACTAGTGAGTAAGGAATAAATTTGCAGTGAATGGTCACCAAATCACAACCAACACATAGAAGAAAAAGGAAACCAATTCATCAAAGACTAAGGAAAGATGTTAGCCAAGAAACATTAGACTCAATGGAGTCATTGAGAACATTATTATTGTTTCTTTGTTAATCTTTGTCTGATCTATTGGCCATAATTGTTTGGCTGCATTACAGTTCTTCTAACTTGTAATTGCTTTTTCTTTTAATGCTTGCTATTAAATTCTCCTTCTTTGGGGAATCGTATACACACAATCACAGCGCTTTCAATTATACATTGAATTGTAATGAAAACAAAATGCATTTTCAGAGTGTTTTTAAGTAATAAGTGGTCAACCCCCCCCCCCTGTTTTTTTTGCCATTGAAAAGATTTCACTTCCGACCAAAAAGACATCACATAAAGGGAAAGGAAATCTCCATGTGGTAGGGGAAATTCCATGATTGTGACAAGGAAGAGACCCGCATTCATTACCCTCCCTCCCCTTTAGAAATAAAACAACAACAACATTGGTTAAATGGCCCATAGACCTTTTATTACAAAAACTTAAATAATTTTAAAATTAACAAATATATAACTATAAATAACAACAAAACAACATTAAATAACATTACCTTAACAACCATATAAACATAACGTAAACAACCTCCTTTTAACCTTCTACCTAATTTAAACCTCTGGTTACTAGTCCTCGAAGGCCCACCTTTTACCCTCTTCTTTTGGGTCTGCACCACCAAGATATGTACCCACCAAGCTTGGGAACATAACCACCAGTACTCACAGCCCTTTAATCCAAAATCCTTCCTGTACCAACATAATCCAAGAGACTCTCACACCATAGATAGGTCTCTCACCCTCACTGAAAACATTACACAAAACCAAATTCCCTTGAGGACCTCACTGCCGTCTCCCATCTCACTTTTTCTCTTTCTATCTCGTTGCTGAATGCTCCACTCCTTCTGTTTCGCCCCCCTTCTACATCTTCTTTATCCTTCCGACTACTATGTCACACCATATTCCGATTACCTACCTCCCCTAAAAACACCTTAAAACTAAACCTCCCAGTCATGAAAGCCTTCCACTAGCCCTCTCTACGTTCTCCAATTCCAGGCCTTTCTTTAGTCAAAGCAATGTCCTCATGAGAAATAGGAAAGTATCAGTACCATCCATGGAACTAGTATTTTTGTAGGAGGGTCAGCATTAACAGTCTACAATTATTTTTTTTATTGTTAAGTGCATTTTAGAGTTCTTGTAAAGAAGTGTTTCTCAATCTTTTTTTATGTGGGTGAACCCATGAAATAACTTTCAGGTCTCCAGGGAACTCCTTCTGATCTTACTATATCCACAGCTCACCAAAAAAATAGCTTTGTGGCCAATGGAAAGAATGACTTTTACATGGCTGGCCATTGGGAAGAATGCCACTCTTACAGACAACCAAAAAAAATGATTGATACCACCTAAACTGACCTGGAAGGCACAAATTACTCATTGCTCAAGAAACCCCTAGCAAACTCTGGAGGAACTTTAGGGTTCCATGGAACCTTGGTTAAGAAGCACTCTAATAAAGAGTAATATTACAAGTGCTGGAATCGGACTTTCATTGATAATTCTATGGGCCCTGGAACAGGTCAGCTATGGCAATTACACCACATTTCCTTGAACTACTCTGCCTATAGGGGGAAGAAAGGGAGCAGCAGCTTTGGTTTACAAGTAGGCAGATACATTTGCAGGTGTACAGGTCCAAAATGGCTTCCAGACATTAGGCGCAACTCTCTAGGATTCTGCTATATCACCTAAAATTAGTCCTGTATATGGTCAGTCTGAATACATACCATTTCTATAGATGTACAGCCACTCATGGAGGCATTTTGATATCTGCATAACCAGCAACCACAATTAAAGATTTATCTAGCAAATAATTTCAACTTCTCATGAAGACATTTACTGCCACATCCCAATAAGAATAGACAAGACAAACACCAAAGAACATGTGGGACTTTTTAGGCAGGAAAAAATCCTTACATTCTTTAACAACAGTGTACATTTTATTAACAAATCCTAAAAACATTACACTCTAATTCCATCGCTGAACAATCTAAATTTTTATTTTTTTTATTACAATACAAAAGGCCTGAGGCTTTTGATTACTGAGACAGGGTTGATTTGTACCCTTAAGGCCCTCCTACCAGCCATGAGCTGCTCGCATGGTATAGAAAGTCACAAAGACTCTGTGATACATCAAAGTCTAAAACAAGTATGCAACCAAAATAGAAAAAAATAGAATAGAATTTTACCAGCATGTTGATGATGGAGGGTCAGGGGATCCAGTAAAGACAAGATATGAACAGGTTCAGCAGAACCTTTAGGCCCATCATTCCTTGCTTTACTTCATCAATTTAGAGGTTGGCACCTGAGGCCTATGTTGGGAAGATTCAATATATTCTCAGGCCTACCCAACAAAGAGCAGAAAACACCTCTGGAAAGTAATGAACTAATTGCTGGAGATGAAATTCATTTATTGTTGAGGAGGAAATGATGTTGTTTGAAATGGAAACTAATGGAGGAACATTTGTGAATCATTTATTATTTAGGGTGTGTAAAATTACAGGGAAATTTGACAAATCCATTTAGCACTATTGGAAAAGTCACAGCCAAAAGTTTTTTTTTGCTTTTAGGTTTAGAGAGCATTGTTTTATTGGGCTTATATTGTTGTCTGTGTCCCTGTAAGGAAGATTTATTCTCTATTTTTGTCCTGGAGACTACTGGCACTGAATGTGGGTGTAAATCAAAATTGTAACAAAAATATGATCAGAAGCGATTTCCCCTTGTTTTGATTTCTGTTGCATCTACAGGACATAGTGAGGGGAAATCTCCCTGATAGGACTTAAAACATTTAAAGGACAATATTCATCTCACGAATAGAAGCATCATTCATAATGAATAGCACTTGAGCAGCACACCACACTGGGTCCTGTGCACCTCCGTGTGCAAATATACAGCACATGATGATGATACAGCACATGATGATCACAAACTGATTGCTATGTGACAGTCATGCCCCAGACCAGGAAACGCAATAAAATGCTGAAGGCAAATGCTCCCCCCATGGATAGGCCAGATCCAGGATAGCAAGGTAATGCTTAAAGAGAAACTAAACTCAAAGTGCAAAAAAAAAACACTTACCTTCAATCCCGCTGGGCAGTCTGATTGCTCCGGGGTGTCTTGCATCGGGATCTGCGTCGTCCCGGCATCCATCCCAGAGCAGGCACTCCAGCTGCGGCCATCTTCTTTTCTTCTTTCATCAAAAACAATTTGCCGATCTCACTGAGCATGCATTAGATCGGCAAATTTTTCTCTTTGCGCAAAAAGGCTTCTTCTGCGCAGAAGGAGCCCCCAAGAGCAGTCCGGGATGACTGACGTAAGTTTGCCTTCCCATTCATTCTCGACCATGAGAATCAGGGGCGGTAATGCACCCTTTTTTTTTTTAACAAAAAGGCTGTTGCACCTATAAAAAAAAACAACAGAAATTTTACTTTTAAGGGTTGTCTACCCTTTTATGTTCAGTGAAAATTCTGAGTTTAGGTACACTTTAATATGCAGGTTTACTTTATTACTTACCTTTTTCCCAACTCTTCATATCCAATCCTGGTAGGCACTGCACAACCAGTTGCAGGTATGGCCAACAGTGGACCTGTGGCAAACTGACTTGGGACTTGTTGGTTGAAGAGGGTCTGTGGCCTTAATGCATTGGCACACTTTGCACCACCTTATGTCTGCTCCCACACATTTGCAAGTAGGTACAGAATATTGTCACCCTACAACAGGTTTTGAATGAACAAGAAACTTTAGGTTACCCGAGTGTTATTTTATTGACGTCTGGAGTTTTTGTATTTCATAAACGAGAGACAATCAACTTGCCCATTTAGGTTAGAATGACTCCTGTGTCTCCTGAAGGCCCCCAGCCCAATTACCATCAGTAATTACCCATCAGTCTCTAATACCAATGATCTTTTTGGCTATCTGTAAGGGTGACATTCTTCTCAAAGGCCAGCAATGTAAGAGGAATTCTTCCCACTGACCACCTCACTAATGTATAATGAAGTAGATGTAATAACTATAGCAGGGGTTCCCTGAAGACCTAAAAGTTACTTCAGGGGTTCCTCATGTTAAAAAAGAGAAACACTGCCTTAGAGAAATTAGGCAGGTGCCGAGGTGCATAGTTGGATGAGCTTACCTTGCTGAGGGTGCAGGCTACCAGAACTGTAAGTCACTTTGTCCTGTTCTGGACAAGTGGCAATGTTTTGTTAACATGTTAGAGCTAATACAGGATCTTTGTATTTGCATTTACACTTCTTTTCTGTCTTTGGTATTTTATATTTTTTCATTTAATATAACATTATATCCTCTGCCATGCTACCAGTTCCTACATGGCTGGACATACCACAACGTATATTCCCTCAGCTGTCAGTGAGCCGGAAGTCCAAACTCCATTTTAAGTCCTATCAGAGAAATGAGATGTGAAGGCGGATTTCTTTGCACTGGCCTCTCTTGACGTTTTGACAAGCTGCACGTCAATCCCCATAGGCCTCTGCAGTCTCCATACTGACAACATGGCTTAATGGGCCTGACCATCTGCTCTAGTTGTCAGTGTTGGGGATAATGCCCCCTCCTCTTTTCTTCCCTAGAGACATGACTGGAGCGATCTTTATATTTGTGCTCAGTTTCAGCCTTATAATTCAGTTCCGCACACAAACTGAAATTCTATTTCTCCGGTTCATTCGTTTCTGTGGCTTGTGCACTCGGCAGAAGAATGACTTCGATGGAGGATGACGTAGTGCAAAGTGGACACTGCTTGGCACTAAATCCAGATTGTGTTTGAGATGCCAGAATAATACTTCATAGCTGTGTACTTGGCACAGTTCTGAAGTTGTGTCAGTGCCTGGCATCTATTTGGGTTTATTCCTTAAAGAGACACTTTCATAAATACATTTTATATATCTTTATTTGGATAACAAATACATGAACATATACAGCAACAGCAAAAGAGAACCTATTAAAACAAATGCCAAAAACACAAACAAATGAACACACTTCCAAACTGCGAGCAAGTCTACGTTAAATGTCTGTGAGTTACAAAACTCTTTTATACCAAAGAGACTTGCAACTCCACTTTAATTTTGTGGATAAGCGAATATTCAGCTTCCAGAGGCCGTGGGTGGATCAGACACACAATTTGCATGCCATTTCCATAGTTCCCGTGTTGGGGATCCCCTTGGGCGGCAGGAGCCTGCGTACTGACATTTACAGTGTAGTTTTGCAGCGTGTGATGGAACTATGGGACGCTAATATGAGAACTGAACTGACATGTGACCTCCAGTGCAATGCCTGATCCACAATGTGCAGCCTTGTACTGCAGACCTGAGGGATTCCGCCATCCACACGTGTATATTATAGTCAGCGAGTTGGAGTGTGCCGATGATATTACTTTCAGATGAACAATCAAAGGCTATAAATCACTGAGAGATATAATACACTACAGACAAGCATGGACAGTTCAAAGGCGCAGAAAATGACTATGGAGTAATATTCATTGCTACCGACCATTCCAAAATAAACTAGATGATGGGCACCCAGTAGACAATTGATCATATATATATATACATATAATATATAAAATATTGCCACTCTTGCATTTATGTCAGATAATGCTCCACTTCTCCCAGAAAATTGTTGCCAAATGTTCATCATTACCAAAAAAGGTTTGGTATTGTCATGTTTATTTTTTTTATTGGCACTAGAAAAAAATCTGGGACGTTCCACACAAAACCCCAAACATGGCCTGGAAAAAATTATTGGCAATTATTAGCACCCTCAACCTTATACTTGGTAGCACTCCCTTTGGAAGAAAGAACTGATGGTAATCACTTTCTGTAACAATCAATGAGTCTTTTACATCTCTCTAATTTCTACTGGAATTTTGGACCACTCTTCTGTAGTGCATTTTCTGCCATAAATGCAATGGTGCCAATATTTTTGGCCATCATATATATATATATATATATAAAATACTCAGTTTTCTATATACATATACATCGTCAGCACCCAGATTTAACTTACCTCTTAGACAGGGATGGCTTCAGTTGGGCTAGGTTCCATGTATTGTGCCCAAAAACAGAGGTCAACTGACTTCCTGAATATATTGAATGACCAAATTTTTCTCCAAAAGGATCTTTTCCTCCCTGATGACATGGGCATATTCCAAGATGACAATGCCAGGATTCACTGGGCTCAAAAATGTAAACGAGTGGTTCAGGGATTATGAGACATCATTGTCACACATGGATTAACCACCACAGAGTCCAGACCTCAACCCTATTAAGAATCTTTGGGATGCTGGAGAAGACTTTACACAGTGCTCCGACTCTCCCATCATCAAGATCTTGTTGAATGTATCAGGGTACATGTAATTGAAGGTACATATTAGTATTATTCTGCAGTCTCCTGGGAAAAGCACATCACTTTTCCCAGAAGGCAGCAGGTTCTTGGGTCACATAGTTAATCTTGCTAGTCAGCTGCAGAAAACAGAAAGAGATGACCAGCACCTAAATACATGGGTAGAAACATGGTGGTGAAGGACAGGACGTGCAACAAATGTGTAGCAGAATAGGTAAAAATATTATAAATAAGGTGGCATATGGGGTTTATTGACATCAGGAGGTAGGAGCTGAAAAGTTAATAACTAGAATCAGTGATGTTTTTAGAACCACCAGCTAATAAGAGCACACTGTCTGGTTTACTTTGGAAAGCCATTGTGGGCACTGAAGATTATTATTTTTCACCTCCGATTGGCCATGCAATTACAACTTTCTAGCATGGTTAGTTTTACACTGCCATCATAATAGGAGATAATAAATAAAAAAAAAACAAGATATCAATTCACACAGTCATGAGACTATACTTACACCCATCTCAAGTTAAACTCCTGGGCCGTTCATTTCCCGGATTTATATGTCTAAAAGCGGTACGTAGTCTTTCATGAAATTTTATTTTACATTGTAGGCCTATAATTCTTAGGCATAATTCACCAAAATATGTCTAATATTTAATACATTTATTGATAAACCTTAAATTAAAAACACAAAAACTTAACAATGGTGCATAAATAAATTTAAAATACTAAAACCTGTATTATAATGGTACAGTAGCATATATATGCTACTGGATGCCACATCAGGGTTTTATTGAAAAAAAAAAAAACAACAACAAAATTATCCCAACAGAATGGCTTAACCTCTCTCTTTCTCTCTCTCTCATATATATAGTGACAGAGTGTCCCAAAAATGGCAGGGAAAGTGCATTAATGGCTCCAGGGAATAGAAAGTGTTAATTGATTAATAGGATTTTAGAAAAGAAACCAGGTTCTTTAGGGCCCTGGAGCTGGCCAAGGGAGTGAAACAGTGGGTTCCTTGGCCCAACCCAACCCTGATGTGGGTTATATTCAGGTGCACTCAGGTGCAAGGGAGTGGGTGATCAGCAAGAGGCTGAGAGAGCCAGAGTGGGTTCCAGGCTGAGAGAGAGCCAGAGTGGGTTCCAGGAAAGCCAGCAGCCAAACAGTACTACAAAACTGTGAGTGGACCAGTACTGATATATTGGGTGTGTTAGTAAGAGAGGGCACCTGTTGGAAGTGACCAAAATTGATACGAATATGACTTGTATGTAAAGACAATTCTGCCTTCTTGGAAACAAGCTATACACCTCATTATCTGTGGAGACAGATGCAGTCCCTCAAACATCAAAGGATTGCTTAACAGAGACAATGAGTGTGAGAGATTTGACCATGTGCTAGAGATAGAGCTAGACCCCTCTCCTTCCCCTTCCTATATACCCTTTACCTTCTTCCCTTTTATATTGAAAATCATATGTAAATATCACCCTAAGCTGTAAATAAACCTTTCCCTTTTGTAAGATCTATTGGTCCTTCTTTAAATCCAAGGCACCCCAAACAGAGCATATTTCTACAGCACCTAAGTGAGGTATCCAGATGCCCAGCCGAGCTACTGTTTATTGTTTTGTTGTGAAGTGCTGGGGAGTGTGCTGTTACACTTGCCTAAACAAATAAAAACTGCTGTTATTTTGCACTTTTGGAGTCTGCTGCCTCTAATCTGCACTGTAAGCATCCCGTTACTATGAGCGATGCCCTGTGCTCTGCCACAATACATATATATATAAATATATATATATAGAGAGAGAGAGAGAGATTACTTTGTATTGAATTCAATAGATATTTTGTATTAAATCCCAATCCCACACAAAATAATTTGAAATTCTCACCACGTTCCCTTGCACGCACCAATGTCACCGGGAACTCCCGGGGAACGTTAGCACACTCACCAGGGGACAGATCGGACGAAGAGGACGCGGCCAGAGAATGGGATCGGACGGCAGGACACTGGAGGATGCCAGTGGGACCAGTTAAGTCATTATTTTTTTAGCTACCCCGAGTGTGGCTAAGCTGTTTTTTTTTTTTTTTACCTCGAGCTACAATCGCGGTTACCGCTCAGAAGGTTTATACCTTTCATGTCTGTGAAACAAGGGTGTAACATGCTGAGCTCCTGTCTGTCTGCTCCTCCTACACAACTTAGCGTTGTCAGCCTAAATAAGCAAGTGATACTACTGCTAATATTCCCAAGAAAGACAATTTTTGCAACAGTTTCACAATAAAAATAACTTGACTAATAAATACCAAAGAGATTTTTTGGTTTACGTTCCCTTCTACCTTCTTCTAGTTCTTCCAGCAGCAGCAGACATGGAAGGATGATGATCGCCATCTTGTGGTTGTTTTAAAGGTTGCAGTAACAGTAAAATAAAGGCCATGTAAAAAAAACTTTATATTAGGATTTATAAGATTTTTTTAATCCTTTTATTTCTTCATCGAAAGTCTTTTATCCGGCCAGCAGGTTACATTATTAGCTTGTTTTATGCCGTGTGTTGTACAAATGGATATCAATATCAAGTGACATTTACACAAAAGTCAATAAGTAAATAGGACCCGACCCCCCCCCCCCCCCCTCCCTTATTGGATGCTTCATGGTGGGGAAGAGCTTTGTTTGCTGAGCATTCACATATTAAAAACAGAAGCTGAAAACTTAAAGAAAAAATAAATGTGAACAAAAATGAGCTTTTATTATACATTGGGAATGTATTACTATATCCAGCAACATATTGTGTGTGGGGTGGCTGCATATCACCCCCTGGTTGCCCTGTCATCTAAGGACTGGTGGTATTCCCACGCCATTCCGGACTTACACCTGAGGGGCTGTATAGGGGGTTCAAGCACAAATTTGTGACTTATGTTGTCTTTTTTTTCATCCTGTTGCAATGGGTTTCCTGCAAACCTAAGACCTTGCAGTCAATTCATCTCTACATGCACTCCAGTGGATTATGTTTGTACAAATTGTGTTTTATAAATAAAGCTAAGTGGCCAGTTGACAAATTATTACTAAAATGAAGTTTCTGGTACAAAAACATGGCAAGTTATCACAACTATGCAGAAAGAGAATGTGATCCCTCATCTTGGCATTAAAAAGTAAAAAGAAGCCCATGGCTGCTATAGCAACTTGCTTTAAATGCTGTCCCCATCTCAGGTTTTTTTTAGCAGGGTAGGGTGATCTATATGGCTTAATCATTATTCCCAATCACTCCTACGTGCAGCAAATGTGCGATTCCTCACAGGCTCCTCCATTGGGAGGTCTAAGGACACCATAGAGAGATCCTGTCGCTGCTAATAAAACCCCTACAAACTGCTTAAAAAAATAAAGAAAACATAATACAATTGAACAAAATAAATAAACCTGAAAATGAGCACAGTGACATCTTACGCCTATATGTAAAGGACACATGAGTGAGTATTGCCAGCCTTGAGTGAGAAGAATTATTCTAGCTGTTATGGGATTTTATTGATTGAATATATATATACACACCTTAAATGTACTGAATATGCAGAAGGAAAAGTCAGAATCTGCGTCATTGAAAAGAGGGATAAATATCCATTAGGATACAGTATTCTCCCCTGAAGTTTCATTAAGCTGGGTGGGAAGAAGCTGTAGGCCTGTATTATGACCCAACTTTTCAGTAACCACCCAAAAACATCCTAAAAAGTGCCGATTGGTGCACCCAGCTGGGATGGTCCTGCCATTGGAATCCCAGAGAGATGTCAGATGTTGGTGGGCCATTTTTAGAAACTCATTTCCCACCCAGGATGATTCCTACCATTGATGACCTTTTTGTGTTTGAAGGAAGAAAACAGCCAATCGGATTACCAATGGGGATAACAATTTTGATTTAGTCTTTATAGCAGGACATTTCCAGGACCACAATTCAAAGTAGGAAGAGAAGAAAAACAAGATATTACCACAGTATATTCCCATCACCAAAGACTTCACTCAGTTATATAAATATGAGATGATGGGTTTGAATGCACACAGTAAATGAGACTTGTGAACCCCGTGCACTGTACCCGATGATTTATTTTGATAAATTGTCTCTGCTACCACCAATTGTAGTTAAACTTTGTCAATTTCATCTGAAAGAAGCGGCTTGTATTTCTATTTAAACCTTGTTAACTTCAATTAGTTCTAAATCACTTCCTTCTCCATATCTGCCATTTGTTTTTACTGTATCAATGTTTGCCTCATTTATTTTTAATTTGTGACTTTTTTGTCAAGGTTTTAATGAAAAAAATGCAAATAAATTGCCATGTTTTGTACCAGAAACTTCATTTTAGTAATATTTTGAAGAACACAAATGATAGAATACAATATATTAGTTTTTATTTCTAGTAAACCATTTATTTGACTAAAATATTATTACACTGAAATAGATTTTTTAAAAAGTTTTGTGTCCTTTTGACTAGTTTGCTTAGTTTAGAAAATAAAATATTTTTTACGTAATAAAATCATAGTATGCCTTTCACAAAAAATAGGATAAAATAAATGGGTGTATTACTTTATGTTTAGTAATAAAATATGGTCACTATATAAGCAGTACTATAGTAGAAATGTAAAAATTGCTCTGATCTATAGGATGTATTATAGTAAAAGAACTGAAGGGTGAATGGTTAATATTATAGAGTAATAAAGGAAAATAATAAAAGATACAAGTAGATCAGAAAGTGCATATCGCTACTTATCTACAATAGTTTATCTCACTTATATATAAAATGTCTCAAACTGAAATCCATCACTGAATTTCTAAATATTTCATTAATTGTATTCCTAAATGCACTCAGGTAAGTATAATGTAGTGTAGGAGAGAAAGCAAACTCCTTCCACTCTCCATTCACAACCCGGGACATGTTTGGGTTCCTATTTATAAAACTGGCAATCGGACATTCCCTCTTTGGAATCTGTTACTGCCATTAAAACACATAGACCTGGAAGGTTCCAACAAGGGAATGTTTTGAGGGAATGTCACAATCATGGCAGATAACACAGCTCCCACCTGTGTTTTTATCCCAGAGTTCATCTTGAGGTTTACCAAGCAGACATAAGTTATTTAAATGCTTTTGATGAAAGCTCTGCATAGGGTATCTATGGCAAAATACTAAATCGCATTTGCTGTTTTATATCTCATTTTAAGTGTTAACAATTACAATTTGTTGCCATTAATGCTAAGCAATCATTATTTTATTCCTGTGACCATTATTTTATCAGTAATACAACTCCTTAGCAATCTCTTGTTCCAATTATAAGGTGCACCATGAGGCCAGAAGTGCTAGGCTGAGCTGGGTTATGGACCGTTTCATCTAGCAGGGCATTTACCACCAGAAAGATGAGGTGACAGCGGGAGGTTTTTGGTCTGATGAATACTGGAATTTATGCATCAACATAAGTGTAAACCTGCTGCTATGGGCCTTTTCTAATAAAATTGAAAGGAAAAAAGCAATTTCATATGACCAGAGACTTCACAGCTGTTTTGTTTAGAAGAATGGAACATAGTTCTCAAATGCACAAAGACTAAAATACTATTAAGTACTGAAACTTGAATCATTTCAGAATCACTGAATTTGTAAAAAAAGATGCTGTTGTTTTACCTGTCTATCTTCTAGTGTAGCCAGGGTCATACTGGAAAACACATCAAGTGGGCCCTATAAGTGCACATAATTACTTTTGTGTTGCCATATAGGGGGACACAGGACAGCCACCGCCAGGCTTCTGCTACTTTACAAAAATAAGCCAGTGTCCCATGAAAGCTAAATATTCTGATGGGACCTCCTTACTTGCTCCAGTTCCCCAGTTAGTGGAACCCTAGGGCTCACCAACTAAATATGCCTACATAATTACTTTCTATGGTGCCCACAGGGGGCCACTGAACAGCCACTTGGCCCTCTGGTAGGCCCCTGCTGTCTTACAAAATTTTCCACTATTCCAGGAAAGCTATGTGTTCTGACAAGTCCCCAGTCCTACTCAACATGGGTGTTATATGGGGCAGTGGCCGCCAACCTTTTCGGAACCCATGGACCACTAAATTTACCGTCTCTGGACCACGCATGCGCAAGGAGACGGGCGTTACTCAAAGTGGAAGAAACTTCCCCCATAGTGACATCATGATGCCAGAACCCGGTCACTCTCCCATCGCAAGCTCAGAGTGAGCAGGTTGTGTCCAGAGACCTGTACAGGGGACATGACATGGTCCACGGCTCTGGCCAGCCTTCTCCTGACCCTGCTTGGGGGTGCACCGGCCAGAGACGTGGACCACCAAAATTTTCTCGATTGGCAAACACTGATATAGGGGATCACAAGACTGTCCCCTGGCCTTCTAGAGGGCCCCTTGTTCCTGCTATCTTACAAAAATGAACCCCATTGTTACAGAAAAGCTATGTGTTTGGTTGACTATCCTTCTACATCCTATGATGGTAGCCAAGTCTTCAGTCCTACCCTTAGTGTAGCTATTCTCACCAAGGTTCTGTGTAATCCTAGGTGGGCCTTAGAGATATGCCATAATTACTTTTTTGGTGCCAAATAGGGGGTTACAGGACAACCACCCGGCATAATGGTGGGTGGTAGCTTACAAAAATGTGCTGCTGTTCCAGGAAGGATATTTGTTCTGGTTGTCCTACCTTCTTACTGCCTTTGGTGGGTTCCAAATCCCCAGTCCTATTCTGTGTAGCTATTCTCTACCAGGGTTTCATGGAACCCTAGGGAACCTCCAAAGGTGGGCGCTAGAGATATGCCTTCATGATTACACAGGGGGGGTCACAGGAATTTCACATGGCCCTCTGGTGAGCCCCTGGCTCCTGCTACCTTACAGAAAAGGTGCCACTCTTCCAGGAAAGCTATATGACATGGTTGTCTCTCCTTCTTACTTCCCTTTGTTGGTTCCAAGTCCTAAGTCCTACCCAACCAGGGTTCCATGGAACTTTATGGCTCCTCCATACTTTGCTCGGGGTTCTGGTAACTTTGGCTGGTCTATCTCCCAATCTGATGTTGCCTGAATACTTTGGTGACCACCACTGACTTCTCCAAGCAGTGCTAATTTTTTAGCTGCCCATAAGAATAGTATTCTGACCACTACTGTAAGAATTTGTCTTACTTTCCACCAATGTAATGGACATTATAGATATATAATCTGATTTTATTAAGGGTTTACTGAGATCTTAAAATTATTTTAAAGGTTCCTCTGGGGTAAGAAGACTGAGAAAGACTGTTCTTGTGATTCCCATGTAGACAACTAGAACCTAATTTGGTAACAAGAATGTTTCCTTTAGGGCATTGCTAAGTGTTGTTTTCATACACAAGGCCCTTATTATTACCTTTGTATATGAGATCTGTTTCGATTAGGAGAAATCTCTGCTCTAATTTAGCTTTTCTCCTTTCCTTTCACCCGCGTGTCATAGTTACAATTACATACACATCAGTACTGAGGGAATTAAACTAGGGACGTTGACGCTTGATTGGATTGCTGCAGTGAAACTTGTCTTCCTTTCAAAATATTTTCAGCGTTTTCCGATAAACCTAATTATAATAAAGAACTGAAGAAGCCCGTCTGTCGCTTATAGCTATGGAAGCTGACAGAATACAATGTCAGTACTAATATTACAAAAACGGGTTTTCACGGCTTATCTTCACAGGACATAATGCAGTAAGACAGTTCGGGTCTATGGACCCAAAGGATGTAAAGTCTATATATGTGGGTTTGCTCAGTCACATATGATCCTGCTAGTGGAAAATCTGAAAATATGGCTGGGGCTACAATCTGATTTACTGCTCAAAGATGTTGGAAATTGATGACAGTGGAGATGAATTATTCCAATGCAAGTAAACCCCACCTATGAAGATAACACCAATGCACAGTTGTGCCTACTATTCACCAATGGACATTATGATTTCTCTGTAGGCACAGGTATTGTAGAGTAACTCATCCTTAAAGTTCACACCAGCAGAAGCTGAAATTCAGTGACATTTAGTTCTCTCAGCAGCTCAGCTCATTTTTCTCCTACTACTTAGAGTGACCCAGCAGCTCAGCTCAACCAGCTGTTCTTACCCCGCAGTAACTTGGCAGATAAGAAGTGTCTGGGAGTGCTTAGGAAAAGTGTGGGCCCTTGAAAGTTGCCCATTCTGCCTGCTCTAGAGACTGGCACTGCCTCTGTGAGAATCTAACATAATCTAGCACATGAGACTAAGACCACTGCTATCAATATAAAAATACCTTTGTGTGAATGTGTAGGTGATGTGGGTCTGATATTTGGTAAAATCCAGAAGCTATTTGCCTGCAAGTTGGTTGTATCTGTCTTCTAAGGAGATATTTCCTCTCAATAAGGGTTTGGAGGTGGTCATCTGCTTGGAAGACATCCATAAAATGTTTCAATAAAAATCTTTAGAAGCGGTTCAGCAGGATGCCAACCTCACATGCAAACGTTTTCAGCAGCTTTTGTGTGTAATAATAATAGGCAGGGGTCTTGGCAGTCCTTTTACATTTAAGTGCTATTTACCTGCAGAAGAGAAATATTTGGTCTTCTGCTTTGCCGGACAGGGATGTATTGTGTGGCAGAACTGTGTAAATGTCAGGACTTGATGGCCAAAAATTCAGCAGGTAAAACATCTCCCATATATTTATTATGTCTTCAGTTTGCAGCTGCCTCATAGAATAATCCCACTCGATGAACTTAGTTTACCAATGTCAGCACTACAGGGTTACATGGCTAAACAAAGGTTTACTGAAATGGAATTGGAAGAACAGCAGCCAAAGTATTTATTGTTTCCTTATCCTATACACCAGCGGTCCCCAACCTTTTTGGCCCCAGGGACCGGTTTCACGGAAGCAAATTTCTCTGAGGACTGGGATTTCTATTGTTACTACATTGAAATCTATACAAAGAAACTTATACAACTTACCATAATGCAGAGTCAGTGGGATGCTTGTGCTTGTTTTCCTGCAGCAAGAATATCCCATCTGGGGGGGATTGGAGACAGTGACACGCGAAGAGTCTTGCTTATGTCCAATCTACTCAATCTACGTAATTTTGTTTTTGTTGCTATCACTGCAGAAAACCCTGCTTCACAGAGATACGATGTAGGAAATGGTAGGAGACTTTTCAGAGCTTTTGTGGAAATCTGAGGATATTCTGCCTTGATTTTAATCCAAAATGTATGTAGATTTGAAGTTGTTTCGACCACTTCCGGTCCGCGGATGGTGGTTGGGTGCCGCTTCGTTTTCAATCATGGATGATGTACTCGCGGCCCACTGAAAACACCGCCGCGGACCGGTAGTGGGCCGCGGCCCGGTGGTTGGGGACCGCTGCTATACACCATTTCTATGGGGTGTATGTATAAATGATTCTCCTGTCAATCTGACCTAGATACGCCCTTTTATTCATTCGAAAATATAAATTTAACTATTGTGACTGCTGTGCTCTGGGGATATTTGGCCACTAGGTGGCAGAATGAATCTTAATCCTAATATGCATTGAAAAGAGCAATGCATGGTAACACAGCTGTAATATTGGGTGAAAATATATATACTGGTATATATATATATATATGCAGCACTATGTGTTTTTTTTTTGTAACTAATGTTAGGTACAATATTATGTATAATACAATGTGTTAATGCACATCATGACAATTAAGTAATAGTAAATATGTGCCCATGGAATGAGCTAAATAGTAAGGTAGTTGCCATTCATTCCTATGCAATAATATAGTTAAAAAGCTAACATAGCAAATGACAATTTTCCAAAGAAAAGGGAAAAAACTGATGACTCTACATACATTTACCTATATGACCAAGCAAAATTTAAATGTGCTCATTAGATGATCAATGAGATGATAAACCAAAGTATTTAACGTAAACTATACAGCTGTGTAGTGGGGAGTGGGGATAAAACGGGGCAAGGGGCATCCTTGCTAGATCATGGTTGAATTTGGCTAACCTTGCACAATGGCAAAAATGAGCATAGCAAGGCAGACGGGTCATACAATCACCACGGTCTCTTCAAAGCAAAAACTTCATGACATTCAGATGTTATCATTTGCTGTTCATGTTCTTCTGCAGACAAACTGGTAAAGTTTAGGATTGGCAAGCCAGTGGCCTGGCACAGAAGCAAGGCACAGTCATTGAAAAATAAAATGACTTCCATTCAAGATCAAAAGATATTCAACATAGCTGAAAACTGGGAGCAACCACTTGGGAACCTGGAATACCAATCCACAGTCCAGATGTGGTCTTCAGGAAGGAGTTTCCAACACAAAGCCAAATGATTCATCTATTCATGAAAATATAAGGACCGGGGTGAAAAAAAAAAAAAAAAAGGTAGCTGATGTCCTTGACAGATAAGTCAACAATATAAATATTTGGTTTCTTTTGACTGGAAAGCAGTTTGCTTACTGAATGGCTGGCGATGAATGAAGGTCTACAGTCAATAGTGAAGGACAAGGGGTGCCTTATAAGTCCCAGCTTCATTCTGCACCATCGCAATCAGCATGGTAAAAATTATACAAAAAAACACAAACTATCATGTAATAGATGGTTCGGTCCCACCAAGTCTTATTACAACATTGAGACAACTCACAGTAAAATAAAAAAAACTCAAAGTAAAACACAAACTCTGCCATGAGCTGTGGAGGGCGACTGGAACAACCTACCACATGAATATCTTCAGAATCTACATACAAGTGCACCTAGGGAAACCCATAATTACAAAAATAGCTAAAAGAGGCTTAGACTATCAGATGTGGTCACAGAACTTGACTTTCATGCAATATTCACTTCTACCCTCTAGATGGCAGGATAAGTCCTCAACATGTAATTAGCCAAATGCTTATTAGAAGCCTCAACAAACTGCAGCAGCAAATCTGTAGAGCAGGGGTGTCAAACTCAAATACACAGAGGGACGAAATTAAAAACTTAGACCAAGTCGCGGGTCAAACTTGAAATTTTGTGAAAAAACAAATAATCTCAATAAAAAGAAACAAGAACACATAGGAAGAGCATGCAGTGGTATGCAGTGGAATGATCTAAAATTATCAACCCACTGCAAATGACTACATGCTCTTCTCATGTGTTCTGGTTTCTTCTTAATTGTTTTTACTTTGCCAGAGAATGCAATGTGAAACCAAATGAATTGCTGCATTATTTGGTTTCACATTGCATTCTCTGGCACAGTAAAACAATTATTATAGCAATAGTTTTATGATAATTCCTGATTATTGAGTTTACCTGTCAGTATAAACTCTGCAGGGTCTACGCATAGGCTGCTGGTCTATAGACGCGAGTACAATGCTGCTACTACAATTCCCAGGATCACTTGCATCTAATAAATGCGGGGCCACGTAAAGGCAGAGAGGCCGCTAGTCTAGAGACGCGAGTGATGCCGGGAATTGTAGTAGCGGCATTGTATTCCCGTCTATAGACCAGCAGCTTAATATGAATTGCAGCTGGCCTCCCGTTACTACGGTTTGCAGTAGCGGCGGGCCAGCTGCAATTCATATTTAGAATTCTATTGGGGGCCAAAAAAAAAGGACGTGCTGGGCCAGAGTTTGATACCCCTGCTGTAGAGGGTGCAAATTAACCCAGACTTAGCTTGAGAAGCGGTCTTTGATTGCTATTAATATTATTAATTTTTATTTTTCAAGGTCCAACAAAGTACGCAGCGCTGTACAAAAATAGTCATCATCTGGGATATAAAGTGACAGGCAGACTAATTTTTTTTTGTAACAATCATTGAGATTGCGCATCTACAAAGTTTGTCAGCTGTGCCTATTGTGGCCAGTCTCCGGTTTGGAAGAACTGCACCTCATGTGGGACAATATAGTTCAATCCCTTATTTCTCTGGTCTGATCTATATAACTATCAAGTATGGTTAATATTGTATTATGTATTATGTATTGTATATGTATAGCAGAAACCATTCAACCAACCCATAAATATTGCATTTCTTGCATAAAGCATTTGCTTTGCTTTATTCTTCATGGCCTGTGCAAAGAATGACATGGCATGGGAATGAGGATTGTACATGGATTTCATGTGATTCGCTGTTTTTCAAAAATGCAAATTGTCATTTGGACACATGAACCTCAGAGTCCACTCTTCCAAAATCGCAGTCCCCATCTACATGCTGATCCTATATGAACCAGGTTCTGTCCAGATTGGTTGTTGCAGAAATGTCATCATAAACAAATATAACACAAGATATTAACCTGAACTTGCTAATTGCTCAAGGAACCCCTTGCAACCTCTGGAGGATCCCTTGGGTTCCACAGGACCCTGGTTAAATGCAGGTGTAGAGAATTCTCTTGAACTTGTGGGACTGCAGACAATAATCAGTAGACCGTTCCACCCTGGCAGCAAGATGGGAATGAACAAATCTTTATGTTGTGCCAATATTGTCCATATGTAGATGGAGGGTTGGGATCTGAACACATTGTTAGTATTTATCGAATAGAAAGAAGTCATTTAGTGAGTTGTGTGGTTCACAGAAAGTCAGCAAATGACTTTATATGAAAATCCTGGCCTGTATGTGGCCTCCCGAGGACTGGAGTTGGACAGCATTGTCCTAGATTTAGGCACTGGCGCTCTTTTGGCACACCATGAAGAGCTGTAAGCTTATTCCATATTAGCTAAAATCGTGGGGCCAGTCTGTGAGAATAGGACACCTGAGAACTATTTTATGGGAACTGGAGGCACCACAATCAGTAAAACAAATGGGCCAACTTGATTACTTGGTAAATGATACATATACAAAAAAGGTTAAATGTAAAAGTGAAGCTAAACCTAAAAAATGTATTATATTACAGCTTACAAATCGCATAGCATAGTACATTAACAGCCACAAATGCTTCCCGTAGAATCCTGACATCTTCACTACATATACTGGAGTGTAAATTGGGGTTACTTTATCCTCAAAATACCATTATAAAAATAATCTCAGTGTATACTCAAATGACACCAGTAGATGGAGCTGCGTCCTTATGTGAAGTGTGTAACAAACTCTTGGTGATGGATTAATATAGAGCTCTATTATTCAGACATTCTCTCAAACATTCCCTGATGGGAATCAGTAACTGCCATTGAAACACATAGACTTGGAAGATTTCCACAAGGGAATGTCTGAGGGAATGTCTGATTCTCTGTTTTTTAAATAGAGCCCATAGACTTTTTACACATGTCACATGAGAACACAGTCAAATCTATTGCTGGCCATCAATAATGCACAAAAATCATTTAGGAGCACATGAATTACCACTGTGTAGAACTAAAAAGTAGGAAGTAAAGCCTGAGTATGTAATAAGCTCATATGGCTTCTTCCCATGTCTATATACTACAATTATGGTTGAACATAGATTTTTTGTTAACATTATGACATGAAGTACTTTTTTACATCAATATCATTTACCTGCATAATAGGAAAATGATTGAAAGGGCTCCAAATTCCTTTTAATATAGCATTTGAGAAATAACTATGATGAAGAAAAACTGTACACAGCACAAAGACGACAACACGAGTTATATATACAGTATATAATTAATAGTTATCAGTATTTCTGTCCTGCAAGATGGATTTCTGTACAGTAAATTGGCTCTGAGAAACACAAAAATGATTGAATTCTCTTTTTTTTTTTTTACAAACATTCTATCACAGTGCAGCAAGATGTCAAAAGTTTCATTTCTAGCTACTGTATAAAATAAACTATTTTAAATTTGTGGGTATTTACAAAAGCACAATTGAATAAGAAATGTAAATCCTTCACGCTGACTACATATGCTATCTATAACCTGTGTGGTGCAATCTACAAAATGACCACTAGATGGCGGACACACACAACATTCAATCTGCAAGATTGATTTCACTATAATGACTTTTATTATGGATAAATCCATAGGGGAGATCACATGATATAGCTGCCATAAATCCCACATTGGGCATGACAAAACTAATGAGGCCTAACAAGCCAAAGCTGCATGACTGATTAGTCCATGTGGGGATCAGATTGCTGAATATGCCAATCAACAGTTTCTAGCTGTATTTTCCACCTTCACAAACTGATGTGGCATGATGCCCAGACACAGGGGCATCCCAATGTATTCTGACCTCTCGTTCCATCCGGGTGATGTACACATTTGAATTCTATTTATATTTGTCCTCTCAGCAGTTTCCTGTATTTCCAAGTATTTTGTATGCCACCAATCTAATGCACAGTTTATAAGATAAGGAATGATGTGATCTGTGTATTCTACATCCATCTGTTGTATATTACTGGTAAAGCTGAACACCAGCTGATAACACAGATTAAACATGGGCTGGAATTCTATTCAGCCAGTCTTGTAGTTTTGTATATTGCTGCCATACTTTTTATCCAGCAGTGCGATATCACTATTTCCAGATGAAGTTTTGTAGCTTCCAGTATCACCGGCCTGCCAATCTGTTTGACCTCTGCTTTAAGAGACATGATGAGCTCCAAAAACTATACTGGTCTAGCAATGCTAATTTTCAGTCCCGAGCTGTCCCCTGCAATAATTCTTTACACCACTAGATGTCACCAAATGGGAATCAGAATCATTTAATACACTTCCTCAAGGCTCAAGCTGTCATGGACCAATTCCTCAGGGGCAGGGTTGTCATACAGCCTGAGTTCACAGCTTTATGACATGAAATGGCGCTCACATGTTATTACATAGGAAAAAAGAGAACCTGTGATGTCATCAAACTAGCCAGAAGGTCATTGAAAAATATAGGTATAGGAACAAGGTGATTGTTGGGGGAACGGGGGGTTTGCATTTGATATGACTTTTTCCTTTTTCTTTTTATCCAGCATCTAAAAACATTCTTTCAGTTATAAAGGTATGTGTTTTTCCTATTTTATTACTTTTTGTATAAGAATTTGTTACTATTAGGAATTTATAACTAAGAGAAGTTTTGTATAGGGAGGGGGGCTTGTGTTTATATCACTGCCATTTCATGTTGGAGAGATTACTTGCTTTTTAAGATTCCACTTTTAGGTTTCCATGATCAGGCCAGTCATTATTATTATAAATATTATTATACAGGATTTATATAGCGCCAATATTTTACGCAGCGCTCTACAATAAATAGGGGTTTGTAAATGACAGACAGATACAGACAGTGAAACAGGAGGTGGAGAGGACCCTGTCTGGAAGAGCGTACAATCTTGGAGGTGGGGGAAGTATCACACAATAGGAAGAAAGGGAGAGGCAATGTCCCGTCTGCAATAATGCAACTTACCCACCTGTTTGCTCCTGGCTTTTGAAAGATCCCAGAGCCAGCAACGAGGAAGTCTGTGGGAATAAGTTTATATGTTCCCTTCACTAAATGAGATTTACACCCTAAATATTGGCTGGGGGGGTTTAAAAATAAAAACAGTAAAAAAAGCCTAAATGTTTTTATATATAATGTCATTATATCTCTGGCTGGACTGCATATTTTCAGGGGAAGGGATGGCATGATGGTGGGTAGGTCCACTGCAGTATGAGTGACACCCAGTGCTCTGATTCGCCTGCAGTAGAGATCAGACTTTAGTACTTAGCATCTGCTACTTGCTGAGTTGCTCAGTCACACTCTGCCATTTCGTGCCCTTTTGGATTCCTGACCTGTGCCTGTATTTGGATAATGCATGTCCAATGCCTGTCCTGACCTGTGCCTGTACCTGGGCTACGATTGTCTGCCCCCTGCCTTGACCTGTGCCTGTACCTGGACTACGATTGTCTGCCCCCTGCCTTGACCTCTGCCTGTACCTGGACTACGATTGCCTGTACCTGGACTACGATTGTCTGCCCCCTGCCTTGACCTGTGCCTGTACCTGGACTACGATTGTCTGCCCCATGTCCTGACCTGTGCCTGTACCTGGACTAGAATTGTCGGCCGCCTGCCCTGCCCTGTACCTGGACTACAATTGCCTGCCGCCTGCCCTGCCCGGGCCTGTACCTGGACTACGATGTCTGCCACCTGCCCTGCCCTGCCCTGACCTATGCCTGTACTATGATGTCTGCCGCCTGCCCTTACCTGTGCCTGTACCTGGACTACGATTGTCTGCCGCCTGCTCTGTCCATCAGTCCGCCTGGACTGTACTACTTGCTGTCATCAGAGTACCTGATCTGCGCTGTCTCTACACAGGAGCCCCCTGTCCCGCTCACCCCTGGTGGGGAGAGCCTGAGGGCCACGACTTGGTGTTCTCCCCGCAGCAAAGTATTGCAGCAAAGTAGTCCGGTGGCAATTAGGGTCACCAGCCCATCATCTCTTGTGGGGTGCTCTGGTGAAGACCGGGAGACACTGAGACTCTGGGCTTCAGGTAATCCTGCCTCACCTGCCAAGGGCCGCAGCCTTAACATTATCCCTACAGAATACAATATTATATGAGAATAACTTCTCCCCTTACACCTAATAACCTTGTACAACTCGTGTTACACTACTTGGAACCAGAAGGAGATTTAGGAATTCCCCTAAATCACCTTATGTTTCTGAACAGATTGGAGCAAGCAAATGATGGAACCTTATTTCTCCCATTCCATGGAATCACTATACAAGGAGCTGAGCAGTTGCTCTGCTTGACGGTTAAATAATGGACCAAATATTAGGTTTGGGAAGAAGGGGTGGACAGTGACTTTGAACTGGGTTACCTGCTGTCCCTAAAATTAGACCCATATTGGGGCAGTGGGAGAATCCAATATGGTGCTATACATAACAAGAGGCTGTGATAACTCCACATAGGACATTAAACCACCATGACTGAAATAACTGAAATCCAGTGAATGAAAGAGCTGGACATGGACTGCAATGGAATCAGACGAAGCAATTTCAGTACAGAAGATCCTGCACACCAGTGCAAGTCTAAAGGTAAGGCTGGAGTTCTGCTTTAACCATCCCAGTATGAACTCTACGTCCTAGTTGCCCAAGGACTTCACCATGGAATTCTGTCAACTGGTTGCATCCACTTCTATAATACAGCACTTGCTACAAACCCATTGTACTGGAGATGCAACATTTATGAACCTGTATTGACAGATTTATTATACACATGTAACGAGGTTTCTTCTACAGATAACCAGATCATGGGATCAATGATTTTTTATTTCTGTTGTCTTTTCGTCTTCTCTTAAAGTATATTTGGGAAATGGCGGTTCAAAGGGGAAAAATTCTTCCCTGTAATAGGGTGAGTTGGATTTTTCCAATAGTTTCTTGTTCCTTTGAACACACAGTTAACAATATACCTTTGTTTTGTTTTTCTAAAAATGAGTTTTAATAGTGGAGAACTTTTAATATAACTGGAATCTATTGCGAATACTTTTATGAGTGATAGGATGGATAACACTTATTATGTTGGGGATATTACCTAAGTGTCACATTGTTTTTTATGTTCACTATTATATGAATTAAAAGAAATTATGGCAAGTAATAAACAATAGAACAATTGGGCAGATACATGGGAATGCCAGAAATTGTGTTGATATAAGGGAAGGATAGAGACCAATAAGGCTAAGTAAGGAGGAACAAATTGAAGGTAAAGGGGGCTCAATAGAAATTGAGAAGTAAATAACTAAAAATAAAAAGCTATAAAATAAAGCCATCATGTGATGTATATTTCCCATTTCTGTTAATTTATGAGTAGTTAACAATTATCCCAAAGGGATGCTTACCTGCCTTCTGTCTACCCCTGCTGTGCCCTGTTATGAGAGAAGAACCTATAGTTGGTCGCCAGCACCCAGCATATGGATGTAAGTTCATTTTTGATCTATTTATTTATTTATTTGTTTTGTTCATACTCAATTGCGTTTAAAAAAAAATTCTGAGACATGAAAATACGAATTATTGAATGAATATGTGGATATATTATAGTATTAATCATTATCATAATTGAAGATATCATAAAAGAAGCAGACATGGAGAGTATTGCATAGGGGGATTTACACCAGTGCTGTACCTGTTACTTGTTTTTATTCATTTTGTACTGAATACTTTTAACAAGTGTTTTTAATAAAGCTGCAATTGATTTTGAATTTATGTCAAACGAGAAATGTCTGACTTTGACCTCTAAAGTCCCGTGATCTGGTTATCTGTTTAGAAAACCTTGTTACATGTGTCTTTTTTGAATTGGAATGCAGTCAATGTTTGCTTGGTCCTGAGGGGGTTAAAATACCATAAATATGGTTTATTATACACATAGATGACGCAGATATGTTATAACAGTTATAACACAGCTTTGTTCCTTTATTTCCCATATAAATAATCTTTCTCCAAGGTTACAGTATGTACAACCATCACATCAGTTACCTAACTGGCATTGATGTGTCACGTAAGTATAAAATAAAACAAGGCAAGAAGTGAAGGACACACGGATACAGCTGATTGGCTTGGGCCGCACATGATTTGAGTGATGAGGGCGACAATGGTAGACCAAGCCTGCCAATTGTGTGCCAGCATGGCCATTTATTGGCTATAAAAATCTGTTTTTAATTTGTTTTCTAACTATTCTTTCCTTCTATATGTAAAATAAATTCTTATAATTAGTTTTCTGGTGTTTCTTAAGCCACGATTTATACTGATGTAATATTAAGTGAATCTTTTTATTCTTTGTCTTGATCATTGACTATTTGCCCACCCACAACCCCCAAAAAACAAAAAGTCATCATAAAAACTGCAAAACAGTTCTGAAAATATCCAAAGGATTCATTACCAGAGAATAGGTGAGACTATTTATTCCAACCCACTGACCACCAATTCTAGCTTTGCCTCAACACATAAATACCTCCTTTTTGCTTCCGCCATCTACATCCCTGAGAGGTATAACCATAACCCTGACATCCAGTACTAAAAGGATGGGGGGATCTATCTAGATATTGTATTCATCCTGCAAGTATTTCCAGTTCTGGAAGCTGTCTTCACAGATGGTCACACATCATAAACACGCACAGGGACCTTTGCCCTCCAAGTGACAACATAAGATGGAAATAAAAGAGCGGAGGAACCTTGACGGGTAAGCGATGGCTTTGTATGAATTTCAATGACACGGGTTTCCTTTTCAGTGTGATGAGGATAAAAGACGTTGAGAAGTGAAAGAATAGATGCTGTATATTACTAACAGCCAATGTAATCTATCCAAGACCCGATGACCAAAAGGGCAAGCCAACAGATAGGCTATAGCTGACCAAATGCTGGGGAGCCCAATATATTCTAGAACGGCCTTTCTTTAACAAAGGAGGCCCTTGAAATAACTTACAGGTCTTTGGGAACCCCTAATAATTACTATATCCACATGTCACAGTACATCAGCATTGTGGTCAATGGGATGTATGTCTCTTACATTGCTGGCCAGTGGGAAGAATGCTACCCTTTCAGATAGGCAAAAAGTTAATTGGTGTCATTAAACTGACCTGAGAGTCACAAATTGTTACAATGCTCAAGGAACCCCCAGAAACCTCTGGAGGATCTCTAAGGACCACAGAACCTTGGTTAGGAAACACTGATCTAGACATGTGATGATATAATCCTACAACTTACTATTAGATCTTACAGATTCTTACACATTTCACTGTCATAAATCTGCTATAACAGCATCCAGTATGTTATGATGGTAAATATTATCCCAGAATGGAACAGGATGCTTAAATTCAGTGTTTCTTAACCAGGGTTCCCCCAGAGGTTGTTAGGGGTTCCATGAGCAATTAGTGACTGTCGGGTCAGTCTTAGTACCAACAATGATCTTTTTGGCTGAAATCTGAAATGGTGAAATTCTTCCCAATGGCCAGCAATGTAAGAGGCATTCTTCTCACTGAGCACCACGCCAATGTATTGTGAGCCGGGGATAAAGTAATTATAGCAGAGGTTCCCTCAAGACCTGAAAGTTACTTCAAGGGTTCTTCCATGTTAAAAAGGTTGAGAAAGATTCCTTAATAATTCACAATCAGCATCCTAAAAACAGCAAGAAAGTCTTTTCCTGTTATAGGGTGACAACGTTCGCTCACAAGAAAGATTGAAGTCATCAGCTCATTGGGTTTCTGGCAGAATTAATATTTATTTCTTTACACAATAATGGCATATTTACCAGACCAAAAGGTAGCAAATAGGAGAAATGTGTTATCTACACACACTTTAAAGTAATACATTTCTATAAGAGCTTGTACATTTATCATTTTGTCTTCCATTATGTTTGTTTTTGACCTTCAAGTCAGTAATTGGGTGGAAATAGGTAAGGGCAAAGAAAAAGTGTTGGGCATGTTTATGTTTTATTTGACTAATATTTGTCCACTGTTGATTTACATCATTATTTTGGGTTCATGTAATTATTGGTGGCCAGATTCTACACAATATTTCAAATTAGCTTTGCAGGATAGCGGCATCTTATCACGCGACTCAGTATTGTGCAAAAATCCCTCCCCTTGGGCCTGATTTATTGAAGATCTCCAAGGCTGGACAGGATACACTTTTATCAGTGAAACTGGTTGATCCAGCAAACCTGGAATTATTTTGGCCCAGGATTCAAAACATTTGCTACTAAATAGCAAATGACTTTGAAGAAATTCATTCCAGGTTTGCTGGATCACCCAGATTCACTGATGTAAGTGTATCCTCCCCAGCCTTGGAGAGCTTTAATAAATCAGGCCCCTGCTCTGAGAGCTGGAAATCTGCCTACAATGATGTGAGCTAACAAAACTTTGCCTGTAGGGTCAGGATCAGGAAATGGTTGTCAGTATATGGTATATATTTTTTTATGGATTATTTTAGTTTGCAAAATAATAAAGAAAATACAGACAAAATATACCCTTTAGCTTCGTCTTTCTGTCAACTTTTTCTGAGCATCAATGCACAGTTCAGTGACTGGCTTCATCAGAGATCAGCAGCTGCCATCTAGTTGGCTGCTACTTTCTGCTTTAAACTGTCCAACTCCACTGATTAGTAATTTCCTACTAATCCTTTGATTAGTATGATTATCTGGTCAGCTGATTGTAAAGAGGCCATTTATTATTCAATATTATAATAAAGCTCAGCTTCTCAGTCCCAGCCTCAGTGCTGTCCTTGGTGCTGAAATCCAACACATAGATGAATCATACCATGCTAGCTGTACATTCTCCATTCTCTCATATCCACAACTCCATGGCATCTTTTCATGTATTTACCTTGCAGTGTTGGTTGGGTCCTGCCAACTATTAAACAATGTATAGTTGGCAGTGGATGTCTGTGTGTCTATGTGTGCAGAACAAAAGTCAAACACAGAATAGCTTACCTGAGCTTGGAGAGAGATTTCATGAACTTTCAAGTCCCCTTACATAACCCCATAAATACATGATTAAAGCCATATCAGATCAAATCTGATTAAAAATAATAACTTTCCATAATTTAACCTTTATATTTAACATAAATAAACAATTATACTTGCAGGAGATCCTACTATGTACTGCAAACTGCTCTTTTTATGGATGGATGAATAAGGAGCTTAACCTACCTTATTCCTCACTCATGCAGGCTTCTTCCTCTTCATGCAACTGTTACCCCAAAATCTCTATGGTAGCTTTGCTGCATGGCCAGTGAGAGCTGTAATGTCATCCTATACAATGCAGGACCAGAAGTCCTGCCTTATATGAGATGACAATGAGGGCCACCAACAATGCAGAGCTTTGTGCATCAGGGCTCCATCTGCTGCTGGAATGAAGTATAGGGAAAGAATATACCCTTATTCATCAACCACTAGACCAGCAGTCGCCAAACAGTGGTCCGCAGAAAGTTTGGTGACCACTGGTGGTCCACGAGAAAGACTGGTGGTCCGCGACTCTGTCCCCCATATGGACATAACCCGGCCACTCTCCCATCGCAAGCTCAGACCTGCTTGCTAAACATCCTGGGTGGACAGTTTTGCGATGCTGTGGACAACTTTTGTTGTGCGGTCTGAGTTTGGTGAATTTAGTGGTCCGTGAGGTTGGCAACCACTGCACTAGACAAAACAAATATTTTACACTTGCAGTGAAAAGGGCAAATTTCAGTTTAAAAACTAAAAGTACTAAAATCGAGATTCTTGTAGGAAGTATTTTACACCACAATATCATTTTTTCATTCTATTCTTGACAGGTAAAGTTACATGTTTCAGTTAGACTCAGGTTTTCTTGTGTAATCCACCATAAAAAAACAATTTCCGGCCCAAGTAGTAAGCAGACTAAGTCCGCATGTCACAGAGCGGTATTGTTCTCTGACCTACATATTCCTACTTCTGTTTGACCCCATACAGCTGTGCCTATATAGTATAAAATATAATAATAATCTGTCACCAGATTTAAGGTGTTTTCAGCATAGCCCTTTAAACAGAATGCGTTGTGCCAGATGCTTTACTGAAAATAAAAAGCTCATAGATGCATAGGTTTTCCTTGGTGCCTGCAGTCTTATTTTACAATTTCTGTGAATTCGAGCAGAATATTCCATGCTTCTGTGGGAGATACATTGGTGTACTGCTGCTGTATGTTTATTGTAAACCAACATGGCCCCCGGTGAAGTCACTAATATTAATAAAAGACCCATAATAAGTGTTCTGACACTGAGCAAGGAGGGTAAATAAAAACAGGTGATATACAAGAAACAGGGATTCCTAAATACTCAAAGCTCAATACATGATACGATGATCCCTTCAAAACAAATGGCAAATAGCAAACCACGGGTCCAAGGAGAACAATGGCACCAAATGAGAAAAGAATGCCCTGGACTTTATTACTGCTGACCATTCTCTGGAGTATCAACGTTTAACCATGAAAAGCGGTCAGCAGGAACTTCAAGCTTCATAGAACTCTCTCTCCAATGGCTTTTCCAAACTCTCTGAAAGTAAGCAGCTTGTAACATCTTTGTTCCAATGCATTTAGGTGTTGTATTGAGTGTGAAGAAGATCTCTAGACTAGTTCACCCCCATTCCAGCACATGCAGAATATAATACTGAAAGAAGTGTAGAGAGAGGTGCAAAGTGTGCCCCTGCATGAGGGCCCTGTACCCTCCACAGGCTCTATGTCAGTTTGGTGGGGGTCCCTAAATTGTTTAAACTATCAATTAACACACAGGTTAGTCCTGGTTTCGGCATGTTTTAAATTGATGCCAGCCTCCTTATGGCCACTAGGGGGTGACATTGTAGAACAGGATCTGACAATACTTTGGTCCACTATTAGAACTTTTAGTAGTTATTTGTTCCTCATGCATACTGTAGGGTGATAGCATTCTGCAACCACGGGGACCGACTTACATTGTGTAGCTACACTACTGCAGCCATAGCCACATTGAGTCATAGCCACCATTAGCAAAGCAGCTACAGGTACATAAAAATTTGTGATGGATAAGACAGGTTTATATGTAATAGATCCTATACAATGAACCCTCCTGCTTTCTCCATGCTCACTTGCTCCCTGCGCATGCTACAGATTGAACGCAATCTGCAACAATGTGTACCACATAGTCACACTACTACAACTATTAGCAGCCATAGCAGGTCAGCATTATATCAGACATATGGTGCTGTGTAACACTCAAGTGTCACCTGGAATTTGCAATTTCTTTGCAACTGAATCAAGCAATACTTCTATACAACAGGCCTGATACAGTCTCCAAACTGCAGATCTGCTCCATTCTGCAGTGCTTGGCTGTGGAAGCTTTCTGATAAATTCTGCCATATGTGCTAGGAAAGGAATAATGTCATCAAAAGGCATCTGCAACATTTGGGAACGTTCAAAATCTAATTTTCCTTCTCTTTAAAAACAAAACATAAAGAAGGGTATAGTACGTAACAGAAACAGATGTGAGCATGGCAATATAGCCAAGTAATAAGCAAAGGAAAGGGAAAAAAAGAAGTGTTTGGGTCAGATTTATTCTATTTTTATATCTGATTTTCTATATATACTATCTTTGTTTACAAATAAACATTTAATGCATGACAAAGAATTTCTAGAGCACCATGGGTTACCTATAGCAATAGCACATTACAAATGCCTGGTTTACGGTGCAATTTGTCTAGCAGAAACTTCTAGATTGGCTCATTGAACTGTAAAAATAACATCAAAGAAGCAAACTGAAAGCCTGTAAACATGAAAAAGGTACACCCCGAAGATTAGAAGCACAAGGCAATATATTCATGTGCTGAAAATGATTTTCCAACATTTTTTTCATATTCTGACTATAGATATTGGGTACGGACCACAAAAGACTCCCTTTAGAGGAAAAATACCAGAAGTCGGGGCACTAATATCCTTTGTATGCTGAATCTGCATGTCAGCTATCAGTACACAATTACATTTCTTGTTTCTGCATTACATTTTTTTATAGTGGAGGTCAATCACAGAACACACATTACAATGATTAGAGATAAGTGTGCCTTTTAAATCCTGAACTATTGACTTGGAATTTGCAGGATAAATTATTAGGGATTACTTTGCCTAATACCCCGATAATTGCAGCTAAATTATTCTTATTCCTAATGACAGAGACCCATTATTGTACTGAGAAGAAGGAGAGGAGCATATTGAAAATAGAGCTATGAATTAATTGTGTGAATATACACAATACAGAACAGGAAATAATTGTTCCTGGTTGTAGAACTGTGTTACAAACAAAAGAATTTTCGCTCGAGGAACTGGCCCTAGATCTGTCAAGTGCTGTCTAATGTCAATGGAGAGCCGTAGGGTAGGTTCAGACCTGCCTCGAGATCAAATAATCCCGCAAAGCTACCTTGCCAGCCGCTCTGCAGATTTGACAGCTGGCAGTGGAGAGAGGTACTGGTACTGCCTCCTGATGCCCCCATTTATTTTCTATGGGGTTGCTGCAGGGGGAAGCTGCTTGTAGCGTCTCTGGAGATAGCAGTTGACTGGCATGAGGAAGCAGTAACCTCACTGTAACCTCCTGGCCAGTCTGAATATCTTACAGCCTTGCTCCCAAATTCCAAGTGGAGTTGTCACTCTCATATAGGCTGGGTCTGATTGACAAGTGGGATGGGAAGTTGATACAGGGGATGTGGCTATCAGCATTGTCACTGTCTATTCAAAAGCCTGTTGCTTGTCAATCATCACCCGGCCACACCAAATCCCGTCCACTACTTTCTGGATTGGCTGCATAGCTTCTGCTGCTGAAACCCTTCCACTGGGATCTGCAGTGTCTGTAGAGGGAGCGTGTGAGACATAAATGATACCAACAGTCTTAATCAAGAAAGATAAAGAAAGAACCATACAGGAGCTTTCAGTTGTACTTTGAAGAAGATCTTTACCCAGGCACGTTCAAAGTCTGGCCCGGGGGCCAATTGTGGCCCGTGTTCATATTTCCACCGGCCCGCAGCCTCTGTCAAAAATCAATAACATGAGGCCCACCAGCATTGTTGACCACAATATAAAACACATGCAAACAAAAAAGCTATTTTATATGTTATTAGAGTGGATCAACCGTCTTGCAATTATCAGCTCGCTACTCGGCAGGCATAATCTGCAGGATGGGAGTCCTTATGTGTGCACAGGGAATCCCCTATGTAATTATAGTGGCCATGTGCTGTGTGAGACCCGCACGGACCACGCCCACTCTGATTCCAAGAACATGCTCTGCACAGAGCCCGCACTGACACCAGACTCTCCTGTGTTGTGTGGGACCCGCGCAGACCACATTAACCCTAAATACTGCTAAATGGTCGGCCCCCACTCATTTTCACCTCACCAAATCTGGCCCTCTTTGCAAAAAGTTTGGACATCCCTGTCTTAACCCATCCTGAATGACATTTAGTTTGTTATTGCCATCTGTGTGCCATTGCCATCTTAAAAAATAATTTTTCCCATAAAATACTGATTTTACCTATTTTTCATCATTATTTGCATCTCATTGTTGCTGATGTTCCTGAAACTCTGTCAGCCTGTCTACATGCCTGGTGCATTTCAGTGCACTTGACTGGCTTCCGGATAGCGGCATCGGGGAGATAGCTGTTACAACATGGGAGAAAGTGTCTAAACAAAACCTCTTATGGCAGGAAACTCACTTTTTAATGAAATTAAATTATTAAAACCAGTATTGAAAATATAGCAACATGCTAAAGTTTATCAGAGATTTTACTGATTGGTTTACTTCTACTTTAGGCTAGCCGTACACAATGAGGTTGTAGGATACAACTGCTAAATGACCAACCCTACGGCACACGTCGGCACAATTACCAGTGGAAACTAAAAACAGCACCCGAATACAATGAAGAAAAAAAAACGGACATTTTAGGCACTAGTTTTACCGAGAAAACCTAACTTTTATTTTTAACATTAAAATGATAATAAAAAAACATTTTCTCTTGTTTGTAACATACAACTTCTAAAAAAATAAAACTATCATAATCAAAAATGCTAGTTTTTAATAGGGCAGGTAAGGGTTAGTATCTCTGACATGTTGATTTTCTTAGCTTAGTGAATGTGGGGAAAACTCATTTTGCAAAGGATACCAAGTCAGATGCAAAGGAAAATAAAAACATTTTTTTCATTACTAAATGGCTGAAATCTGCATATGTTTACCTTATTTACAAAACTGCCAAATCTACATATTAAAAGTTTATTTAAAACAGAACTCCAAAAAAGTGAAGAAATTTAAAACAGCAGCTTTAACTGTAATATGTACCATAAAGCTATGGTTCTTTGCTACCGCTAGAGGTCGCCATTCTTTTAGGTTCAGTGACAGCCAGCTTTGTTCAAGCCATTCTCTCTGAGCACAGACGGTCATGGACACCCCCCGGGAGTCTGTCATCATACTAGTCTGAACAGTAAACTTTGGAGAGCCCAGATAGGCCAGAAAACCAGAATTAAAGGTACAGTCAGAATAACACAGAGTTGCAATGGATAAATAGTATTCCTAAAATAATATGTACAATTTCCCAATAAAAAGTGATAAACCTGGTTTCTTACCTCCTCTCCAGACACAGTCAACACACTCCTGCTCTTCTTCATCATGGTTGCCAGTGCAGGGCTCACACCACTGCCCCAATAAGCTCCCAGGCATACAGGTTCACCAGTCCTTCCCTCCAATACAGCCAGAGCCGTCAGTTCTATAAATAAATCCTTCTCCGCAAAATCCTATGTAAGGCTTCCTCTGTCACAGAACCAGAGTATAATCCAGATTCATCTACATCAAACTTCCTGAAATTCTAATCCTTATGTAAATCTGGAATCATATTTCTCCAAAGTGACATGTTTCATTATTTTTCATCTGTGAGGTTATTGATAGAGACATCACAAACTTGCACAGGATCTGTACTGCAGCTTACAATAGTAATCCTCAGCTTCTATAAATAATCTGTCTCTCTTCTTTTGTGCTCAGATAAGCGAACATTACTGTCTGCAAAGAAACAAGACAAAAGACATGTCAGTGAATTGCTTCCACATAAGGGGAATACATATAGGAGACTAGTTTATCTGGGATTTCTTGCTCAGAATATTCATCCAGGAACAACCACCAAACAGCATAGAAAGATCAATTGATTTCCACTGTGGATTTCCACAATTGACAGTATGTTCATTGCCTGCACAGAACCTGATTGGTTCCTAATGGAGGAACTTTCTCAGTCGGAGTGCTGATATGCAGAAAGGAATATTTTTTTTGTAGTATTGTCCTCCACCAGTGATGCATGAAGCACCCTTTTAGGTTAGTATGTTTTCTGGTATACTGGATGTACACCCCCATCCCACAATACAAAACATAGGGCCAACATTGCCACATGAGCCATTAGGGATAAGTAAACTAATTAGGTCAATTAATGGTTGAATAAAACATTTCAGGATGGCAGCATTGCAAAGGGGCATTAAAAAAAAATATGAGATGGCAGTATATAAACTCAAGTACAAGTTTACTTCAAAATCACTGCTAAATAGTGATTGTATCTACAAACTAGTATTGTATGACAAACCAGCAAAACAGCAGCATTTTTATAAAAAAAAAAATAAAATAAATAAAAAATATTCTTGCATTTTTAAAGTCATTTTACAGCTGGGAATCCATCCTCTGCTTCCCTTTTTGTTCAATATTTGAATAGTTTGGTAACAAACATAATGATTATTATCAATTTGAAAAACTATCCTATGTTTATGGCTTTAAATACCTTATCCTAGATGTCTCCGCAAGGTCATTGGTTTTGAGAGAAGTCTCCCACCACAGGAAGGACATGAACCATTCAAGTGACTGTACATATAAGGATCACAAAATTCTCCAGCTGTTATACTGACATATCTCCGGTGTGTTTCTACCATTCCCAGTAATACCCAACTTACTTCAGGGTGGTTTTGGCCTCCCATGGACGCCAGGGTGTTTTTTTCCTCTCTCACCCATGCTGAGCAATTTTGGTCTCCCACTGACACTGGGTGTTTTTCCTCCAACTGACTCCTAGGAAGTATTTCCATATCACTAATACTGGGGCATTTTTTACCGACCAGTAACACAAAGGTGATTTTCCCTCCCACAGGGCATTTTACCTCCCCCTGACCCTGGGGCATTTCCTACAAAATCTAGAATATATCTATTTAAGATATGCCAAATATTTACCACAATGTAGTCATTTTTGCATAGGGTTCCAATTTTCATGCAATACATACTTAACTTTTTAATGCCTGGCAGCTCCATTTAGCCACCAGGTCAGGTAAACTTTGAGTTCTGTGGTGAACAGAATGGCAGGGGAATAAAAGAAAGTGTATGTTTTTGTAGAGAAGGAGGAAAAAATAAACATTGCTTTACTATGAATGATCAAGGCACAGATTTGCTTTATGCACAACCAAAACCAATAGGGTAGGGAAGTATTAATAAAAACTCATCAGGTTATTTTCTGTTGTGTGCCATTAGGGAGATTTAATTTCATTTAGTTCCCAAGAAACAATATGAAGGTAGAGAGACCTCCAGACCTCAAAAATATAACCGCTCTAGGCACCTGCTGCATTCTGTAATAGAACATTTCCTCTTCATTTATTGTGTTATACATTTTAAGTAACATATGGCTATTTTATCTTCACTACAGTGACTGACTGTCTAGTTTATAGCTCTAACAGCCGTAACTCCTTAGAAATTAGCAGTTATATTATACAAAATAAGGATGGTGATGATGCCAAGTCAAACAAAGGATTTCTTTCCTTCAGCTATGCTTTACTGAACAGTCGTCAGCCATTCTGAGACATGAATATGGTGGTTAGAGGTGAGCAAATCTGTCCCAGTTCAATTCAGAGCTTGGCGATTTCAACTTTGGTTCTAAATCTACGTACACATGTGCAATAATTGTTGTTGGAAAGGATCTTTCATGAAGATTGCATGAGGCATGAACGAGCGCTGTACATAGAGCACCATTCTGCTCTATGGAGAGGAGAGAACGACAGAATGGCACCCCACAGCGCTCTCTCCCCTCCACTTTCATTATGATCGTTTGTCATTCATCATTCGCAGATCTGCCAGGACAGATCCATGTACGACGAACAACAAGCAATGTACACACGCCAGATTCTCTTCCGATCTCTGCCCTGAGGCGATTATGGGAGGAGAATCATCTGACGTGTGTGCCTAGCCTAACTTGGCAGTGGATTGTGCTAAGTCTAAGGACTTTATTGAAATGTAGTAGAAAAATAGTACAGGCAAGTGTTTGCCACACCACATTGTGCAACAGGAATATACATTATAATAAAGGATATAGCAGTGTAAAACTGGTCAACTGCGTGACAGTTTTAATCAAAGATAATAGACCAACATGTACAAGAGATAAAAAGTACAGGCAGACATTTTAAAACAAAAATCAAGAGACTTTGGGTGAGACAGCTGTGTTAAATTGGCCAGCATCAGGACAAATATAGGAAGGATAAGCTACTATAGGCCAAAAAAAACTTGTAGTTTTAATTCATTAGTAAGATTCAGCAATGAGTACAGCAGTATAAAACTGACTAGCTATTGGACACTTTCTAATCAGGGATAATAGGCCTAACCAGTGTTTGCTTTACTGTTATTCAATTGATAGGGATAGGGTGTTGCAGTGAGTATGTATGATATATTGTGGTTTAGGTTCACATTGTTTTTTCCAAATAAAAAAGTGGCACGCTGTAACAAAAAATAGTTTGCTATGGATGGGACACCAGATAAAAGTAGCCTCTGTCCTCAACAATCAACCACAATTGATTTCATACAACTGCTTCTATGGTGGTTCTGTACAAAAGACATTTTATTGTCTCTTTTAAACCTTAACTTAAAGGCCAATCAGTGCATTATAATTTTAAAAAAAATCATCCAGGCTAATCTGCATGTTAATTTGCTAGGACCTCAAATCTCAAACTAACAAGATTAGTACCTTGTTGATGAAACAACGGTTTATTTTTTAAAGCATTGAATCTGATATTCTTCAAACATTTTCTGGTGCAGAATCTTCCAGATCCATGTGTTTCATTGGCGGTGAATAATTCTCCACCAGAGAATGTTTGGTGAATGACAGAATCAATGCTTTATAGGCCTCTAAACCTATCAGGGTGTAGGAGATTTGTAATGTAAACAGCTCTCCTGCAGTCACAAAGGGCAGACACACAATGATGAAATATATTTACACCTCCTTTATTACAATCAATATACAGATTATCCATTTATTTCTATATGCTAAGCTGCATTTTTGCTGTGACAAATAAAAAATCCAAATACACGGACATAATAAGGTAAGGATATAATATTTATTACCTGTCTTGTTTGTTATGATTCTATGCTTTGATTACCCACTGGGAACACTAAACGTTCTCATTTCTCCTTCTGGCAGACGTTTGGTTATTTACAGCTAAGCTGACAATAGAATTTGGCTACCGTGTCTGGCTGAGCATTCCATTGTCTGCTCTGGATAATTGCAGTCTACAGCAGACTCACACCCATAGCTAACATCTAAAGCTAAAATCTAGCTAACATCTAAAACATCTAAACTGAAAGGAACCGAGCAGGAGACTGGGATACTGGGCATGATTTATTAAAGCTCTCAAAGGCTGGAGAGGATTCACTTTCATCAGTGAAGATGTGTGATCCAGGAAACCTGGAGTGGATTTCTTAAAATTCATTTATTTGTTAGAAAATGTTTTCAAACCTGAACCAGATCCATTTCAGGTTTGCTGGATCACCCAGCTTCACTGATGAAAGTGTATCCTCTCCAGACTTGGGGAGCTTTATTAAATCAGGCCCACTGAATCAGCTTTTGGAATAATAAAAACCCCAAAAACTGAATGTGATTGTATTAGTTATCATTTTTTAAGCTTACTTTCCTTTTTCATCTGGTGATACGGCCAGCAACACATCTCCTTTCTCCAGTGCTCAATCTCTCTACCAAACAGAGCAATAGAAACAGAGCAAGATAACCGAAATCTTCCCTTCATAAAATAGAAGAATGTGAATCTGTAGTTCAAAGAGACAGCTAAGAATAACTGATGAAACTGATAACATTTAGTAGAGAGCAATGGAAGTTATAAGTGGGATTAGAAGTAGTATCATATATTTTATATGCTAATAAACCAAGATCCTTTTCTGTAGAATATTTAAGAGGAAAAGGGAGAAGTTCATTGTTAGGGACTGCAGTTTATTTGGCATTTACTAAGATTGAAGAAGTGAAATGAGACAGGAGACCATATTTTTCTTTGCTGCAGTCCAGTAACACTTTTAAATATAATCTCTCCCCCAACCAGGAGGGAAAAGCAAAGTGATGAACTTTTCTTTCCATCACTCTTTTCATGTTCTATTAGCATGTCTCTTGCACTGCAACACAACTAATTGGCTCCTTGTGCTGCTTTTCTCTTCCCTAGCCTGAACGATGCTGTATCAGGACTGCAACAGACTAATACCAGGTCAGGTTATTTACACTGAACATTCATTTTGAATACAAATCTGTAATAATTTGTGTTTTACTAGAGTTCATGTGTTTTAATGTTTAATATATTTTACATTTGCTGTCTCTTTATTTCTTTCAGTCCCCCGGTGGCGTGCACCCATAGGACATTAGAATTCACAGCCCCAAAGATGTTCTTTTAAAGGTTAGCTGAAGGGATTATTGCTGCCTGGTCTGCTGTGAATTCGGGAAAGAAGTAAAATACATGATCTCATCTCCCACAGAGATATACCATGGCAGAATGACTCTCCAGCTGCAGGAGTCTGCTGGGTAAGGGAAGCTACATCATCCGGCTATCAGTAAATAGCATGTAATCGTCTCTATCTGTCATCCTTTTTATAAAAGTAAAAAACCTTTCAGAGATAATGCACCATCACAGAGTCGTCTTATGTGTTCTGTGAGGATGGAGAGGCACCATACAACATCTGGATTCATCACTGTCCAATTGTGGCCAGGAAACCGTCCCATTACTCTGAATCATACTTCCATCTGGCCTGATCTCTTTGGTTTGCTTAAGGTGTTGGTGATGTCATTGTTCTTAGCCGAGCGCTGTGTTCCACTCTACAGCCAGCGTTGTCAGGTTATGTTCGTCATTAGATGTTCAAGAGGTCCTTCTCGGGTGAAGTCACCATCTTGAGATCTAACCTGAGAGGTCATTCCCTCATTTAAGTATATCTTTGTATTGTCTACATGCTCTGTTTTCCTACTCATATGTTAAGAATACTGTGAATACTATAATTGTTCCTGGTAGGGTGCAAATTAATTCAGCTCTTTATTAATTATTACATCATTAGAGAGGACCTTGAACTTTTCTTTTCATTTAACTTTTTTTAACTGTCTGCTTACCCTACCCAACAAATTCTGCGCTGACTTCATCTCATTCTTAGTTTTGCTGCTTCCACTTGTCCTTAGTTATCCATCTTATTTCTTTGTTTTTGCGTCCCTCAACTAGGGATGGCCTCAGATCCTACTATTCATATGCACAAATACTTAGTGCCAATTTTGCTTTGTGCATGAGTTTGGGAAATAACTTGGTTATTTACATTTCTGGAGTGCCCCCTGATGATGCAGCACCGACATGAATAGAATTCTGCAGCCTCCTTAAATTACGTATTGATCTCACGGTGAGAACCTAGAAGTGCACAAAAAAGTTAAACTTAACTAAACTTCCTGCACAAAAAAAAAAAAATCAGCCTTTCTTTTTTCTTGGCATCCATTTTTCATTCTGCTATCTGCCATATGGCGCGGGTAGACTTATAATGTATGGAAAAATATAAAACTCAATAAAATGTATTAAAAAGCTGCAGACTTAAAATCTAATTTTCATCAGAAATGGTGTACAATGGGTTTTTCTTTTTTCTTGGGGGGGTGGGGGGGGGGTTCTCTCCTGTAGATCTCCATGATCTTGTTTTTGGCTTTGTTCCTGCTCACCTAAGAGTGTCTTTAATCCACCTCTAAAAATCTCTTTCTCTTAGGGGGAACCCCTCAAGCATGATGAAGAACCCAAATTGAAACTCACTCTCGTACACTAATAAACAACCACCCCTTCCTCTCCAAACCTCCAAAGCACCCTGTCCCCATTATACACCCCTAAACATCTTCTTTTCCAGCTGTCTTCTGGTCTGTTCCAGTGATGTCACTTCAGTTTCCTCTTATTCTTCCTGTGGAAGACAATCCGCCAGGACTAAGCAACACTATAATGTTTAAAGGCGTCTCAGTACTGGACTCCTGTGAGCTCTGTGATTGGTTTAAACAATAAATTGGCCTCAAAAGAAAGGGGATTCGTGCCCAAAAAAGAAGAATGGTCCTGAATTGAGAAGAAAGCTGGAGACAGCATTGTATTATGGAAAGTTTTTAACTTTTCTCATTCATGGAAAAGTAACCGGTTCTCTTGACAGGCCACTTCACCCATTTCACCTTCATTGATACTCACCTTCACTGCACTTCTCATTCCTTAATCCTAATTTATGAATATGTCCCATGTGGGTGATCTGTCTCCTTCTGTGTGTTCATCTCACCTGGTCCTGTCCTTTCTACTACTCTCCCTCATTCTCTTTCTATCCCTGATGTTCTGCTTAATATATATCAGTCTGAAGAATGGAAACATCAACATTTATATATAAACAATGGTGTGCAGTTTCCCTTTTGTGTTACAATACACGACTCCATAAACACAACACATCTGTATTATGAGCCAATTCACAGAGCATCAGGTGTTAGACAGGCTCTGCACCCCTATGAATCAAATCACTATACAATCTCACATCTGCTCAGCAAGATGAACAGAAATATGCGGTAAGCAGGAGAAATTACAGATGGGTATGCATTATAATCAGTTACCAAGAAAACGGACATAGACGGGATAAATATATGGAATAAAAGGCAATATGTCCAACATTGAAGTATATCTACAACCAAAGGGGGAGAGTTCTTTTCATAGGAGGAAATAGGAGGAAATCTCTCCAAAGGAAGGCAAACCTCCCTCTTTATTCAATCTTTATTTAGAATATTTTCTTTTGCACATTGCCATGACAGAGAACAGAAAGCACTTGAACTTTCATTGACTTGGTTTGTTTTCATCTGAAAGCAGTGAACCTGGAAGTGCTCAGACAGCTGATGCAGAACTAAACCCGCAATACTCACCTATCTGCATTCCACCATATTTGTCATCCTTCTCTACCTGAAAAAAGATCTTTGGTTATTTTGATTGGCCAGACAGCAATGATATATCTCCCGCACAGGCATACAATTCCTGACATGAGCAGGGGAAGCCAGGATTGCTGGGTAACCTGGCAACCAAACGTGCACATGCGCAGATCTGCAAAATATAACAGCTGGGTGGCAATCAGACAGGTAAAATATTTATTGCAGAAGGAACATCGCCTGTCCCTTTTTGTAATAGCCACCTGCCTGATTGCCATTTATTCAAAGTTTGACTTTAGTTCCATTTTGAGACAAATACCTCTAATATATTTGTGTTTATCACCAGCCATGATGGCCTTTGTTGTTTGGGCCCATGAAGAGCAGGAGATGTCAGGAACCAACTTGGTGTGAAGAGGATATTGGCACAACTTCTGACACTTCTGTTGTATGTAGAAGGTATTGGACAACTTCACAACCACCCCGATAACTTCTACAACAAATCCCTGAGGTATTTGTGGCCATGAGCTTGTTTCAGAGCTTATACTGCTATGAAGTGTGGCAGGCATCATTGGCATTGTAAGGATTTAAGCGCATCCAAAGGCAATGTATATAGATAAGATGATTGTCTCCCAAATGGTCAGGCTTGCAAGAATCGGAAGCTGTTCATGGATCATGGAGTACATGGCCTAAAACTTCCACCTGGTAATGGTGTGAATACCACACTACCTGCTCCTTTTAAATCCTCTAAACACACTTCTTCATGGAGAGAGCCGTGGCTGTCACCCAGGCTCGATATGTCTGCTTTTGTTCATCTTCATTACATAGTAGGTTGATGGGCTTAGTAGTTTAGACTTAAAAGAAAAGAATGTTTGTCATGTCTTGTCAGCTCACAGAAAGTAACAAGGACACTGCATCAACAGGTATTTTCTGTACTTGCTAAAAGTGTTCTTATCCTGCAAAAGAGCAAACAAATTCAGACACCATGTCTAAGCACTGGTAAGCTGCAAAATATTACTTTTCTGTTTTGTGTTTCAATCGATTTAAAATATTAGTAGCCCAGATTACTTATCTCAGTCATGCGCAAGGAGAAGCAGTAAGTAATGACTCCTAAAGCCCAAATATCTCCTGTAGATTCTCAGTAAGAAACTAATGATATATTCACTTTAAATAAAGCTGAAGAAGTGGCTCAGACAAGCTACAAAACATCTTCAACATTACAAGAACACGTCCTGTTAATGTGAGCAACTACTGCTGGATGTAATAAATTGCTATACTTTTAGACTTAAAGGTGATCTAAAGTCAAAGTCCTCCCACTGAGAATTAATAAAGCGCTACAAGCACACAATCATATATCAGTCATATATTTCTTTATAAAAATGTGTTTTTAGTTTGAAAAAAGTGTTGGTTTATGCAGTTTATGTAGAGACTGCTGCTGCTTTTCAACACCTCTGGCTGAACACAAGAGGGCAGTTGAGCGGTTGCAATGCCAGCTTCTTGCCTATAAGAAAAGTACGTGACCCATGATTCCATGACCAAGGGGTGGCTACAAACGACTTTCTGAATGGAGCGTGACTTGTAGCCACAGACATTAAAGATATGAAGCTATCTGCAGATGATATAGAATATTTTTTTGGACTAATTGAACAAATAGTTTTAAAACCACAGCAGGAAAGTATCAATGTATCAATTAGACATTGAACTGTTTTTTTTTACTTTGACACAGACAGAAGAGATGCTGCTTTTCATGAGCTGCTATTATACAGACGTTGTATCTTTTCACTAATAGTAGTTTCAAATGTTGCTTAAATCTTTATTTTTAAACCCATTTAATTACACTAAGTCCTAAATTGGAAATAACTACTGATAATGCATTACTAAACTTTAGAAAACTCAACTTTAATTTTAAATCAAGCAAAAAGATTCCAGATTGCAGGCTCACAAGGCCTTCACCCTATCTTTCTGTCTTTGCAGTAATGGATCTACCTAAGTATTTAACGATATTGTTGCGTGTTAATTTTATACTTTACATTAGTTACATTTGTTATTTACATGTATCATTGGGCGTTCTTCCTTTATATGAGTTACAGGCTACTGATTTGTTTCCCACCATTATCTGAATTGTATTTTGTACAGGATCATAAACAACTGATGACATTTTATTTCAGTTGCAGTAAAACCAAATTTCCCCAAAGTCTTTCAGTTAGTAGGCAGTAGGCCGACCACCTTATACAGTAAGGCCTGCAAGGGAAAGGAGCATAGAGGAAGGCCGACATGACTGGGCAGACAGGGAGCAGACAGCATAGGGTTAAAAATTTTGGTCGGAAGTGAGCAAAGGTGGAGTTAAAAAGGTATAGGAGGGGTCAGAAGAGTTAAAAGGTCAGGAAGAGTATGTGAGGGTCATTTTCTGAAAAGACAGCATGCAGGGAAAGTTTTTCCCACCTTCCCTCCCTCTTGAGTGGTTGGTAAGGTTAGCATGAGGCATTATAGGGATGTTTTAGTTGGACCTGGGGTGGGAGCCGTTGAGGTCCTCGAAGGGAGTGTGCTGGTTGGATAATAATGGTAATGGAATTAGGGACCCATCTATGGTATGGAGTTCCTGTTTTTTGGTTAATGGTGTTCGGTGGAAAATGTTGGGGAGTCTGCACAGAAATGGAAGGTATAGTTCCCGAGCTGGGGAAATGGGCGGCTGGGAGCAATTGTGGTTAAGGTACAGACCCAAAAAAGGTATAATGTGTTGGCCTTCAAGGACCAGCAACCAGTAAAGCTGAAGCTGTGGAGTCAGTGTTGTTTATGTTTAATTATTTTAATGGTTATTTAAGTTTTATTTACGGTTATTTAACTTTAACTTATTTTACGGTTATATACTAATATTTGTTGACACTTGATTAAATTGATGTTTATATTTACATTGGTTATTTATATGTGTTATTTATATTGTTATTTATAACAATAAAGGTAATAGTTAATATTTTGTTATAATAAAAGGCCTATGGGTCATTTAACAAACATATAGTAGTGTGTTTATTTGGGGTTTAATTGTTAAAAGTGGTAAGTGGGTATCAAAAGGGGGATAGGGGTGTTATAGTGGGGGAATGCAAGACTGCGTAGCTATGTTTTGCTACAGTCAAGCAGAATTAGGTGGAGTTCTTGCCAATGCCTCTTATCTTGCACCCCCTCTGACCTATTTGTTTCGCACATCATGTCTCGCTATCTTTGGGCAGCATACCCTTTACCTCTAATTTTCTCTTTTAACAAGCCACCTCCAGATCTTCATTCTTCCAGAAAAAGCAGACAAATGCTGAGAGTTCTCGGAAGACCCAGTATGACCATCAGGATGTTTTCACCAAAATATAACTTATAGAAATTCTGTCGTAATAGCAATTTTAATGCAATAATGATCACTAGCATGGAAGATCCCTTGTGTCTTGATACCCAAATTACATTAGAGGTATTCGTTACTTATAGATGAATCCAAGTACTGCAATGTTCTTGTTTTAACTAATAAATGCTGTGATGTTTTACATCTTTATATTTAAATTGATGCTTTTAAGGTCCCATTTTCCTTTCATGTATTCTGTGTATTACCATAATCTGGATATTGAATCAGTAATTTATATGAATATAAGGGGTTCCATCTATTAGAGCTTCTTTCTGTGGAAAGCAGCCACAGCTTGAGTAGAAATGAAAACATGTCATCACCCAGCATGTCAAACAGAATGACCCTTGTTTCATGGTGAAAGCAGTGGTCTCTCTACAAAGGTTAAATGTGCTAGGGTCAAGGATAGAGCTCTTCATTCAGAAAAGCAAATGCTCCCTGCTGACTGAAGAGCCCCAGTATTGTCTTAATATGAGGAGTATTTGACCTCTGTATGTGATGAAGACTCTCTATTTTAAATGACCCCCCAATGCTCTCTTACAATAGTGGACCCTTTATTTGAACTGCTAACTAACACAATACACATGTGGTGTATTGTGGTGCACTAAAAAAAGTGTCAGATTTGTTTTTGCATGCATTAAGGTGCACTGCTAGCACATTCAAAATGAATAGGCTCCCTTAAGTAAACCTACAGGTCCATTTCAGATCAAGCAGGGTTCAGGAAGATTTGGGATCTGGGATCAGGCAGGGCTTTATTGCAGAAAGGGAGAGGTGATGTCCCTTCTGCAACAAGCAGCCTAACCTGCCTGAGCTGTCAAAATCGCTGAATTGTGCAGCTCAATGTTGAGTGCCAGGATACCCGGCACATCCTGGCTTCCCTTGCAGTTGTCGGGACTGAATGAACTCCCAAAAGTTTGCACATTCTGGCCCAGCCAATCAAGATGGCTGAGGATCACAGGAAGGAAAAGGGCTACCGTGCCTTAACACAGCACACCCTAATGCATGGTAAGGCATTCCAGTACAAGGTGTTCATTGACATGAGCACTGTAAAAATGGACCCTAAACATGGTAAGAATCACAGAAGTAGTTTCTATCTGTTCTGCCTTCTGGCTTCTCAGCATTACTTTACCTACAAAGTGACAGGCCCTCTTATAAACACTGTATGCCAGATGGTGCAATTTGAGTGATCAGCAGCAATACAACAATTCATAGAGTTATGGCTTTCTGCTGGAAACTCTTCTATTTTTCTTTAAGGTACATTGGGTTTTGGCAATGTTAGTTCCCAGAAGGAGATTTTGGCACATTTTTAAAATAAAGTGTTTCCCTAAATAGCGAAACAGAATATAGATTCATATTTCTCTCAAACATATTTAAATCCACTTACTGTTGACTGACTTTCCACCGTTACTGGAAGTCACCTCCTGGCAACAAATTCTCTTTTCGTAATAATACTTTCTAAGGTAAGTTTTGAACTTTCCTCATGCTAGTCTGAGGTCATGTCCCCATGTTACTTATAATAATGATTTTATGCCAGTCTTTCTCAACATTTTTAACATGGGGGAATCCTTTAAATAATTTTCTTGTCTTGGCAAACCCCTCTTATAATTACTATATCCACAGCTCACAATACATTTGTGGGTGGTCAGTTGGAAAATGCCTTTTAATTGCTGGCTATTGGAAAGAATGTCACCCTTACAGATACCTGAAAAGATAATTTGTTTCAATAAACTGACCTGAGAGGCACAAATTGCTTGAGGAACCCCTAGCAACCTCTAGAGGAACCCCGGTTAAAAAACACTGTTTTAAGCAATTACAAGGATAGCAATACTAGTAAGAAAAATGTAAAAGTGGTGGTGTGAGATAACTGAAAAAATAACAGCATAGGAAGACAATGGACAATATAGATTCTTCTTCCTAAGGACTGTAATGAGGATTCTATTGAAATACTAGGACACAACATGCGATAGAATTCAGTTCAGGAATAGCTCCTGTCTACCTTTAGTATACGAAGAGAGAATATTTTGAAATAGTAGGGGGAGAGACCGTAGGGGTAAGGAGCAAGTAGTGACAAGGTATGGACGAGGTTTTGGTAGAAGAAAAGTAGAAAGTAGGTCAACACCAGGGCATTGGGATGGCCAGTAAACTGAATATAAGGGTGTGAATATCAAAATACTTTGTGGATTCCAGTCTGAAGAATTCTTTGGCAAGTTGAATTTTTATGTAGGCATTGCATTCCAAACCTAACACAGACCTCACACAGGCCGAACTTCCATGATGCCCAACTTCCATGTTTTAGAAGAACTAAAATCCAAGTTAGGAGAGGTTGCTGATAAGTTTTACCCGACTCTAAAGACAGGGTACACAGATGAATATAGAGTCACTGCTCCCGCAAAACGAACAGCTATGTAATCTATGCCAACAATACCTATCTGTGGTGTTCATATTTTGGTCTTTTGCTAGTTAAAAAAGCCTTTACAAAAATTATCAGCGTGCAACACTTTTAGGTGTGTTTGATGGTTGGTCCCCTGCATGCTAATGGTAAGTATTATTAGTGTATGTTATACTGTTCTGTGTTTCCACTTTATTATTATTATTAAACAGGATGTATATAGTGCCAACATATTACGAAGCACTGTACAATAATTAGGGGTTGCAAATGGCAGACAGATACAGACAGTGACACAGGAGGAGGAGAGGACCCTGCCAGAAGAGCGTACAAACTTTATGTGCATAAATTACAGTGACTCTTGTTTTTGTAAGATATTGGTATTGGTCACCTCATTTGTAGATAACAGAAATCAAAGGGTTGTACAGAGATTAAATCACCCTCGTAGTGCTAGTCTAACACTAATTTACTCTCACAAGCCTGCACCTACCGGAGTGCCATAAGTACCGAGGACAAAAGCTTTCTACTCATTATCAGGGGCCTAAATACTTCTGATTTTCACTTTACTGTCTTTTACTACAAAACTGGATCTCCTGACTTCTGTATTTCTTTTATTCCCACTGACTTCATCCAATTGTGTTCTGGGTCAGCGGATAAACATTATTTTCTACCCTGTCCCTCTTCCTGGATTCCTTGTCATGTCATCCTAAATTCACAGCCTTTTATAGACATCACTAATATTCTTTTATCTTTTGACCGGTTATTAACCGGATACTGTATGCTGATCTCTACAGTCTTGTTTCAAGTCAGTAGTTCTCCGTGGTTTTCCCAGTGCACAGGCTTCCTCCTGTTCCAGTCGCAGACCTCACTCAGACCTCACACAGACCTCACTCAGACCGCACACAGACCGCACACGGACCGCACACAGACCGCACACAGACCGCACACAGACCTCACACAGACCTCACACAGACCTCACACAGACCTCACACAGACCTCACACAGACCTCACTCAGACCGCACACAGACCTCACTCAGACCTCACTCAGACCTCAGTCAGACTGCGCACAGACCTCACTCAGACCGCACACAGACNTCAGACCGCACACAGACCTCACTCAGACCTCACTCAGACCTCAGTCAGACTGCGCACAGACCTCACTCAGACCGCACACAGACCTCACTCAGACCGTGCACAGACCTCACTCAGACCGTGCACAGACCTCACTCAGACCGCACACAGACCACACACAGACCTCACTCAGACCTCACTCAGACCGCGCACAGACCTCACTCAGACTGCGCACAGACCTCACTCAGACCGCACACAGATCTCACACAGACCACACACAGACCTCACTCAGACCGCGCACAGACCTCACTCAGACTGCGAACAGACCTCACTCAGACCGCACACAGACCTCACACAGACCACACTCAGACTGCGCACAGACCTCACTCAGACTGCGCACAGACCTCACTCAGACTGCACACAGACCTCACTCAGACTGCGCTCAGACCTCACTCAGACCGCACACAGACCGCACCCAGGCCTCACTCAGACCGCACACAGACCTCACACAGACCGCACACAGACCTTACTTAGACCTCACAGAGACCGCACACAGACCTCACACAGACCGCACACAGACGGCACTCAGACCTCACTCAGACCTCACTCAGACCTCACTCAGACCTCACTCAGACCACGCACAGACCGCACACAGACCGCGCACAGACCTCACTCAGACCACACACAGACCTCACTCAAATCTCACTAAGACCGCACACAGACTGCACAATCTTGAAACCCCAATGAAGACATTGAGGGGTGAATCCTGTTAATAAATAAAGGCTAATTTTAGGGCTAATAACCAATATATTGACAAATCAAAGACATGGGAAGTCAGACATATAATTGGGGGACATGTACCAATACCAAAAAATACATAAATAACAAATATTAACTCTACCTTAACAGAATTATCAGCTTTTAGATCTAACACACACTGAAAACATGGCTGCAGGAGCCCGCCTTTATATAGAAAGGAATTGGGTTCCATTCCGTGAAATATTTGTCTCTTTCTACTCAGTTTACCATGAGTAAATTCTATTCTCTTTATTACGGGTTACTTCCTATTGCTGGTACCCAATCTGCAAAGTTTGCAGCCCAAAGATTATAAACTTGTATCCTGGGGAACCCAAACCTCATCCTTTATATAGGCTACATAGCAAGCACATGTTCAACTCCTCTAATTTTATCACTACCAAAATATCAAGAGAACAATTCTAGATTTATATTATATGTCATATCACTTTATTTTAGTCTGTGGTTCCTTTTCGACCTTTTAAACATGGGAGACCCATGCAATCACTTTCAAGTTACCCCTTTTATAATTACTATATCCACAGTTCACGGTACTTGTGGTAGTCAGTGGGAAGAATGTCTCTTACATTGCAGGCAAGTGGGAGGAATGTCACCCTTACAGATAGCCAAAAAGCCCATTGTTGTGACCTAAACTGACCCGAGAGGCACAAATGGCTCAAAGAACCCCTAGCAACCTCTGGAGGTACCCTGTTGTACAGAGTAATAAACCTATAAAATTCCCCCCTACAAATCTGTACATGCACATATAGATCCCGGTTTTCTTCAATAAACATCACTTGGTGTATTCAAAGTATAAAAAAATACCCAAGTAATTTCTAGTACTCTCCAAAATGACATTTCCACAACATTCATTATACATGAAGATACAATAACGCATCTCATCTTATCTGCTGTCTTTTAAATGCAAAACCCCTCCAGTCCCAATAGAATTTCTATATCTTCATATAGTGTATTTTATATCGCAGGACAAGTAGATTGTTTATCAATGATGGATGGTAATGAACACATAAACTTCATGGTACCCTGAAGCACAGGCATATTCAAATGTACATTTAATTAATATTCATGTCTAAGTGTATGTAGACTCTGCAAGTATGAATGATGATGTGTTCCACAAATGGCCCAAAGCTTATATATTATTTGTTTGTCACATTGTACAGAATTAAAAGAAAAATGCTTCCTTGCTGCTTAAAAATGAAAAGTATCCTCGTAATGAGATTCATATGTTATGTGTCACTGGATGTATGTTGGCAATTTGTGGATTACCCACCCTGACTTGGAGAAGAGCTTAGGGATTTGCCTATGAATAATGTTGTTTTCCATCCATCCATGGACATATGGATCTCGCATAATAAGACTTACAAGATCACTGGATAAATTTGAATAATGTGCCCTGTAGAAAGTACAGATTTTATACAATGAATGCAGAGATGGATTAGGGCAAAACAGAGCTTTAGGCAAGGTAGCAGCTTAGCATCCATTTTATTCATTGACATTGATAGGAAATGAAATGTGATAAAAAAAAGACTCCCTGTTTGAATTCTATATAATGGCCCACTAAGACACCAAAGGGGTACTAGTCCACGCTCTTTTGTGAAGTGAAAGTGAGGTGCACAGACTTACCAATCGCAGGATGGGCCTGATTTATTAAAGCTTTCCAAAGGCTGGAAAGGATACACTTTCATCGGTGAAGCTGGGTGATCCAGCAAAACTGCAATGGATTTATTCAAAGTCATTTGCTAGCAAATGTTTTCAATCCTGAACCAGATCCATTCCAGGTTTGCTGAATCACCCAGCTTCACGGATTAAAAGTGTATCCTCCCCAGCCTTGGAGAATTTTAATAAATCAGGCCACATGTTTGATCTACTACAGCAGAATGAAGGTTGTAGCTGGGCTCCCTGGACCTTCATGGGGCCCTAGGGTTGCCTTGTGGATTATCTATAATAGCTAGACATCTTTCTGATGAGGAAAGTTGCTGCTTGATTTTTCTTTGGCTGCTGCACAGTATAACAAACGTGTCACATGTAGACTTTGAGACATTTGTGGAATATGTTCATACACGCAGAGCCTATTTACAGAATATATTTAAACATGTCCATGCTTTAGGATACTGTGGAGCTTTTCAGTATTCATACTCATCTCTCCATCATCAATGAACAACAGACTGCTCGTCTTAAAACTTACCATATGTAGGGTAATGATAGCAGCTCCCTTAGGGATTGGATGGGTTTGCATGATAAAGACAGCATATAGCATTTAAAATCTGGACGTATCATGGTTGTTGTAGAACTGTCATTGTACCGAATATTAAAAATTACCAGGAGTATTGTTTGACAAGAAGAGAGTGGGATGTAAAATGGCATAATGTGCAGTTTATGAAGGGTACATTTTAATTGAGTTTAATTATTCTTGACAGAATAAAGTGATATGTGAATCCAGTATTGTGTATACACATTGTGTATTTATTATTTTACACTTTTATCACCCCTGGGGGGGGTGATTCTGCCTTTCCATGCAGCTTTGCAAATTTCAAATAAGGATCTATTGCTGGTTGTGATCAGTTAGCAATAGATTACTTTAGAAGAGAAGAACATCTGGAACTGCAGAAAAAGACTGGACAGAGCTGCAGCCACTATAAACCTCCAAAATTAGAGTAAATGTTGCATTGACATATTCTTATATGTAAAAGGATTGGAAGGGAAGGTGCTGATCTTTTTAGATTCTGGGCTTTGTGCTGGGTCCCAACTATCATTATTAGCTTGATGACAGCAGGACCCGCAGGTGCAGCAGAGTCCGGATAGCATTTTAAGGTGGCACAGGGACATATATCCCAGATCTGTTTATAATGGTGCCTAGTACTCTTCTGGTTAAACACAATCCTTCTTTCACTTAGGCTTATTCTACATGGACTGTTACCCCAGCGTTTAACCTGAGGCTTTTAAAGCCCATGTTTGAAGTCCCCATGCATTCCAATGGGCTAATCTACACCAGGACGTTTGCTTCAGGCACGTTTATGTGCTTTATCTTAAACGTTGCTTGCTTAAAACACGACAAAACGCACAAAAACGAAAGCAAACACTCCCATTGAACTCAATGGAGGCTTTTACAAGCTTTTTTTAAGCTTTTTATTAAAGCTTCTATTGAAAACAATGGGGGCTTTTAAAAATGTTTTTAGCATGTCTTTGGAATCTGGAAGCCCCCTTTAATAAGGAGACTCCCAGATCTCCACCACCCCACCCTGGGGAATGAGTACAGGGGTACATTAATCCCCTTACTCATTCCCTGAAGGGGTTAAAATATGTGTAGATAATTGGATGAGGCTTTAATGTTAAATTATTTTATTAAATGTGTGTGTGTGTGTGTGTTTATGTAACTAAACTTTTTTTCAGGTTATCCCAATGACAGGATGATTCCCAGGGCTGCAATCATCACATGAGTACAGTCCTGGGACTCCTCCTGAGAGTTATAGATACAGAACATGTCACAGCTCCTCTAGGGCTGCGGGAGTAATCAGGGGAGTGGAGCTGTCAGCATAGCAGAGCTCCGCTGATTGCTCTGCTCCTTGATTGGCTGAGGAAAGGGAAATCCTAATGATGCTTGAGCTGTCATCAGGGTTTCCTATTTCTCAGCCAATCATAGAGCACTAGAGATGAATGGGTATAAGTCCCCCCATTCAAGTCTAGTGCTGAATGGCTGAGAAACGTAAAACCTCAGCCAATCACAGAGCACCAGAGGTGAATAGAGAGCCTTGTCCTCATTTAACCCCTAGTGCCCTGCGATACCTCGCTGTCAGGAGGAGTCCTATGGCTGTGCTTATGTCATGATTGCAGCCATGGAAATCATCCTGTCATTGTGGAATAGCCTGTAAAATAAAAAAGTTTAGTTACACAAACACACACATTTAGTAAAATAATTTAACATTAAAGCCTTGTTTAATTTCTTACACATTTTAACCCTTTCAGGGAATGAGTAGGGGGTTTTATGTACCCTTGTACTCATTCCCTGAAAGGGTTAAAAGTAAAACTTTTATAAACGCTTATGTACAATCGCGGCAAATCGCAACAATTTGCGGTAAACTGCGTAATAGGCGTTTATAAAAAATTTTTTGCGTTTTAAAGTTAAGCTTTAAAACGCTTGTAAAAGTGCATAAAAACACATATGAACGTGGTAGGAATGTTTATATGCGTTTTTAAAACTGTTCTTGTAGACCCAGCCTAAAACATGAAATCCAAATTGCGCTGCTAAGGATTTGCAAATTTTGATTTGCTATCAAAAGTCAACAAGTAAACTTTTATTGCTCTGTGAAAGCCAGCATTCCCACCATTATTATTATTATTATTATAATTACACCGGTCAACAAACATTTTCTTGCCATACAGATTAAAGTAATTTTAGGTTATGTTTGATGCACAGATTCCAAATATGGTTTTGGTTTTGCTAGATTGGCTCTAGTTTTTGAAATAATGACCTCAATAATAACCTGATAGAAAACTAGATAAAACTAGAAAGTTAAACTAGATATGCCTACATATACAAAATTAAATTTTTGAAATACTTAATGTCAATATATACTATATTCAGTATATTTACAGAACTAATCACAAAGAAGTCATTGAAAAACTCTATTTGTATGATTTCCTTTTATGCTGATGATCAGGACAATCACATTAAAGGCTCCAGCAGTAGTCTGTCATCATGTGTCTATCCCATCTGCCCTGATACCTTTCTTCCATCACCTTTATATCTTAATGGATCCTCTCCCCTTGTGAAATTTTAATAATTTATTAGTTTCCGAATCTGGGGTCCATCAAAGATTCCTGCTTTTAATTTTTCAGTACTCAATCCAGAGAAGAATCTACAAATGTATTTGAAGCAATCACCGTCCTTGTTCAGAGCTCTAACAATTTGCTTCATTAATCCCAACTTTATGTATAGTGGAGGGAGAATGAGGTTTTTCTTTGTCAACCATTGTTAATGATGTTCACTGCACCTTTTTTCATGTTTCCCCTTGGAGGCCATGTCACTTTATTCCAGTGATCCTGCTTTGCTCTACTATCTAACAAGCAGATGAAACATGGGTACTTTGTGTATCCACTTTGCTGCCCAATTTACATTTTTTAATCAACACATATGGACCATTAGTGTTCATGATAGCAGAGCTTTTGTAGGACCATTTTGAAATTTTAATATTCTTCTTTATGTTTTGTTGAGTGACCAATTGGAATTGATGCAAATAAGTTGCCATTATGCAATAAAACAGATTTCAAACTTCGAGTGGAACTGTCTATGAAAAGCTGCCAGTTTTATGCTCGGTATTCTAGTACTCCCATATGTGCTGGTAGTCCGGGGATGTTACAACAGTACACAGAGTCTCCATCTTCACTGAAGGAGTGTCACCTCTCTTGTCCCATAAACCGTTATTTTAACTTCCGGTCTCAGACAGTTCTTTTCTTTTAGCCTGGATGCTAAAAGTTCAGATGCTTGTTTTGACAGACAGGTCATGTATTAAATCATTGAGCTCTTCTTGGAAGAACAGCTGGTTTGATGAAACACTTCCTTCAAATTCACTTCCACTGCTAACTCCTGGATTACACTCCAAACCCCGTATATCCTCCATGTCAGATACAGGAATATCAGGGAGTGTACTGAACACTGGTATGGGAAGATCAGCACCATGCGGCACAGGTCATCTTGCTGATTCCAAATCAGGGTTCTCCCACTTGTTTTTCTTGTAACGATTACCATACCATATAAGGAGCCCAATACTTATCTTGGTCCCCCAGTTAAATACCAACATATGCAAGATATGCTTGTTTCACAAAATCTGTAATGTTTCTTCCCTGTTTTTGCTGAGAATATTCACCACAAATGTAACAAAATTCATTAGGGTCATTTAAACAAAAGTTTCATGAAAATAATGCCACATTTAATATAATAAAATGCAAAACATCTGTGTAAATAAAGATTGATAATAATATGCTGTGTCAACATTTGATGTTGGTAAAATCATCTATTTCGATTCCTGTATCACAAGGACTAGAGCCAATTCAATGAAACTAATGTCATTTCTGGATTCAGCAGACCTGAAATAGACGTAATATAATAAAAAATCCTTGGCAACTGAAAAAATTATTTTTTGTTGAGCTGTGTTATTAATAAATAGGATTTTTATAGCCCCAACATTTTATGCATCGCTGTACAATAAATAGGGGTTGCAAATGACATTGATACAGACAGTGACACAGGAGGAGGAGAGGACCCGGTCCAGAAGAGCTTACAATCTAGGAGATCCATGTTTAATATTCTGAAACTGGAACTGAACAGTAGTTTAAAGGCTTCAACAAATATTTGAGTTTTGCAAATGCTTAAAAAATACTTGCTGCTCACACTGCTCTTATACAAGCAGAAACCAGTGATCAAGGCTTAAATGACAGCATGGAGCTGTCTTTTGTATGTTGTGTAAAAGCCAAAGATGCCAAAAGATAAATTGAAACCCAATGGTTTAGTAACTGGGTCTGAGGACATAAGCTGTATATTTAAATGAGAACCTGCAGTAAAAACTGGAGGTTGCTTTAAAGTATTTAGAAAAGTGAACCCAAAAATGTATTATTGACATAAACCAGGGAGGGGTTTTATAAATAATTTAAATGTGCAAGAACTAATGTAGAAAGTTGACTAGCCGAAACAGGTACTTCCTTTTCATACACTAAAAGGGACATATGATTAGCTGCGATTAGCAACAAGGACATTGACCCTTGCCAATACTTTTATCTATAGGATTGGTCCTATTATGCCCACCCCAGATACTCACTGCTTTACCAAGGAATTAATGGTATTGACCTGCAATGAGTTTGGTTTTCCTATAGAGCTGTAATAACAAATCTCAATAAAGCTTTAAATAATTCAGATATTTGCTCCACCGTGAAGCTAAACTGAGCCATCTAAATGCATTCTCTTGAAGATTAATTTGTTTGTTCTTAGAATTACATTGAACAAAGATTTTGAACAGAGATTTTTTTTCTTTGTATGGCTGGACTGACTGTACACAATAGATCACACATGGGGAATTTATGGCGTGCTACCTTTATGGAAGTAAAATGTTATTGTACCTGCACATTACAGAAAAATATACAAGCTATACTGAGGAGAATATAGACGTCAAGACTGACCTTTCTGCCAGGCATCTCATCTCTGAACCGCAGACTTCTTTCTGATGGAGGCAGAAGTAAGTGAATGAGGGACTATTACACAGCAATACTAAGCAGTAAGAGCTGCATTTAGTGGGCTGTGGCCAAAAACATTATTAGTGAGCCTTGACCCACAGTCATTATGCAGGGGTCAACCTGCAGGATTTCCAAAGGCACATTTATTTCTTTAACTTTCACTTGTAAAAAAAGCATCATACAGAGAATAATATTCTGAGTACAGCTTTTTGCAGTCTGGAACTTTCCTCTAGTGAAATGCCACATCAAGGCCTAACACTCCACTATTCACACACCATACAACCAATATTTCTTCATAACAGTCCCCTCCATTCACCCACCTTATAACCATTATGTCCTCATAACACTCCCCTCTATCCACCCAACATACAACCGTTATGTCTTCATAACACTCCCCTCTATCCACCTACCGTACAACCACAATGTCTTCATAACACTCCCCTCCATCTCCCCACCTTATAACCATTATGTCCTCATAACACTCCCCTTTATTCACCCACCATACAACCATTTTGTCTTCATAATACTCCCCTCCATTCACCCACCTTATAACCATTATGTCTTCATAACACTCCCCTTTATTCACCCACCATACAACCAATATGTCCTCATAACACTCCCCTCCATCTCCCCACCTTATAACCATTATGTCTTCATAACACTCCCCTCCATCTCCCCACCTTATAACCGTTATGTCTCCATGACACTCCCCTCCATCCACCCAACATACAACCAATATGTCTTCATAACCCTGCCCACCATCTCCCCACCTTATTACCATTATGTCTTCATAACACTCCCCTCCATCTCCCCACCTTATAACCATTATGTCTTCATAACCCTGCCCTCCATCTCCCCACCTTATAACCATTATGTCTTCATAACATAATGAGCTATCAAAGTATGAATATGGTCTTTTTGCTTGGAATGTGTCAATACTCTGGCTGCCTTTGCAGGTCTCCCATTTGTGGTTAAAAGCCACACATCTCCTCCAAGTCTCCTCCTCTCGGATGTCTTTTCTGAACATTTATCCACCTTATATCTATTATCTTCCAATACATCTTCCCTCTTTCCATCAACATTACATTCATTATCTACTCCCACCTCAACATACACCCACCTTACATCCATCTTCCCCAAAATCCCACTATTCATTAACTTTCACCCATTATCCCTCCATTATCCCTTATCCGTTCACATTAGCCTATAAGTTACCTATAACACTCCCCTCTGCCAGCTTACCTACCTTACATCAGTCACCTCCATTATAACATTCTTTCATACACCAACCTTAGCACAGGGTGGGATAACCAGTCATGATTGCATATAAATGATTTATTTTGACACACAATTGAGATTATAGATGGTGTTAGGGAAGCCATTGAGCTATGACAGCGGTTTTTCTGCAGTTGTGGCCTCTTTAATACCATGCACCCAAAATACTGCCTGGTAACTCTTTTTCCTGAAGTGTAATCTATTAAATTTAAAATATTTCTCAAACCTATTATAGAGGAACTCCTTGTTAGTATTGTTCTTGTAAGGTTATGTTGTATTGCCTCTCTGTGATCTAGATATACTGCATCACAGTATCAGACAGAATGTGAAAAGAATATGAAGATATTATATCACGTCATCCTATAACTGTACAATGGAGCACCATGGTTGACAGAGCAGAATCCACCTGCCCACCCAGAAATTCTTATTCTCTTCATATATTCTGTACTAACACATGCAGGGATGTACCTGTCAGAGCTCAGGGTGATATATTTGTGGCAGGTGGAGCCACCAAAGATGCATATTCATTACAGCAGAACAAGTGAAAAGGGCAATGATGGTGGGCAAGAAGCAGAAAATCATAGATACCAAGCAGATATCACTTCATATGAGTAAGAGAAATAGCTGCCGATTGCTTGTTCAAAGGATACGCACATTGGTCTTTGTTTTTATTAAAGCAAAAAAAAAAAATCTGTGCTATACAATATTGTGTTTGTATATTATATTACATTTGGGTTTGAGGAAACTCGTAACAGCATGTTGTGTGCCATTTATAATGCATTATAAGTTGCTGCAATGAACTTGAATGGGTATTGGATTGTTTTCAAAGACAGTAATTGTAATATATTGTTTGTGTTTTTGTACAATATTATTTTCACTTCCAGGTTATGATATTTATTGTACTGGTATATTAATCTATAGACTATATTTAGCTTCATTGAACATTTTAAGGTAACACTCTCACCTTGCCCATTCAGGGCTTTGTAAAGGGACAGTGCCTCAACTGTCTTATACTCAAATATGGCTGCTTTGATCAATGAACAAGTGTGGCATGCTGGTCCTTTGAGACTAACTTATATTGAGGTCACACTACGCACAGCCTGGTTCCCTCTACAGGTCTTCCCTAAGAGGCACTGATCCCAAACAGAGAATCAACCATGCTTCATATTAATGTTTTTTTGTGATCCTACTGTACAACAGTTGGCGTTTCTCCTAAGTAAGCAAAATTATGCGAAACACATTGAGGAACACATGTATAACGAGTTTGACTATGACAAATGGAGAAAAATAGTTTTAACCTGCTGTGTGTAATTTTGGAATCCTTTTGTTATATTTGTTATATGTTATTGTTGATAAAAAGTGTTGTAACAGTTCATTTGTACCTAAAAGTCCCAAATTTTTTTTTTTTTTTGGTATATATTGTTTTGGGATGTGGTACTAAGCATGGGCCTATTCTTTCTATGTCTTATACTTCCCTTGCCAGCACTATCTCAACTTGTCCCCAGCTGATGACATAACCTGCATCTGGGTAGCAGGGAATATGTGACAATGCTTGGGTCTAACAGCCTATCGCTAGGACAAAGCACCATCACAGGACCTAGGGAGATATAAAAGAAAGTCTTGTGATTTTTTCCAAGATGACATCAAGAAAATTGCAGTAAGAGTAAAATAAGTAATCTTGCTGCAGAATCAATTTTTTGGCAAAATCACTTTGCTCTTTCCTATATTACAGACCTTAGGTACATTTGCATTCCGCAATGTTGAACAGCGGTGTAACCTCTACATAGAGTATGCTAGTATCATTGCAATCAAAATGTGCAATCACTGATATACAGTAAAAGAAATCACTGGCATAGAATCAACTGTATCAAACTGAAATGTTTCCTGATGGTAAGCAATTCGGGACTTATTTCAGTGCAGAAAATTATTATTCCAATCAATCCTATGAAATAATAATAACTGCAGACTGTATCAGGTAAGAATATCATGTTTATCCAAAACGTAAATCCACTCACCACTGTTTGTCTATCAGGATTAGCAGACAAGAACCATATAATACTGGGAAAAAACTAAGCCGTATAACACATCCTGAAGATATCAATTAAATGTTATACCTATGCTCCTTTAATTAAGAGCTCCTATAACAACACTGCAATACACCAAGGGATGTGCAGTTTACAATGTGGTAGGAGAAAACAAAAAGAGTTTTGATACAAGAACATTAAGTCCATAGCATACAATAAGTAAAACATTCGTCCTTCTGGGCCACTTACTAAAATCAGGCCAACTCCTGATCAACATTGTACCCCCAGTGGATTCCCCACAATGATCAGGCTGCTCCTTGTACCTCTTCAGTGTTCTGGTAGCAGTCAGTTCTTTTAGCCAGCAGAAGGCTGCCACTCTTAATGAGGTCTGGCTACCAGGTAAGGTGTAGACCTAGGAATAGAAGCGTATTCCCTTCAAAGCCCTACAAGCCTCTGGGCTGCAGCATGTAAGAAATGAAAAAATAAAAATGTTGTTTTCTTCATATCAGTCATAAACCCTGGAGCCGCTCACACACTCATTGCACAATCCTGCCTAGCTCTTTCACACAATTTGATAGATATCTCTACTGTATGTGTAATTCTGGCACCTCTAGTTATGATTTTGCATCCTATTTTCACTATTTAGTCAACATGTTCAGCATATATAGGTATGTAAGAGACAAAAAGATGTAGGAGTGAGCTGTGTGCTACATACCTGCAGCTGTCACCATAACAATACATAAAAAATATGTCAGGAAGTAGGAGTACTGGGCTCCAGCATAGCAATTCCGAATTATTTAAAGCTGAACTCAAGGCACACAGCTAAATATACAATTAAAGCTGTATATAGTTTAGACATGGTTTGTGTCTGCACAGCCCATCAACACAGCAGAAACAGTCTGGTGACCTGACCTTCTTCTACTGCAAATACAGCAATTCAGTTGGGTCACCTCTCTGCCCTCAGCATGTGACTGGACAGTCAAAGAACGTCCGCAGAAACAACCTCATGTCAGCATGTTCCTTGTAAAGTTGAACTGGAGAGTATATACTTTCTATATTTTAGGGAACATCAACAAATGTTAATTCTGCCTAAGCAGTTCCATTTTTCCCCATCCCTTTGTCCATAATTCCTGGACTAGCATGGGAGGGTGTCTAGCTATTTGTTTGCCTATAGCCCCATAGCTGTACATTGGTAGTATAGGTTTCAAGGTTCTGCTGACTTTAACTACTAGTCCTAGGTGATTGAAAGTAAGATTGGTCACAGATGTGCTGCTCATTGTTCTCCTTGCTGGAGGCTTTAATGAAGAAGAGGAACTCCCATGATGGTTGCCTTCACACATAGGTTAGCATAGCAGCATATAGCATAGTAACTCAGTAATAGGGAAAGATCATCTATAGGGAAACGACAGGCAATATTAATGAGTAGTTTTGTGCCCCCTTTCTTCTTTCAACACTTTTCATTTATTGTATAAAAATGTACCACAGCAGAACAAAACATACACATTAGTAAATGGCAAAGCTCTCCAAAGTAAAATAAAAAATGATATCTTACATAAAGTGCAAGTAAAGTCCAAAGACAGTCAATGTGCCCGATGGGTTGGAGGTAGATTACACAGCAGCAACTAGTCCACTACAAAATACACAACCCAGTCTAACCCAACCTAAGCCCAAGAGGTCTGGTGAAGACAAAAGCCCTATGGTAATTCATGCCTGAAGGTCAGTGTTCAGGTATGGGGAAAAGAAAGAGGGGTGGTAAGGAATGGGGGATTCCATAGCATGCTCAGTGACTTTTTCTTCGTAGCTGCTTGGAGTTTTGCTGTAAAGGATCAAAATACCTAACATAGAAAGCAATGTAAATAGGATTGCACTCAGAGCTCTTCTGTGGAAACAATTGATGCTGAAGCAGTGCATGTGAGGATACACTTGCGTGTATTTAGGCCTGTCTGGCAGACGAATTATATCTAAGTGACAGTGAGATACTGCTGAGAGGGTAAAGCCTTATACAGATGTTCAATAATTGTCACTCTGCATCCAAGTTCTGCAATCAGGAAAGCGGCGCTGTGAGGAGAGCAGAGCAGATTGCTCCTCTCTGTGATTGGTTGAGAAAAGGTAAAGCCATCATCAGGGTTCTCTTTTTCTCAGCTATTCAGCACTAGAGGTGAATGGGGACAGGTCTCCCTATCAAGTCCAGTGCTGAATAGCTGGGAAACCTCAGTTTCAGAGAAACATCAGTTAACCGGAAACTGCAATTATCCAGAATCGGCTATAACTGAGGTTCTTTTTTATATACAGTATATTTGCTTCTCATAGTACTATGGGTTATGTACCAAGAGCAGAAGCTGTTTACTTTCAGACACTTTACTTTTTTAGTCTTTATCTGACTAGAAGCTTGAAAAGGAGCTGTACCGTGAGAAGGAGGTCCCTATTCTCACTCATTAAAGCAGACCTTACATGGAAAAAATGCCCCCTTTTCTGCCAACTCTTTTCCCCCCAACAAAAAATCCTAAAAGAGTTTTTGATCAAAAAAATTCTTTCAAAATAATAAAATACCTTGGCTCTGGCATTCAAAAAGTGTGGGTGACATCAGAATTGGACAATTGATTCCCCATTTGAATGCACTGCAATGTGCTGAAGCATTCTGTTTAGAGGGCGGGTTGATTAGCTACAACAATAACTGCTCAAAAACCGTAAAAATAAGATATTAGCAACACATGGATTACATTGTTTTCAGCGAGTCATTAAAACAAACATTGTGTATTACAGTAAAGCAAGTAGCATTGCCTGCATACATAATAGGCAGAAATGTCTGCTCCCATGTACTATACATTCATAATTACATGCTATGAATTAATCAAAGATTTTTTAAAACATTTTAAACACCCTCTGCATTCTTTTATTTCTGCAGTACTCAGTTTGGTCTGGTGACATCACAGATCCCTCCTTAGCAGGGACAGGATGCATAAAGTGAATATTCTGAGATCACATACAGTGCAGGGATCTGTGCAGGGTAACAATTGTATTGAAGGCATCACTCTTCTCTAATCATTACATTCCTCTCTTTACCACTTCTCTCCCTCCCTCTCTTCCCCTCCGCTCTCTCCCCTTTGTCTTTCTCTCCCCCTTCACTTTTTCTCCCTCCATCTTTATCCTTTCTCCTCTACTTCTCTATCCCCTCTTCTTCCCCATCTCTCCTCTCTCACTACCACTCTTTCATATCCCTTTTTTCCTCTCTCTCTCTCTTTCACTTTCCCCTATTCCTCTCTTTCTGTCTTCTTCTTCTTTCCCTCCCTCTCTGCCTTTCTTTCTCTATAGGAATTTCTCTACTTTCCATTGATCTTCTTCAACCTCCTTTCTTGGAGGTGAGGGAGAGGGACGAGAAAAGCAGTTCAGGAACAACAGTTTAAGCCGACACATGGAAGGCATTGGGCAGCTTGAGATGTGAGCAAACTGGATTCACTGGAACTTGTAGCAAACTGGATCAACCTTGGCAGAAATAGCATAAGGTCCGATGAATCGCGAAGCAAATTTCAGAGAAGGCACCTTGCAACGAATGTTCCTTGTGGAGAGCCAGACTTTATCTTCAGGTTGGAGTAGAGGTGCCTTACGGCGACGGCAATCAACAAACTTCTTGTGCTTAAGAGCCGCTTGTTTCAGATGCTCACATGTAGAAGACATGTGGGTAAAGTCTCTCTGCAAGGCACCAAATGCAGGTATTTCAGCAGAGCAAGGTATAGGAGACGGAAAGCGAGGGTGTTTGCCATAGACAATGTGAAAGTGATTCTTAGGTGTTGGTGTTGACATGGTTGTTGTGGGCAAACTCCGCCCATGGTAGCAGTGCTACCCAGTCGTCATGGTGGACAGAAAAAAGGGCTCGGAGATATTGCTCCTGGGCTTGATTAACTCTTTCCGTCTGCCCATTAGTCAGTGGGTGATATGCTGAGGAAAAGTCCGCTGAGATGTCCAGGGATCTGCAAAAGCCTTTCCAAAAGCGAGAGGTAAATTGCACCCCACGATCAGAAACAATATGCGTTGGCATAATGTGAAGCCTAAAAATTTCACGAATGAGAACTGGCACCAATGCAGCTGCTGATGGTAATGCTGGTAAGGATACAAAACAGGCCATTTTGGAAATGCGATCCACAACCACCCAAATGACCGTACAGCCATCGGAGGGTGGGAGATCAGTAAGAAAATCAATGGACAGGTTACACCAAGGCTCCTTAGGAATGGGCGGAAGAAGAAGTGGTCCTGCTGGGGCACAAGTAGACGACTTGGTTTGAACACAAACAGCACAGGCCTTGAGGTTTAAAGGCAATTATAAAATTAAAACGGGAAAAGAACAAAGACCAACGAGCCTATCGTGGGGCGATGAGCTGACTGTAGGTATTGGAGGTTTTTGTGATCGGTGAAGATAGTGACCTTGTGAGGAGAGCCCTCCAAATGATAGCACCATTCTTCTAGAGCAAGTTTGATGGCCAGCAACTACCTGTCTCCAATAGAGTAATTTTTCTCTGCTGGGAAGAATTTCCATGAAAAGAATGAGCATGGACGTTGAGCTCCGGTGGGGGTCTAGAAAAGAATAGCTCCCACTCCGACTGAGGAGGCATCCACTTCTATTGAGACGGGCTTTGAAATATCTGGCCTAATCAGGGCTGGGCCAGATAGAAAGGCTTTCTTTAAGGAATGAAAGACCTCAATAGCTTCAGAGGGCCAGTTCTTAGGGTCAGCATCCTTTCGGGTCAGTGCAGTGATGGGCGCTACCAGCATGGAGTAATTTTGGATGAACTGCCGGTAGTAGTTGGTAAAACCAAGAAAACGCTGAGTAGCCTTAAGACCGCAGGGTAGCGGCCAGCTGGAGATAGCTGTAACCTTCACGGGATCCATAGAGAGGCCATCCTTGAAAACAATGTAGCCCAGGAAGGGCACCTGGGTGCATTTAAACAGGCACTTCTCTGCTTTAGCGTAGAGTCGGTTGTTTCTGAGTTTCTGTAAGACAAGACGGACATACTGTCTGTGAGAAGGTAAGTCTGGAGAGAAAATCAAAATGTCATCCAAAAAGACAATGACACAAATGTACAGAAGGTCATTAAATAATTTGTTGACAAAGTGTTGGAAGACAGACGGGGCATTGCAGAGACTGAACGGCATCACCAGATTTTCATAATGCCCATCCCTGGTATTAAATGCTGTCTTCCATTCGTCCCCCTCCTTGATCCGAATTAGGTTGTAGGCCCCTCGGAGATCCAGTTTCGTGAAGATTTGGGCACGGAGACGGTCAAAGTGGCAGTGGGTAGCAGTTTTTAATAGTGATGGCATTCAAACCATGGTAATCAATACAAGGACGATGAGTGGAGAGGAGAGAAGAGTGACCTAGCATGCCCCCCTCAGAGCATACTAGGCGCTGAAGTCTCTGTGGACAGAATTTAATAAAATGTCCTTTCAAACCACAGGAAATGCAGAGACCTGAGGATAGGGGCCAGGATCTCTCCTCTGGAGATAGGCCTAAGCGGCCCAGTTGCATGCGCACTTATGACGAAGAAGAAACAGGGGAGACGGGGGGTTCCAGAGGCTGCTGGAAGGATAGAGCTAGTGGTGGAGAGAAGACCTTGCGGGAGCGAGATTTATCCTGGAAACACTCCTGGAAATGTATATCAATCTGGGTAGCCAGGGAAATCAGGTCATCCAGGGCAGTGGGAATCTCTCGACTAGCCAACTCATCCTTAATGCGATCAGAAAGACCCTGCCAGAAGGTAGCGAGGAGGGCCTCATTGTTCAAAAGCTTCAATGCTGCAGGTGGCTGGATTCTTCCATTCCCAGAGCGGTGATGCCCACACCAAGGCTTCTCCAGAAAGCAGAGATATCACATACACCACTTTAGCCCAGTTAGAGGGAAAGTTTTGTGGCTGAAACTCAAACTGAATATTGCAGAGGTTGATGACGACACAACAGAACTTGGGATCCCCAGAAAATTGTTGTGGGGGTGGTAGGTGCAGTGAAGAGGCCAGTGGTACTGCAGGAGACTGAACCAGGACTGGAGGTTCAGCAGGTGCACCAGAAGCTGATCCAGGTGAGCACATGGAGCTGGCAGAGTACCTGGTTTTGAGTTGCTTTCCTGGATGTCCATCCACTGGGTGAGTAATTGGTTGGGGTCTGGAGAGGTCTGGGAGGGTGTACGTGCAAAGTACCATGCTTGGAGAGACAGGACCACTTGGGGCGCTACGGCTTGCATGGAGGTGGTGTATCAAGGAAAGCCTGGCCTTACTGATAACCATATTACTGTGAGAAAGACAGGGATCCTATATACCAACCCTCAATCAGCATACGAACAGACGCAATACTTGGAGGGGACCATATACAAACCCAAAAGGGGAATAGAAGTATGAATACATTATTGATTTAAAATAAGTATTATATAAAGACTAACTTTAAAAATGTCAAAAACACATCTTCCCTCCCATTACTACCCCAATAATAATAGCATAAAAAAGATATAACAGTAAACCTTCACTTCAATCAGCTGGAGTCTTCCAAACCCTAAAAATGCAAATCCCACTCATGAATGGGACCAAATAGTACCCTAATCCATAAATAAAAAAGATGGGGCTGCAAAACTACCTTGCAGGTGGATATGAACAACCATGTCTGTTCAGATGTTGGTAAGTAGGAATGTGAAGAGGGGAAGGGTGGGTTATATGAGGTCAAGGTAGGGGGGGATAAAGACAGATGTCCTGTAAGCTATGTACAAATACATCAACAATTTTTTGCCTGTCTAGCTGAGCTGCAAGATGCCTAGGTGATAGCTGACTAAAATTAAATCTCAGTTATACTTGAGGTAGGAGAATATAATTTGATAATGAAATGTTAACAAGAGTTAATCGTTAATAAAGCACTATAAATCCAGATACATGAGGCCATGTGCGCAGCTTAAGTGTGATATCAGACAGGGATCTGTGTTACAAATGCCAGATATCAGCTCCATCAAATATTCTTCTGCTGTCTCAGGAACATTACAAGAATAAAACCCTTGATCTTAGCAGAGTACATGATAAAATGTATTCCGGAGACTTGCCTATTGTTGTATCAAGGTCTTCTGAAGAAAGTGTCACACTGACTACTGACAGAACAGAATGCTACTGCCAGGCCAGCAAATACCATCTCACAGATTCTCTGCTCACTGTACTAGTCATCAGATTGATGTGAATGTATAATGGAATTTTCATTGCAAATCTCTCTATATGGATATTGTTTTTGTCAACACCAAAGCCCATGCAAATCCTATGTGACATTTGTTATCTTTCAAAATTATTTTAAGATTGCCGATTTTTACCATAACATACAGGATTACCCATTTTTTTATTTTTTATTTATAAAGGATATAGGGTTTATATAGAATTTTGGTGATTGTGTTTAGATCTAACTTGAATTTTATGTATAGATTTTTTTCTTATCTTCATGTATGCACAAAAAGCAGCTTTAGGCTCTCCCATTTTTTCAGTTTCTCATGTTAAAAAAACCCTGTTGTTTACAAAGATCCATAGTTCAAGCTGGAATTTAATGCAAACATTTGAAAGAGTCCAAACAAGAACATCTCCCCTTTAGTCCTCCTTCATGTGTAGGGATCAAAGACAGAGCATTTGAAGGAAGACATTATCAGCCGTGTTCTCTCTAAAGCCCTAGAAGCTCTAGAAAAAGAAGCGTATTAGGTATCCTGAATCACAGGTGCACTTTTCAGTTTCCCCCTGCTGATACACACAGCTACATTCACACCCATAATTTTTATTCATGTCTTTTCTTTCCACTCAAGATGACTCAGGAGGAAATTTGCCTTCTTTTTTCCGCCTCTATAGTGGATGGTCCTGACTGCTACAGAAAGGTGCACATTCAGGACCAACTTGAGCACAGGAAGTGGCCTAAAGGCACTGGGTGGTCTACAACACATGGAGCTAGTGTTGTAGCAGAAAAGAGTCCTGTTTGACAAGCTTTTTTTTCTTTTTATAGGGAGTGAGAGTCTATAAAACATTATTTAGGTTGGACACAAGCTTTGAACTTAGGCATTGATAAAGCATCTCTTTGCTAAAAAAAAATTTCAATAAAACTGCCCCAAAACTATCTTAGGAAGGGTCCTTGTTCTGTTAATAACCTGGCTTGGGTCATCTTTAAAATATCTCCTATCCAATATATTTGGGGTAGCATGGTGGCTCAGAGGTTTGGTCTTTGGCCTTTGCAGTGCTAGGTCCCAGGTTTAAGTCTCACGTACTTTGCTTTCCTCCCACATACCAAAAACATGCAGATAAGTTAACTGCCTTCCCCCAAAATGACCTTAGACTGTGTTAATGACAAATGACTATGGTGGGATATTAGATTGTGAGCCCCTTTGAGGGACAGTTAGTGTTATGACTATAGACTTTATAAAGCGCTGCCTAATATGTCAGCACTATATAAAGTTAAGGACTAGTTTATAATATATTGATTCAATGACCCCTACAACAATCCTCTTCACTTTTAGCTAAGTTTGTTTTATATCTTTCGTCTATATATAACTGCCACCTCATGTTTATGTAATAAAACCTAAAAAGAGTGAACACTCAAAAAAGAGCCTTGCCAAACAAGGTGAGGTTAAACTAGAGAAGACTAAGCTGTGCCAGAAGGACAGACTAATTTAGAATAATGCAGAAGACCGAGTCATATGTCCCAACAAAGGTCAAAGAATGAAAACTTTGCTTAGAGCCAAGCTGGGTGAAATCAGGAAGAATAAACTTGACTAGAGAAGAGCATAACTAAAGTATACAAACAAGAAGCTGCACTATAATTATGATCTAACTCCAGCTTGGATATGGAAAATTAAATCTAAGCTATCCCTTCCAGGTTAGGGTATACATTGCAGGAATTTCAGCATATTACTCTTTTTGAATTAAAGTAAATAATGTCACTATGCCCTTCTTTTTAGTAGACCAGTGGAGCCTCCAGATCAATATCTGTGCTGTAATAAGATGAGAATCACCAGCTACATGCCTTTAGCTAAAAACCATCTTAAAAAGTATCAGCAAAAATGAAATTCTATCACAGAAGATGATTTCTAGTTCTGTTCATACTTTTCTGAAAAACAATTATCCAATCAAATAAGCAAGGAAGAGGATATCTCAGGATGTTCTGTGTGTGAATAGTATAGTCACACCAAAGGAGTGGCCAATTATTCACAATGTGTTGCCAATGATCATACTTCATTTCAAGTTGATCATACACATTAGATTATAATTGTATACTCTGCTGACGCAAGACATCGTAACTGAATGGATTTCCTAGGCAGGCTCTCAGGCACTATAAATGCTATGGTTGTGAATATCTACACCTATTTATAGGAACAAAAGTCTATGCGCACACAAAATAATTAGGTTCAGATGTTCAGTGAAGGGTACAGGTATTACTATAGCACGCAGGGACATTTTAGATGATTGTGCATTTCCAACCATGTAGCAAAAGTTAAGGGAAGACAATTTTCTCTTTCAGCATTACTGTACCTGTGTGCAAAAGACAGCTTCATAAAGACCTGGTTTGATAGTTTTAGTGTAGAGGAACTCAAGTGGCCGGCACAAAGCTGACCATAAACACTAATGGGATAAATCAGAACAATTAGGTGCCATGTCTCACCCAACATCTAACCCTAAACCCAACCTGATCTTGCCATTGCTGTTTTGGTTCAGTAGGCACAAATTTCACATTTCAAAATCTTGAGAAAAACAACAAACTCACATTGTTATGAAGGTTGGATGTCCACAAACTTAACAAAGCAAAAAGATCATTGTACAGCCAAAGTTTACATCCGGACAAAATTTGAGGAAAAATCCCCCATTGTATGGTTTGTACTGGACTAGGAATAGAGGGAAATAGAGGGACAATCTTCTTGCCAGGGGTTCCATGAGCGATTTGTAACTTTCAGGTCAGTTTAAGTGACATCAATAATTTTTTTGGCTACTTGTAATGGTGACATTCTTCCCATTGGCCAGCAATGTAAGACGCATTCTTCATTTGGACAACTACACTAATGTACTGTGAGCTGTGAATATAGTAATTATAGCTCAGGAGTCACCACCCATGATGTCCTTACAATCCAAGGCCCATTTTGAGAGAAAGCCACCTAACCTACAGGTATGTTTTGGGACAAGGAAGGTTTTTGGTGGAACCCATGCAAACATGACATAAAAACTCCCTGCACATAGCTAACACATTCTTGGCTAATATTCAAACCTGCAAGAGTTGCATCCACAAAGCCCTTATGTTGAAATAAAAGTGTGTCTTTAAATATACTTTAAGGTTATAAGTTGGACAAACACCTGTTACTCTTGAAATATAAGAAATATAAAGCAGAAGAATTAAAAGGTTATATTACCAACCTATAAAAAAGTTTAATATATATTATTGTGTGTCACTTAACTGGTCTCTTCTCTCCATGGCACCATATTCTATGCGGATATCTCTATTTAGGCATCATTTACTGTAGAGAACTGGAAAAGACTCCAGACTGTCTAATCATATTAAGTGATTTGATTTTCTAACATACAAATGTCACACTGAGAAAAACAACCAGGACATTCTTGACATTTAAATAGGATGAGAAGAACAAGAATGTTAATGTACTAGGATATATTATTAAAGTAGAAAAAGCCAGCACGATTACCTTCATTCAAAGCTCGCCTTCTGCATTTGATGAGAAGACAAAAACAAAATAAAGAGTGTCCAGTGGGTAAATTATTATCTGAAATTCTGATGAATACAATTAAAAGCTGGCACCCCTGCACCCTTTAAGGGAAAATTCTGCTTTTGTCATTTTGTTATGTTTATATATGTATCTTATCTTGTTATATATTTTGTTGGGATTGTGTAAATCTAATAACATGATTCCCCTGGGTTCTTCACCAGTTTTTCTTGCCGCAGAAGTAGGCAGATGGAGAATGAGGTGGAGAATGTCACATACTTCATAATTTTTCTCTAAGGCCAAGGCCAGCTTGGGGATGTGCCTTAAGGTGGTGTATTAGTAACACACAAGTAAAAATAACAGAAGCTGTTGATCCAGGGATCTTCTGATTTTCTCATGGAATCCGGAAGGAATTTCTTTCCCCCTGTTGAAGCAAAATGTACCAGGGTTTTTTTGCCTTCCTCTGGATCAATTATGTCCATAGGGTTTTATATCTAGGATATGTTTATTTCCCATTAAGGGGTTGAACTTGATGGTCTTCTATCAACCTGACTTACTATGTAACTATGAACATCTTCTATTATGTATTTCCATTGCATGGCGCAGGCCAGTGAAAAGAAGGCCTGAGTCTTCTAAGTATGAGGAATTACTTTGGCACAGTTGGCCAATATTGACATGTAACTAAAATATCAGTGACGGAGAATCTTAATTTCATATTATTAGCAAATAGGTTTGCTAATAATATGTTAATAACATTGTGCAGAGACTTAAGATTTCAAAGATGGGGGTGAGTGGTTAGGGAATACATTTGAACTCTAGCCAAAATATTTGGTTTGGAAATGTATCATATGTTGCTAGCAAACCAATCCTCTCCAAACCAAAACAGATATTTTCAAAAACACATCCAGTGTGCAGGTCACAAAATCAAATGTTGTTTTGGAACCTCAGTGAATTTTTTCATCAAGGCAATGTGACACAAGATTGTGAGAAGATTGCGGTGTTGGCAGCATAGAATTTACTTATGGATGTGTTGCCTACCACTGGCGGTTTGAGCACTGAGGTTTTGTGCTAGTTTGGAGTGTGAGGAATATTTTGCAAGGACCTTTGCCATAGACACACCTCCATTCATTTTGTAACACAGCAATAAAAATGTTATCCCTCACTTGGCTAGAAATGATGGGTTTATTGATGCCTCTACTTCCATGAGTGGTATTCACCCTCACTTGCTGTTCTGTGCTACATGTCAAATAGACAAAAGTGGGGAAATTTTCCCTCATTTTCTGTTCTTTTCAAAGAAGAAAATGTAAGTGGAACACTCCTAAGCTTTTGTCTGGAGTGAGGTTTTAATGTAGCTTAGTAAACATACGTATGCTACATGCATGAGTTGTAACAGAACTTATAGTTTGTCTAGAAATGCTGAACTGTCTCTAATCAGCTGGTTACATTACCTCAATGGGCAATAACAATAATCCCTGATCCACATAATAGGAATGGACTGCCATCAGGAAAAAGAAAGTAAAAAAGAAACACTTAATGTAGGACATCAAGACAAATGGTATAGACAGAGAACCATTCCCCTACTACGGTATGGTGGCTGGATCATGGGGGTCACCAGCTTCAAAAATGAAAGCTTTGTTGACAAAGACAATCATCATATCAATGGTCTGCTACATATTAACTATTTTATATCAGGAATAAATCAATATTTTTTAAGGCATGGATGGTTATCAACAAAATAGGGCCCTGGACAAATATAGTGCAGGCCCCAAATCCACAGCATTTTAGTTCCCTTTGCCCCCTGTCATTTTATTGCTATGTTTTAAGGTTACGGAAGACCTCAACATGTATATTGCTTTCATTACTTTATGATGTGCTATACGGCCCAAAATTTGTGAACCATCACACCTATACAAGCTTGTTGGAAATCCCATTCCAAAACCATGGGTTTTCCCTACTCTCCACTATATTGGCCTCCACTCTAGAGAGGATACACTTTCAACTGTGAACCAGGGTGATCCAGCAAACCTGAAATGGATTTCTGAAAACCTGTTTGTTAGCAAATGTTTTCAATCCTGGACCAGACCCATTCCAGGTTTGCTGGATCACCCTGGTTCACAGCCTTGGAGACCTTTAATAATTGAGGCCCACCGTGTCCATTCGCCCAAAATAGGATTTGTAAAATCAGGTACAGCGTTGAAAGAAAAGAATGGGCTCACTCTCACTGTTTTAATTTGTCTTAAAAGTGTTGAATAAAGTGAATACAGTACAGGGATATACCGGTAAGAAGATCTTTAGCTTCCTCCACACAAAACTTATCATACCAGGTCTTTCTAGTGCTTGCTTTATGCACAGGGGCAATGTCAAACTACATTGGAGGGGTGTTTATGAACTTTTGGATAAATAGGTTGGTGTGATGGTTGGATTTCTATAATCTTTTGGCCTATGGTTTGATTTGTTTTGTACACCGAGTGAGTTAGGTGAATAGTTGTCAATTAACACTAACTGGCACAAGTGTATAGGGTACAGGTTAACTTCAATCTCCCACAACTCCCAGAACTGCTTTTACTCATCATTACTTTGCTCCCCTACTTTTCCATTCACCTGAAGGGGTAAAGTAACATACCTAATATATGGAGGAGCATATACAGGGACAAAGAACAGATTCATTTTAAACATTTTATGTTAAAAAATAAGTTTGCCAAAAACGTGTTAAGAGCATTTAAGGAAGTAAAACTATTAGGACTGAACAAAACAGGTCAGACTCATAGACATCAGAAGCGTCTTTCCAATATCACTATCATAGTTATGTCTGGATGAGAGTCTCCAAGATGAAATACCTTGTTTTTTTCACACTGAGATGTGTCACGTGGCATCCAGCTGCTAGCACGGCATCTTTGTGATGTCACCAGCCTTTGTATATGGCAATTCATTGTTGCTGAAGCCTACAACCTTCTATTTGTTACAATTGTGCTTTTATATTGACACAGAAATTTTTTTTTTTAACAGAGGTCCTGAAATAATAGCAACAAAAAACTGTCCAAAAGAATCTCTTCAGGAGAACCACATTTATTTAATTCACACATTAAAGTCTGCATGAAGAGTTTACCATTTTATTCAAACCTTAGATTTTTTAACACGATAGCCACTCACCCACAAAGAGACATCACTTATCTATGCATACACACAAACAAACTACACATTGGAACCCTAGTACAATGATTTCAATAATCCCTTCTACATACTAAGTCCCCTCCCCATTCTCCCACCTTCTGTGTCTAGCTGGGGACCCGAAGTTCCGTGCATCATTACGCCCATTCAGCCCTTTGCCATAAATCGTGATCGTCCGTAGGTTTTCTTAACCCAATTTATTTAAATTTATTGTTATGTTTATATATTGACTATACATTCGCCACATATACGATATATTTTGACTACAGACACATAAACACCAATATGCCCTATATACTTTTATATTAAACCAAATGAGCATCACACATTTAACCAAGATTTCAATGCTACATTCTAGCCTATTGTAGTTATCATAAAAAAGAATATTCTGTTTGATGAAACAACCTATTACTATTGTTTGTACATACTATATATGATGATACGTTTTTTGTATACAAGGAGATTTAAAACATATTTTGAAAATTGCTGTTATATTATATTTCAACATACAGTTATGTAAATGATCTCTGCTCATCCCCTGAAGAAGCCAGACGGTAAAACACTTCGGGCTAAGAGAAGTTCTCTTCCAAAATATTCAGGGAATATCTGTGAATAGTTTCATAGTCTTATTTCCCATGACTTTAAGAGGAAGACCAACAATAACCTTTAATCTGTGTCAGTACTTTGCTACTGTATAATGAATTAAACACTTTATGATTTGTTCCAAGCACAACATACTCTGACTTGCCGCAAAAAAAACGCTGCATTTTTCCTTGATCAATAGCATTCATAAGGGAAGCAGCTATGTAAATATAATCTTCTAGGGGGTGGGAAAAGGTTTCTTTCTTATTTGCAAAACTTAAATGTATCTATATATATTCTATAAAACTAAAGATATATAGCAAAATAATAATCTTCGTATCCAACAAAACCAGAAACAGCAAAGAGCTTCTATGACTGGGTGTCAATGCAGGAGCACGTTAGCGGTCAGGAATGGAGGGTCCTCGTCCTGAACTAAGGAATGGAGAGTAAAGAGTCAGAACATGACTCTATTCATAGCAAAATCTGACCTGCATTTTGCCCTTGAAGACTTAAACTGGGGTATAAAGTATATAAAAATGAGATGAGTGTACTTTTAGTGCACTTAAAGCACCCTAAATCTCCCAGCGCTTCTGTAATTTGAAGTGGAGCCCTACTTTTAACACGGCAGTTCAGCCAGGTGGTAACTGCAGAAAGGGAAAGGCAATGTAGACAATAACTGTCTTACTGACTTTTTGCCGCCCAGCTGTCAAATATTGCTGAGCTGTGCATGCGCATTGGATACCTAGGAAATCCCGGAATCCCAGCTTTCCTTTAGCTTGTCAGGAATGAACCCCCGTGCACCTTTGACTGGAGTTACATCATCCCAGCATGACCAATGAAGATGGCCAAAGATCGGCTTTTGGAAGTAAAAAATTAGGTAAAGGCAAATGAATGGCGATAAGGGATAATTTTCTGGTTTACTTCCACTCTATAGATCATTGGCAACCATAGCTGTGTTCTTGCTTAGGGCCACAAAAAATGTCTGTCATCACATATGGGCTTTCTACTCAAGAAAATAGAGTTTGAGTCACACCCAAAAAAAGAGAAGATTTTGAAGAGTTGCTGTGTGCCACTCAGCCAAGTTCACCAGGGAGCTGCACTTATCTATCCTCTATGGTTTATCCCCATTTACACTCTCTCCACAATCATACATGTCTCCCCATTTCTTAGAAAAAACACTAACTTCAGAACCGTGTCTGTGGACTGACAAATTCCACAAAGCATTCAATGAGTGTGATAATACTGCTGATGAGAATTTCAGGAGCAGCCTCTGCTAAGCAGATTAATTATTAAGAGTAAAAGTGGCTAATGCAGACAGCAAATTGATTGCTTTACAGGCAGGTCACCATTGTATTTCCCAGTATTGCTGTCTAAATTTAGATCACATTATGTCTGCTTTAAAATTGAAATGTGTAAACTTTTAACAGTCTTTTAAACCGTATCTGCATCGAAGAACAAAAACATGATACTGAGCTTACCGGTTCTTAGATGTGGTGGCTGCATTCCTTTTTTTATGCTAATTTTCCTTCATTTTCTTCACATCATCCTGTCAGTAACTCTTACAGATTTAGAGTGACATCACTTACTTATCTTTAAAGTCACACAAAAATCCCAACACTTCCAGGTATAAGAGTGTATGAACAAATCTGTCAAAAGAGGAACCATCATCAACTAGTTGTAAAAGCCTTGACACAGTGGTGGATGTAGCCAGCGGACTTAAGCCCCCCCCCCACCCCCCCACTGAACTGACTTGTGGCCCCTGTTGTTTGAGGAGGGTCTGGGGCCCTCAAGCATTGGCACAATTTGCACCTCCCTATGTCTGCCCCTGCTATCACACCAACTGTCACGAAGCAATGGAATGGTGGAAAGGGTGAATATAACTGGGCCAGGAGGCGACAGTTTCCTAACTCCAGGTTTGTTATACAACTGCCATCATCTTTCTTTCTATCCTTGTGTACATACATAATATTATTTCTTTTGTATGGTCAGATGATACCACAGAATCTCTTCATCCACTAGTGGTTACATAGTTACATAGTCAAAAAAGACATAAGTCCACAAGTTCAACCACTAGGGAAATAAACAAATCCAAAATATAAAACCCTATGGACATAATTGGTCCAGAGAAAGGCAAAAAAAAAACCCTGGTACAATTTGCTTCAGCACAGGGAAATAAAATACCTACCTGATACCATGAAGCAATCGAATGCTCCCTGGATCAACAGTCTCTGTTATCTTTACTTTAAAGCTTTATTTTATAATATATATTTATTATACCCAGTAAGATTCTGTGCTTCTAGAAAAAAATCCAGCTTTTTCCTAAAGCGATCTATAGTAGTTGCTGAAACTACTTCCTGAGGGAGCTGATTCCACATTTTCACAGACCTTACAGTGAAGAATCCCTTCCTTATCCAGAGCTTAAACTTCTTTTCCTTCAGACGCAAAGAGGGCCCTCTTGTTCTTTGTAATGATCACCAAGTGAATAATTGGGAAGAGAGTTTTCTATATGGACCGTTTATATATTTATACAGGGTGATCATATCCCTCCTTAATTCTCTTCTCTGGGAAGAATAGATTCAGTTCTGCTAATCTCTCCTCATAGCTGAGCTCCTCCATTCCTTTTATTAGTTAAGTTGTCCTTCTCTGCACTCTCCCCAATTCTACAATGTTGTTTTTGTGAACTGGTGCCCAAAACTGGATTGCATATTCCAGATGTGGTCTGACCAATGCTTTGTACAGGGGCAGGATTATGTCTCCATCTCTGCAGTCTATTCCTCTTTTATTACAAGAAAGTAATTTGCTAGCTTTAGATGTTGCAGCTTGACATTGCATGCTGTTATTAAGTCTATGATCTACCAGAACCCCCAGATCCTTTTCCATTTCTGACTCCCCCAACTGTATTCCTTCTAGACAGTATGAAGCATGCATGTTGTTAGCCCCTAAGTGCATACCTTTACATTTATCTATATTGAATGTCATTTGCCACTTGGCTGCCCAATCAAACAGTACATCCAGGTCTGCTTGTAGATTATAGACATCTTGTATGAACCTAATTCCATTACATAGTTTGGTGTCATCTGCAAACACAGAAATGGTACTTTTAATCCCAAACTCTATATTATTTATAAAAATGTTAAACAGTAAAGGTCCCAACACTGAACCCTGGGGTACACCACTAATACCCTTGGACCATCCAGAGTATGAATCATTAACCACCTGGGGGTTTCACTGATGTCTAGAGTTCTGTACCAAAAGCGGTACACTGTTTTTCATGAAATTTTTTTTTTTAAATTGTAGACCTGTAACTTACAGAAATATGTCCGAACAGGGTTCTAATTGATATCATGAATATAAAAAAAAGTTTGAAACACACAATCATGTAAAAAAAAAATTTTTACTTTTAATAAAATTAAATAAAAAACACAAAAATCAGCTTAAACAAGAATACATAAATAAATCAAAAATACTGAAAATGCAATAATTTGGTATACTGTAAAGTAATATATTTTTCTAAAACACCTCTCTAGTGTGGTAAATTTTAAACAACGTCACATACCTATAGACAAAACCACATAAATATATTTTGTATTATTTTGTATTGGATTGGATACAGGACTTTGTATTGAATCCAATACATAATATTTGAATTTCCCGCTACGACCCCCATCGATGGGCGCATGCACAGACATCATCAGAAATCGCCGAGGGACGCGTACCCGAACGCCGGGTGCCCTAATTCTTTCTGAACTTCCGTACTTCCATGCAGAAAGTGTTAAATTTTTTGCATGTAAATGTATTTTAGATTGTAGGCTATAAAAATTTTTTTTATAAAACAAAAAAAAAAATCTTTAAAAAAAAATCTTTAAAAAAAATAGTGTATAATGTAATGTAATTGTACAGTAGCTTATATAATATATATATTAAAATTATATATAAATTTTATAAAGATTTCTTTGTATTGGACTCAATACAGCTTTTTTGTATTGAGCTCAATACAAAGTTATTTGAATTTCCCGCCCTGCCCCTCCTCCCGCACCAGCGCATGCAGCAACGTCACCGGGAAACCCCGGAGATCGTCACTGCACTCGCCGGGAGAAGAAGGAAGAGGACGGACGTGTCCGGAGGAGACCGGGACCGGGTAAGTATTTTCTTTCAGTTGTAATCTGATTGTCATACAATGTATGACAATCCGATTGCAATATAACGTTTGTTTATATTTTTAACCACCTAAGAAAAGTTCGGGTGTAACACTTTTTGCAAGTGTTTTTACCCCGAACCAAGGTTGGGTTTAACGGCCAGGTGGTAATTACAACTCTCTAAATATGGTCTTTAAGCCAGTTCTCTATCCATTTACAGATCAACTTTACTAAACCTATTGACTTTAACTTGCATATTAACAGTCTGTGGGGTACAGTGTCAAATGATTTAGCAAAGTCCAATTACACTATATCAACTGCTATTCCACTGTCTACCTGTTTACTTACTTATAAAGTTATATTACTTTTTATACCTCATAAAAAGAGAGTAAATTTGTTTGACAACTTCAGTCTTTCTTGAAGCCATGCTGACTATCACTTATAATATTACATTCTAGCAGAAACTCCTCTATGTGGGTCTTTATCAAACTCTGTAGAACCTTTCCAACTATGGACGTTAAACTTACAGGTCTGTAATTACCTGGTAATGACTTTGCTCCCTGTTTAAAGATAGGAGCCACATTGGCCTTACGCCAATCTATTGGTACCATGCCAGTGATTAAAGAATAGAATAGAAATAATGGCTTTGAAATATCTGAAGTCAGCTCTTTAAGGACATGTGGATGTAATCCATCAGGTCCTGGAGCTTTGTCAACCTTAATTTTGCCCAACTGTTTCACAATCATATAAATTTTGAGTCATTGTGAACCATTCAAAGCAGTGACATTGATAATAAAAATTTGGAACTGAGCTCCGCCATTTTCCTTTGTGTACACAGAGCATAAAAAAAGTTTTTAGTAAATCCACTTTTTCTTTATCCCCAGTTACTAAGCCAGACACATCCTTTAAGGGGCCTACATGCTCAGATCTGATCTTTTTGCTATTAATATATTTAAACATTTTGGGGGGTTTGCCTTACTTTCCTTTGCAATCTGTCTTTCATTTTGAAGTTTTGCACATTTTATTGGTAAAAATCTTTTGTTATATTATTTATAGCTTTTAAATGATTAAAGTGATCCTTTATTTTTTTATTTTTGGAATGCCCTTTTCTTGTTCTTTATGGCTTTTTTGACATCAGCTGTGAGCCACATAAGTTTTAATTTTAACCTTTTAAACTTGTTCCCCATTGGAATATATTTTTCAGTGTGCTTGTGTAGAACAGATTTGAAACATTCCCATTTCTGTTCTGTGTTCTTTCGGGACAATATTGTCTCCTAGTCCAAGTCACAGAGGGCCGCACTTAATGATTTAAAATTTGCTCTCTTCAAATTAAATGTTTTTATCTTCCCTGTTTTTGCTTCCTGTTTACAGATTACATTAAATGAAATCATATTATGGTTACTGCTACCCAGATTCTCTTTTATATTCACATAAGTATTCTGCATTGTAGAAATTCTGCATTGTTAGAAAGAACTAGGTCCAGAGTATCGTTTCTAGTTGGGGCTTCTAAAAAATTCATAAATTTCCTCCCTTTTGCTGTTTCTGTAGTGCCATTACTCCAGTCAATGTCCGGGTAGTTGAAATCTCTCATGATTAAAATCTTTCCACTTTTTGCTGCTTTTTCTGTCTGTGCTAGTTGTTAAATCTCTATTTCTTCCTTAGCACTGGGGGGGCTATAGCATGCTCCATCCCCACGTTCAACTCTACCCATAATGCCTGAACCTCATCACTTGCTCCATCAACAATTTCATCTTTCACATTTACTTTCAGATCACTTCTCACATACAGACACCACCACCTTTTCGTTAAGTGTACTTAAACTCTGAAATTTCACTTACATAAGGGTAGACATCCCTTTTATGTTAAGTAAAAATTCAGGGTTTTTTTTGCAACACTCTTTTCTGGGGCATGCACAGGAGCCTTTTGGATGAAAAAAAAATATTTGCCGATCTCATGCATACGCAGTGAGATTGCCAATTTTTTTTCCAACTTAAGTCACTCGATCTCGCACCTGGGTCAGGTGAGGTAGGAAGAAGAACAGGAAAAAGAGGAGAAGATGGCAGTGCCTGGCGCGCCGGCACGCTGCCGGATGCCGGGACGATGCAGGACCCAACGGAATAGACCTCCGGATATATCGGACTGCCCTGCGGGATTGAAGGTAAGTAAATTTTTTTGTTTTAGGCACTTCTGGGTTTAGTTCCTCTTCAAACCATTACTGCATTTACCAGCATTGTTTGCCAAATCCTTTTTTTTTTCAGTACAATTAGTACTGTGCAATCCAATGTTTGTGCGTAACATTGGAAGCTTCCTATAATTATCCATAACCCTCCCCCCAACTATCCCCAATCCACCCTCCACACACACTGGTGTTTCTAAATGCTAAACCATGAGCTCATGTAGTCTCATTCTCTGCAGCATTTTCCTGTAAACCCAGGACAGCCCAATGGCACAACCCAAGGAATCTGGTTCTTGATGCCCACCTTGTTGAATGATGCACAATTTGAGCCTGTGGGGAAAGTGAGGGGGAGAAGAACTGAAAAGATTCGTATTACAGTAAAAGCTACATTTTATTTTTGAAGTTGTTCCTTTTCTTTGTAATAAATGCTGAAGTTGGGTTTAACATATGGGAAAAGGCTTTGTGAAGATGTAATATACATGCAATTATTACTTATGTCTAAATGACTCAACCTGATCAGTCAGCTAGCAGATCACTCTAAGAAAATGTTCTCTAATGTTCTTTAGCTAACTGAATTAGTCATTATAATCTTGAGAACTGTTGTAATTAGGAAACTGAACACAGAATGTCAAAACGGTAAACAGAATATTTGCCAGTTTAAGCATTTTAAGGTGAATGTGTGAAAAGAAAAAAGAAATATTATTTGGGAAAATATAACAGTTTTTATAATAAACCAGTTAAAGTTGAGCTGTTGCATATTACAATATACTTCTCCAGAACTGTCCCAAGAACAGTTCCTTTGTAAACAAAGCAGAAGTGCACTACTGGGCTGAGTCTCCTTCAGGTCCCATTGAAAAATAATTGAAGTTAGGTTTACTTTCAAGCTGAAAGCAGTCTCATTGGACCTGGTTTATCAAAGCTCTCTAAGACAGGAGAGTATACACTTTTATCACTTTTATAATGAATTTGTTTCAGGATTGAAAACATTTGCTAACAAATAGCAAATGACTTTAAGAAATCCGTTCCAGGTTTGCTGGATCACCCAAGTTCACTGATAAAAGCGTATCCTCTCCAGCCTTCGAGAGTTTAATAAATCCGGCCAATTAAATTATTGCAATATTTCATTTCCTATATTAGCCATTTTATTCTTAAAAACTATGTTACGTTTTTTGTTGTTGTTTGGTCTTTTATATGTAATCATAACTTTTTTATCATTTTAATTGATTTTCAAGATTTTGATTCTCGAGTTGTATTTGTTAATTTTATTGTTTATACCCTACAAGTACAGTTATCCTCTTAAGTGATGTACTTTTTTTTTGTTCCACTTCCTTCACAACTTAGTCTGGTAGCAACTGTATTAAATCAGAATATTCAGTAATTATTAATAAATATTGTAAAAGAAGAACAAATCATGTATGAAACCGTATTTCTCAAATATGGTTCTGTGGACCCTAGAGTTCCACCAGAGGCTGCTGGAGGTTCAATTAGCATTGAGCAATTGTGACTCTCAGGTCAGTTTAGCTGACACCAATGATCATTTTGGCTATCTGTAAGGAGGACATTTTTCCAAATAATGTAAAAGGTATTCTTCCCACTGGCCACCACTTTAATATACTGTGAGCTATGGATATATTAATTATAGCAGGGGTTCCCTACAAAAGTTTTGTCAAGGGTTAAAAAGATCAAGAAACAATCAAGAAACACTCTTACTAAACATTTGCATTGCATGTGTTATTCACATGTTAAAAATGCTCCATTGAATATACTATTCATTTTCATTAATGTGCACATTTCCTTTAAGGTTTATGACTACCCCTGTCTTTGCAAGCTTCTCGGATTCTCTCCTCTGATGCTGATAGCCTTTAAAAGCAATGGAAGCCTTCCATCCAGCTCTGCTTCTCCTCATACGCAAAACAGTTTTTGCTGTTGATGTGAATGAAGCGGCTGCAATCTGAACACATTCTATTCTGCCACCATCAGACCCTGTTATTACTCTCATTTTCCATTAGAAACGCTCCTATTAGAGCACTCATTTCTAGTCATCCTTCATGGCAGCAACATATTGGTAATTAGAAGGAAAATTAACATCAAACGCACACTGAGGAGTCTTTGCAATTTGGTTGCTTCAAAATAAATGTCCCTCTGTTGTTCCATAATTTCTCTAGCTCTTCTTTTCTGCTGCATACTGTACAGTACGCCAAACATGGAGCAAAAGAGGAGGCAATCCCCTTCTTTGCCTGTGATATTTTTACATTGATATCAGGTATTTGTATCAAATATTGAATTGTATCATATAATGCTATCTTTTTTCACGCAATCATTATTTACACTATGGGTATTGTAACAAGAAGACATGAAATATAAAATGAAATATATTATGCCTAATTCACAGGGTATTTGGCATCATCTGCCCCTAGAAAAAGGAATAAAAGGGCCTAGATAGGGCGGCATTTTGTTTGGGATCCAGGCCCTTTATTCCTTTTTTCAGGGGCAGATGATGCCAAATACCCTGCAATTTTGGGCATCATATATATCATCTTGTTAAATCCAAGTCCACTCCTCGAAGGCCCAGATCTGGGTTGGACACCTCTGATTTAGAAAAAAATACTTTTTCTCCATAAAGTGTATATTAATTCAAATTTTTACCTGTAGATGAAAGGTTGAGGGTTTAGAACCCATTTCAGGGTTTTATTATTGTCATGTGCAAAGTGATATGCAATTCTAGGAATAAATCTCCTATGTTGTGCATACTTCCTGATTATGGAAAAGCTTATCCACATCAATTTCTTATGATTTAAGGATTTTGTTCCCTTTATGTTCACCAGATAATGCTGCTACTATCACATTTTCTGTCCTTTTGTGTCTACACTTACCAAGGCATCTATAAAGAGAGCCATGGTTGTCTCAGTTTGTGATCCTGCACAAGAATTATGCTCAGAAGCTATATAAAACAGTAAATTCTGGGGGATGAAATCTTCATCTCTGGATATAAACATACTATTTATGATGGATTATTATAAGAAATCTAGACTCTTTCTCTAATAAGAGGTTTAACACGGGACTAGCTGTATCTCTGGGGAATGTAGGAAAACCTCTTTAAATATAGAGTGCGTAGACGCACGTTCTTCTGGTTAGAGTACTATATCACAGAACACGCTTGCTAGTTTCTTGTCTTCCGGAGTGTTGCATCCACAGGGGAGTTGTTAAAGTAACATAGAGGCCTGTTTATCCAACACTTTACAATCAGTGTTACCACAAAGCAGTCAAACATGCTTCAACTAATTATGCACTTACAGAAGGTTTTTGCCTGCAATAAACTCTGGCGTTTCCAGTGCTATCCACAACCAGGCAGAATGTCTGCTCTGTGTTAAAATATAATGTCCTTTATGCAAACAAACATTCACAATTGTTATGATTGTGTGGCAGCCTTGTCTATCCTGTCAGCCATCATTTCAATAAAACTGAGCAGTGTATATTTTTATGGAGAAAGAACAAAGAGAGCAACCAAATAGATCGTCACTTAACATTTCTTCCACATGCCATGTGAGTTACAGTACTTTGGATGTAATATGAGGACCTACCTAAAGCTACGTACACACGGCAGATTTTTATCGCCCGATAATCGGCATCGGCCAATTATCGGGCGAAAATCTTCCGTGTGTACAGTCGGTGTCGTCCATCGTCCGGACGACCGACCTGCCGGATCCACGGACGATGGACGACAGCCGATCGTAATGAAAGTGAAGGGGAGAGCGCGCAGCAGGGTGCCGCTCCGTCGCTCTCCCCCCTCCCCTCTCCATAGAGCATGAACGGTGCTGTATGTACAGCATCGTTCATGCATCTTGCAGCCCCTTGTCGTTGGAAAGGATCGTGAAAGATCCTTTCCAACAACAAAAATTGCAAGTGTGTACGCAGCTTTAGATATGCAACATGGTTGGCTCAGCGGATAGCATTCTGGCCTTTGTAGTGCTAGATCTCAGGTTCCTCCCATGTCCAGAAACATGCAGTTGGGTTATTTGGCTGTGCTGAAGATAGAAGACTATGGTAGGGGCATTAGATTGTGAGTTCCTCTCAGGGATAGTTAGTGACAACACCATTGGCTTTGTAAGTAATATGTCATCCATTGGTAAATACAAAATAATAATAATAATGTCCAATTAGGATGGGCCCATGTACTGCATGGTTGCTGATAGACCTAAAGCAAATTAAACAATCAGGTAATAACACATGTGCACAACTTTATACTAAAATGAAATGGCTCTATTTATAAAACAGGGAATCTGACATTCCCTCAAACATTCCCTGGAGGGAATCAAAACCTGGAAGATTCCCACAACAGAATGTTTGAGGAATCGTCCAATTTCCTGTTTTTTTAAATAAAGCCCAAAAACGAAGAATGTAACTGGTACATACAGCCCACAAGAACTCTTTCTTTACAGATTCATGGGGCCCTTGAATAATCCATCCATCTTATTTTACTTTTCCTATTAAGGTTACAAATTGAAATATGAAATTTGACGAGCAGCAGTCCAATTTTTCTTTCCCTTTAGTTTTCATAAGTCACCCAAATTGGGCCTGAATTCCGAGATAGAAAAATAAATGACTAGGAAAAAGCTGATTGCTGCTACAGGCAATAGCTCACCTTTTTTGCTTCATACTTTAGATTTATCATAAAGTCTCACTTCCCCGAATACTGAATGTTCAGCTAGTATGTAAGCTTCTGTTATAATTAAATTGTTGTGTTGGCTTGCAGGGGCAGGGGTCTCTCCCTATTATTTGTTGTAATTGCTGTATGTTTCAGTAGACATTCTCTATGCTTCCTAAGGTGATCATATACTGGTCACCATTTTAGTGCGTGGGTGAAAACAAATTGCAGCATCAGGAGTTAGAGCATTTCCTTACAGACAAAACAACGACCAGATCCAGTACTATTCAGGATGGGAGGGGACATTTTTACTGGAGGTGATTTTTGCTTGGAGGTACTCTGCTTTAATTTATTTTTAAACTCTGCGAGTTACTTACTTGTCTGCACACTCTTCATTGTTTACTCTGTGACAAGGTGCATCACATATATCATTTTTTCCTTTTCCTTTACTTTAAAGTACCTTTCAGATCCAGCTCAAAGGCAACATATGAATCACCACATTATCCCTGGTGTACATTTAAATAGGAACTAAACTCAAAAGTGCCTAAAACAAAAAAAAATCCACTTACCTTCAATCCTGTAGTGCAGTCAATTGGTCTGGAGGTCTTCCACCAGGTCCCACGTCGCTAGTGTTGGTGTTCGAATTTGGGTTGTCCTTATATTTGACCCGAATATGGACGTTCGAATTCGGATAGACCTGACCCGAAAAACATAAAATTCGACAGCGCAAATTTGGCGCTCTGAATATTGGAAGCCACCTTTAACAAGGTGACTCCCAGATGTCCAACCAAGGGGAATAAGTACAGGGGTACTTAATAGTATTATGTGTTATTATGTATCTTTTTAAATGTATTTGGAGGCTGTAGAAGCTCTACACAGTCCCGCAAAAACCCCCGAAATTCCCCCCTATTGACTTTAATGTTGTTCAAATTCGACGTTTGATCACCCAAACAAAATTGGCTTATTCGATCAAATAGCCATCAAATCGAATAGTGGGATATTCAACCAACAACTAAACGTCGCCCTGGTATCCGTCTCTGAGCTGGTGCACCAGGCTGCGCCATCTTTGCCTCTTTTTCCTGGTGCTTCTTCCTACGTCACCTGACGCAGGGGTGAGATGACGTAGGTTGAAAAAAGAACTTGTTCTCTTTTCACCAGAAGGCTGTGATGCACCTGTAGGGGTCTGCCTTTTTCTATCTGCTTGCTGACGTGTAACTTTGTAAATATCAAATAAAGTTGTTGAAGTTTTCCTGCCCCTGATAGTGGCTTGGGAAACCCCTTCAGGTTATAGAGAAATGCAGGAGGTACAGGGACAGAGATGAGAACATGTGCTCAGCCAGGGGTAGGTGCCTGCATCCCTCCCAGAACACACTGACTGCCTTGTCTGTGTGTAGTACATTATTATAATAATTCCCTCTGTATTAATGGGGGTATATGTGATATCTTATCAGAGATCACTTTGGGATAATCCTACTGTCAGTGTATCAGCTATATACACAAATATATATGTGTGCTGACCTTTTCAGTTATCTTTGCTGATCTGCACTGTCTAGTTACACCTAGCATAGGTTAGGCATCCAATGGCCCATAGGTAGCAGAGGTCCGGTTGCATTGGCAGATTAGTGTGATTGCTAGGGTCTAAGTGGTAGGGCAGATAGATTGTTCCTGAACTCCAGAGACTTTGCCTGCATCCCTGCAATATAGGATCACAGCACACACAGTGCAATTGTCGGTTGGAGGATTTCCTTGCTGTTTTGAGGATCATCTCATCAGGACATCTTTACTACAATCAACTCCAGAGGCCTCTGCAACTCATCCTGATACTGATCAGTACTGGAGGTATTTGTGGTAATAGACTGTATATATATACCTGGGTATATCTGTGCACAATTCTCCTCAGGACTCTGCTATGTGCTTGTTATGTGTACTCATTGATGTTTATTGATTGTATATATTGTTATTACTGTTTTGAGATATAAAGCTTACAAATACTCCAACCTGTGTGTTCATTTAGCTGCAATGGTTAATGTTGCATGCTGGGTGTAGTGGTTCCTCAGATGTTTTATATTGCTGTTATTATTTCTGGTTAATGTACCAGGAAGGGAGCCCCTCTGCTAACAGAGACCCTGTCCTGGGTGGAGGCACTGCCAACTTTATTAGTATCCTCACTCTTCCACATAGGGAAGGCCCAGGATCCTCTCTGTTATCTACAGGTTGGCGCCATAGCCTGGTTAGTGGGAGTCATTTACATTACCCCCCCCCCCCAGGGCTACACACCCTTTTTGTTTTTTAAAAAATGGGTGTTGCACTTAAAAAAAAAACCTTAATCAAACAGAATTTTTACTTTGCATAAAAGGGTTGTCTACCCTTTTATGTTAAGTGAAATTTCTGAGTTTAGGTACGCTTTAAACAAGCTTTCAGGCTTTATCAAGTTTGTGTTCTAATAAATGTTAGGAAACAAGCAGGTAAAGAGTACTTGGGGTCTGTATAACAAGAAAGGGTTTACAGGTGACAAAATTGTTGAAGGAATTAATTGGAATGGCTGGATGTGATATAGCAGTGTCTAGAAGAAAAACTGATATCCCAAACCATGCAAAATGATTTCTGCAGGCCTTTCAAGGTTTAGGTTAAAGGGGAACTTCAAGATGTGTCAAAAAGAAAGTACCTTTTGCCTTTTTTTAATATGGGGGAAGCCTTTAAATAATTTTTAAGGAACCTTATTATAATTACTATATCAATAGCTCACAGTACATTAGCATGGTGATCAGTAAAAAGAATGTCACCTTCACAGATTGCCACTGGTGTGGGTTAATCTGACCAGAGGGCCATAAACTACTCATAGCTCAAGGAACCCCTAGCAACGTCTGAAGGTAATCCTAGGGTTCCACAAAACCCTGTTAAGAAATATTGTCTTAATATGTGTCACACTTACCTTTTCCTCACTTAAGCGCAGACGCCTCTCTCCTGCGCATGCGGGCGCATGGGAGTGCCTCTGTTTCCAAGATTTATCAGTTCTGTCCAATCCACTGAAAAATCAGAAAATAGCCTCTTGACCAGCCCTGGCTATTTAGCTAGCTCACACACTGCACTTGGTGTTCATTCAACGTGTCTCTTGTGCCGAGGACCTAGTTCTGTTGAGCTAGTTCCTGTTCACCTGGTGTTTAATTCAGTGTTTCCTCTGTCCAGCTCCTGCGTTATCCCTCGTTGTCCAGTCCGTTGGTTCCCAGCCAACTTCCCTGTGCTGTTCGTGTTCCTGTCTGTCTGTGGATATCCCTGAGTCACCTGTGCCTCATGTTGCTTCCAGTGTCTTCTGTGTTCCCTGTTTCACTAGTGTCTGTCTCCTGGATTCCTGGCAATTGACCCCTGGCGTGTGATCTGACCTCTCATGCTTGCTGCCTGCCTCAACTCTGGCCTTTCTTGACCCCGGCCTTCCTCAACTATCCTTCTGCTTTGTGATTTATTACCATGTTTTGCCCACCTTGGTGTGCCCAAGGACCGCAACCTGGCAGTAACCAGAGGTACAACATCCTCACCACTAGAGGCTCTGGAGAAGACCTGGTTACTGCTTAGACCGTGCGCCTTGGCCCTTCTCGGGCTCTCACCACCTCTGTGCAAGCCGTAGCAACCCCTAGTGGTCCTGTCTCTCTGTGCGTGACAGTATGTGTAGATATCAGGACTTCATCCTGAATGAGTTCAGGTTTAGGTTATTGTTTTGGTTTTGGATTAGGTTTGGTTTGCTGTTACAGCTCATCATCAACAGCTCATCATCATTAAAAGTTACTACTGCTGCAACATGGGAAAGCTTTAACCCTCAACAACCCCACTAAAAGTTGTCTATATAATTGCTTCGGTTTACACCTCTTGATATCTATGCAGAACCATAGAAGGCGATCCACCTTTTTTATTACATGACAGACCCCATTGACTTCAGCCACAGGCTATTTGTTTTCATAAAGAAGGCCCTCAACTATGTACTTCCATGTCTTGTACCTTCCTGTATTTCCATGTATGTATATTGTTAACAAGTTATTTTGCATTGTACTTTCAACAGTTGACTTCAATAAAAAAAAAAAAGTTACTACTGGAAAAAACTCATGTACAATTGTACAATCATGTACAAAAAACAATTCCATCGGCAGAAACTGAAGCACCCAGAGGAGCTCTGACATTTTTTAGAGCCAAAAATAATACTTTTATTTTTTGAAGTGCAAAGCTGAACTTTAAAAAGGATCTGTCTAATGTAGCGCAGAAGATCAAAATGCTGGGAGCTGGGGATAAAGAATGATTAATAAGACAACAGACTGCAAAATCTTTGCTTTGTGTAGCTGACGTAATAGGGGACTCGCACAGAAAGTTAAATGCACTGTTTAGCTGGCACTGACACAGGCAGAATTTATGTTCTCACCAATAAAGCAGCTGAATGCCACTGAAAAAGCAAACTGTTTATCTTTACAGGCCCTGTACTGCTCTTACCATAATTCCTGATGTCAATGCCTCTCATCTGGGGCACATCTCACTTTACCTGTCAAACACTTAAAGGATAAGTGGACTTACAGAACACTTATGCTTAGTGGGCCCTATGATGAACATTTATAAAATTGGATTTACATTGCAGCTACACGTACACGCTCCAAATTTCATTCAGGTCTATGAGGAGCCAGTCTGAAGCTGTTACTATCATGTCAATATAGACCAAAATCCCTGAGGAATCTTTCCAGCACCTTGTTGAATCTATGCCATGAAGAATCATACCAGTTACCTGGTCCAACCAGGTACTAGCAAGGTGTACCTAATAAAGTGTCTGATAAGTGTATAACTGAAAATCTTACTAGGCAAGAATTTTTTATATGGGCCACATGATAGGTACATGATAAACAAAATACCTTTTTGATATCATTTTTAGGTATGCTGTTAACAATAAATTGCCTCCTTGCAAAAATGGCCCCATATTTGCCAACAAAAATGTAAAAATGCTTTAAAGTATCACTAATTAGTAATTTACAGTTTGGGTATAGGGATGAATAAAAAAACAAGCTGCTGGTCTTGTGAGAAGTTAGTTTGGAACTACTGTATGTTACCATTCTTGCTTTGAATACCAGGTGGAATCTTCTGAAAAGGCTGGTCACATGACTAGAAGCCTGGACCTTTGGTCACATGATCAAACAATCTGACCAGATTTCCAGCCTTAAACTAAAGATTACTTAAACAAATGCCTAGCAATGAAAGGAGCCTGGATCAGTATTTTCACCCTTACTCGGGAGCCAAAATATATTTATTACAGTACTCAGAAAAGCAAAAGTAACAGTCCATCAAGTGCAAATTGGCCTATTTTCCTCCAAAATATTTTTCAAAATAATGGCTGAGGTCCTTTTTTTCTCTAAAGAATGCAGGGCTGTAATAAAGGTCATTTTTCCTCATTTCCTGTTTATCCATTTCCATATCTCTATTTGTGAAATTCAAGCCTGCCGCGCGACCGATAATGCCGTAAAAATAGCATGAAAATGTGCCACAACTACAAAACAGCTTTGACAATCTGCCGCCGGATAGCCCTCCGACAACACGCTGGCTCTGGAGGAAATGGGCAATTGCACTTGCAACACAAAGGCTGACAAATTGCTAATTAAACAGAGGAAAACAGAATCTGCAACCTCTGATACAATATTTTCCTATGTTTTTTTTTTTTTGCTTTTTGTATGTCCTAGATCTTCTGTAACAAAATAAAAAGATCAATGTAACATGAATGCAAACAGCGAGATATGCATGAAAACTGGAGCAAGCACACAAAAATCATCTTGACGAAGGAAAAACATTAGTTACCCCCCCCCCCCCCATATACTTGCCTATTCTCACACCTGTGCCACTTTGTCTTGCCCCCAGAAGCGAATGGAACTTCCATGTATGAATGAATATGGAGCTCACTTGCCTTCTTCCATGTGACAATCCTGGCTGTTTGTAATTGCCCCAAGCACCATCACATGAGGTACAAATTTCAAATGGGGTCAATGCAGGAGTCCATAGCCATATATACGTTTTGTGTGTGTGCAACATTTCCAAAGTCATTTCTGTATTCACATAGAAGCAAGAACCCTTCTCCGCAGCATACTGGTAGAAGATAAGCTTTTCTACTTAGGTTGTGGTTTATTTTGAAAGAAAGTGAACTCTAAGAATTACTATAACTGTTGTAATGATGCATCTGAAATGTCTTTAGCTGATTTAAACTGGAAGCTCAGTTGGGCAATATAAACTGTATACCTGGAACAAAACTAGTGACGGAACCATCATACTGATCCTTAGTGAGTCACTGACCTGAAAAAATCATGCAGCCAATAAAGTTTAATCTTACTTTGTAGATTCCTCCTACAAGTCAGGTAAGAGGAAGAGCCAGGATCAACTAATGGCCACAAGAGCCTGCACTTATAAAAGACTGGTGGAAATGTAGATATTTCTATCACTTGTTTATTAGTTCACTAATGGTCCCTATTGCTAATTTTAAAAGGATAAAACTGGCTATCCCTGAAAAGCAAGGAATGCTCACTACTCCCGCTGCCCAGTTCACCAAACTTTGTTGTATTGACAAAATAAATCTTTAACTTCTTGCATGCTTCCAGGTGAACCCAATATCATTCCCCTGATGAACCTTGTGGCCTCTCTGTCACTGCTGCACTCAGGGAGGGTTTGTTAGCAATTGTTGTCAATTGTGGACCTGATCCATTCCAGGTTTGCTGGATCACCCAGCTTCACTGATGAAAGTGTATCTTCTCCAGTCTTGGAGAGCTCTAATATTCAGGCCCAATGTTCAGGTGAAGGTAATTAAAAATCTGCAGTCAGGTAAGTTTATTTTATTGCAGAAGGAACATTGGGCCTGAATATTACAGCTCTCCAAGACTGGAGAAGATACACTTTCATTAGTGAAGCTGGGTGATCCAGCAAACCTGGAATGGATCTGGACCAGGATTCAAAACAATTTCTAACAAACAGCAAATTACTTTTAAGAAATACATTCCAGGTTCCAAATCAGGCCAATTGTCTCTGTGCAAATGTAGAGCTTCCCACCCCTGCTACTTTGTCAATTGGGACCATAGAGAAAAGGGAATTGCCCTGTTTGCCCTATCCTACCCAGGGTGCAGCAGGGGACCCAGCATCTGATACCTGTGAAGTCGCAAATATGGAGCTTTTAGCAATATTATGTCTTTAACTTGCAGCATGTTTTCCAACATGTGACAGTGTTGTTTCAGGTTGGTCCACAGAACCCAGTGAAAGTACTTATTGTATTAGCGTCCACTATATCAGCATTATAAAAAAAGTAGCATGATAGGTTAACCGTGTATTGTGTTAAAAATCATTGTCTGATGAACTCTTACACCTGTGGTCTCACAATAAAATCCATTAATGTTGTAGAGTAATGCAGGAGACTAAACAGCCAGAATGGAATGCTGATATTTTGGTTATAGCTGAATGCAAGGGGTGTGGGGGTTTGAAATCACCCTCTCAATTCTTATATCTGTCTGGGACTCCATTGATGAGACTCTGAATCAATTCTACTCCTGTAATCTCCTTAATGTAACATTAATTAAAAAATCATCATGGAAAATAAAATCTATAGTTGGAATGGTTACAGCAGATGGGAGAGGCCAGGAACTTCTCTATGTAAAAATAAATATATATAAACCAGAGATTATTAGAGATACGTAAGGGATAAGTGTGTGATTAAACCCCACAGCATCCATCCAAAACTGGCACATCAGTACCGGGCTGACTTTTTAAGCAAAAGAGCAGAAAAGTTAAACCATTAATATCCTTAGCCTGCAGAGTAATTCCAGGGTACTGGCCTCCATCCCAGAACAACATACAATATTTCTCTTGCCAATGCCATTATAAGTTTTGGGCGCACACATAGATACTGAACACACTGCCCTAGCAGAGTTATGGCAAACCAATGGCTTTATTAATTTCCAAACACACAAATGCACAGACTAGTGCTGTCAATTCTGCAAGCCAATCTAAGGAGACAAAAAAAGAAGCATAATATGAATGTAACATAACTTAATAAAAGGAACCAATCAGAATCTTTTATTTGTTTCACAATCAGACCTATAGGAAATGCAAGGTAAATTCTGATTGCATAGGTAATAAGAACTTTATCTCTTGTTTTATACATTAACCTTACCCCAATGTGCTGTAATCAGAGAACTACGCAAATGAAGTGCATATACAGTATTGATTTGCACAATAAATAAAATTGCATTTTAGCCAGTCTGATCATTTCCTCTATTTCATTGTACTATAAAAGTATTATGAAAATGTATGGGGACTTTGTGCTCCACTTCTGTTGCAAGATGGCAAGAACCAGACCCCTTTAAAACTCAACGTTCTGAAATTGTGTTAGATTGGTAACACTGTGCAATGCAACTGAACCCTGATTGCCTAAAAGTACCTGAACACCCACTCTCATGCTGTACTTCCTGCTGTGTAGATGGAAAACAATTTAAAGATTTCACGTTGTTAAAATAGCATTGTTTTAAATTGTTTAGTGTTCCTCAACATACTGACCTGTGTTTAGGAAATTTTAATCTATGTTATCCCTTAGTAGTTGGACTATGACTTGGCTGCCAAAGCTGCTTTTACTGACAGTTCCAGTTCCCATTAACCAATAGCAGCCAATCTGAGAGTTTCCCAAATTAGTAATTATTAGGTCAGCTATGATATAATATGCAAGTTGGAGGTTTATTGACAAAATAAACTTTTTGTTACAGAAATTGTCAGATACAATTGCAGTTAAAAACAACCATACCAATTAAAAAGAAACTATAGATACTGATACTATATATAAACAAAATATACTGTATGTATACAGTAGACTCTCGACTATCCAGTCTCCATACTATCCAGCCTGGTTAAAAAAAAAAAAATAAATAAAATGCTGGGGCGTTGCATGATGCAAGTTGAGACATCCCTGCTGCCTGCTCTTCACTTCTTCCATTGTGTATCGGATGTCCGCGGGTGCGGTGTGCCGAGTGCTTGCCTGTGTGTGGAGCTGAATACTGTACTGTATTAATAGAACTCCGGACTATCTTTTTTGTTTTCCGGCCTGACCTTCCGCCACATTAGGCCGGATAGTCCTGAGTCTACTGTATATTGCTTTAATATTTTTTTCTATATATTAATGTAATGTAATAATGCAATGTAGATGCATTTTCTTTAAGTGTTTAGATAAAATCAGTACGTGATTTCTGTCCATTTGTCACCATATAAAGAAGGGATTTTATTAAATATAAAGCCATATACATCCTATTTACGTAGGCAAATAAATAGCAGTTGAATAAACTAATGCATACTGATATTGCTAAATTTAGTCTAGAGATTCAGGGTTCAAAGACATCCAATGGTCACTAATAGGTTTAGGCAGAACTAAAGCATGCAGTTGAAATCTGTTGGTGTTTCCAGCTAACCATAATAAAAGTAAGACAATGAGAATGTTTCCGTGTCAGTAAAAAATAAAGTGTGTGAATCATCATGTGGCTTGTCTGTTCTGTACAACTGACCCTTTAACCCATTAAACAGTAAATAGGTTGCCTTTGTTTTTCAGCATTTTTCCCCTTAGGGGGATTAAAATGGATTGAGAAGGAGAGATGGGTTATAAATATGACTGTGTGCTGCTTGAGGGATGCAAGGCATTAGGATTCTGGAAGTGTAGCACAAACACAGTCATGATGGAAGAAGGAAAAGTGGCCAAACTGCAGGCAGCTTTCTAGTGCTTTCTCCCAGGGAGCATGGGCAGAATTAAAAAGGGGATTGTCATTATTATCCGGGTGATCTGCTGTAATCACATCAGCTATGCACTAATAAAAAGGCTTCTGGAGAAGACTTGGGGCACATTTACACAAGAGAATTCCTGTGACATCCTATAAAAAAGGAAAACGGCCTGAGAAATCCAGTGTAGATGCAGCAGTAACATTTTTAAGCAAGAAAAATTGTTACATTTACATATTATTGTTATTCCATCTGTAAAACTGGGCTACCAAGTACTGTGTAAAATGTATCTATTACGGATCTAGTTCACTTAGGCCTGTAAAGGATTTTAAAGTAGATGTAAACACTTACTAAATGACATTTAGGCACTGTGGATGAGAAACAATCTCTATTTAAAGTCGAGCTAAAGTCCTACTTCATGATTCAGGCAGGTGGTTATTGAAGGAAGGAATAGGCAATGTCCCTTCTGCAAAAACTGTTCTTGCCTGCCTAGTTCCACATTCAGCTGTCAAATTTTGCTGAGCTGCATATACAGTTCAGCATTGATTGACAGGGAAACCAGGCAAATCCCAGCTTCCCTTGTGCATGCCTGGAATGGATAAATAAACTCCTGCGTGGCTAGTCCAAGAAAAGAAGAAGGAAGATTACATCTACCTGCAATGGAACAGAGATTGGTGAGAATCACAGGTTTAGTTACACTTTTATAAATTACCATTTCCCTTTGTTTATTGTTGCATCTCAGAGCTATTGATCTTCCATATTCTCCTTACAGCCACTTTCTGCTTACATGCACTCCAGCCACTGCTGTATGCCATTTCTCTGGGTTAGTTTCCAGATGGTGACAACCGTGGACTATGTCTGTAGAAGTGGGCACCTGTTGGACAGAGTGACAACCCAGGGGCAGGTGTGACAGAGTGTCCCTGGCTCCAGGTAAAATATAGTGGATGTTTGGATAGTTTTTTAGGAAGAAAACAGGGGTTTTAGGGCCCTGGAGCAGGCTAAGGGAGTGAAAGGGGGGGTTCCTTGGCTCAACCCAATCCTGATTTGGGTAATATGCACCTGCACTCGGGCGCAAGGAAGGAGAGGATGTGATCAGTCAGTGTGTTCCAGGCTGAGAGAGAGCCAGAGGGTTCCAGGCTGAGAGAGAGCCAGAGGGTTCCAGGCTGAGAGAGAGCCAGAGGTTTCCACGCTGAGAGAGAGGCAGCGGGTTCCAGGCTGCGGGAGAACCAGAGGGTTCCAGGCTGAAGAGAGAGCCAGAGGGTTTAGGCTCAGAGGAAGTGTATTCCAGGCTGGGAAAGTAGCCAGAGTCTGTTCAAGGCTGCAGGAAAAGGGGACAGAGCTCCAGGAAAGCCAGTGGGCAAACAAGACTTAAACTGCGAGTGGAAAAGTACTGATATAGTGGGTGTGTTAGTAAGAGAGGGCATCTAAGTAGCCAGATGCCCAGAGAGCTACTTTTTTATTGTTTTGTTGTGAAGTGCTGGAGAGTGTGCTGTACCACTTGCCTAAACAAAAAAAAACTCTTGTTATTTTGGACTTTTGGAGTCTGCTGCCTCTAATCTGCCCCGTGAGCATCCCGTTACCATGAGCAACCCACAGTAATTTACCACACAGGAAATACCTAAACAAAGACCTTCGTTAAACCTTCGGTTTACATCTACTGTTCAAAATTGATTTTTAGTTGTACAGTTGTAGAGTGGGTACATAGAGATATGATGTATGTACAGAAACATTGCACTAAAACCTAGAGACACCTAGAAGCAGACCCCATGGCTGCAATTCATGATAATCCGGGAACTTTTATTGGCATAACAAAGTGAATACCGAATAATGAATAGCTGATTACCTCCAAGTCATGCAGTATAATGCAGGTCAGAAAGGTGGTTTCAATATCCCTGTAGCTGTTTGAATTTGACATTTCAATACTTGATGCAATTTTTTGAGATCTGAATAAACCTGTTAGCTAATTCACTGTACAATGCAGGCAGCTACTGTAAACCTCAGTCTGTGTGTGTGTGTTGTTATACATTATACATTATACAGTACATTATACAGTAGGCCAGTAGAAGTCAGATGTGGAACCATGAGATGGGCTCATGTTGCTCTTCACACACATAAATTGGGCTTTATCCAAGCTGGAATATAAGCAGCAGGGAAGCTCAAATTATTATGAACAGCACTGGAAAGAAAGTGAGTGTTGCGGCCAGGAAGTTACTTCATAGACAAGCATGAAAGATTGGCAGCATCTTGCAGACCACTTCCTGCAAGAGTTTTACCACCCACCCTGGATTCACAGGACAATGTAGAAGAGAGTGGCGCCTAATCATTACATGGTGCAGAGGTTAGAATCCACCCATTACTAGAAGAAGAAGAGGATGGAAAGAATCTGTGTGGATATCAAAACCAAATGTTTACCTGACCATTCTTTGTAGTGTAATAAAGAAAGTATCAGTCTAAGCATCCCCTTTACACATGGAATGTTAGATTCTCAATAAGGAGAAGACACCTATCGAAGATGTTGACTATATTTTGATTTCAAATTCTGTGCAGAGATCTGGAAAATCTGTGTGCCAACATCTCGACTAAAGGGATGAGACTGCTGCCATAGTTGCAATAAAAAGATTTAGAAAATGACAACCACCTCAGATGGAAATGGAAAGGTAATTTTTTTATGATGATGTAGTTTGCCTTTACAGCAAATCTGCTGTGTACAAGTTTCCATGGCATGTTGTAAGAAAATGTGAATGAAAAAAATATAAATAAATAAAAAAGGGAACAGTGTTTGAGTTTTTTTTTGATTCATAAGCCACAAGGTGAGCCTTCTGTGTCTGACATCAGCAGCTCTCTCAGGTGTAACAGATCTGATGGCTCTTTATGGGGTTCCCTTCTATAATCTTGTGGAACTTCCCTTTCTTTAGCCTAGCTTCAGATATGTGGAAGTCAACAGTGCAGCTCCCAGGTGTCTAATATCATTACAATCATACCATATTGCAAGGAGGTTTTCATATGCATTTATTGGTGCTTGATGAATTGGTCCACTAGGCAATTGTAATGCTATTGCACATGTTGCAAAGGGTCATGTACAGTCACTAGGTCACCAAAACACCTCAAACCACTATGCAACTTCTTGCAAATGCAGTTGGAAAGCGTTCTCATTCAAGTCTATGGAAGAGGTCCAGCAGCAGAGCGACCTAAGAGCTGCTTGGAGCAACTGCAACAAAAGCAACACCATTAAACAGAAAAAGGGTTCTGAACCACTCTCAGGCCTTTCAATAAATTTCAGATCATTTGGGAACTCAGTACTGAATCCAAAATGATGAACAACAGTCGTGGGTCTTATTTCCACGGCAAAGGATCATATGTGTGCTTCTTAAGGTTAAAGTGGACCTAAACTAAAATTTTTACATTACATAAATGGATAGACAACCGTTTTATATAAGGTAAAAATATTATTCTTTTTTGTAACTGCAACACCCTTTTAAAAACAAAAAGGATGAAGCCCCTTTCTGTCTTGATCGCCTCAGCGAGCAGGGCTGAATAGGAGCGCAGAGCCTCCTAGGATACCTATGTCACGCATTCGGGTAGGCTCCTGGCTGCTCCTGCGCATGCTCGATCTCGAGAATCCCCATTTTCTTATGCTGAGGGGAAAGGGATGTCACGCATGTGCAGTAAGATCAATCCCCTTTTTTCCCCACTTTACAGCAGGCTATGTCACCTGATCCCGTGCTTGTGAAATGCAAGATCGGATGACATACCCAAAAGAAGGAAGGCCAGAAATAGCCGGTGCTTCTTCTGTCCTGGGATGAAGGAGCATACCGGGATGGCGCAGAACCCGATCAAGGAAAGATCCAGAGCAATTGATGGATCTGCGGAATTAAAGGTGTGCTTTTTTTAATTTTCAGTTTAGTTCTGCTTTAAAATTGTCCATTTATTTACATGTACTATACTTTTGATGCCAAATGTTTTATAGATTTAGTTACAGGAAATGAAAATGATAATAAGCCTTTCAAGCCATTTTCTAGGTAAGAAAAACTATTACCGAAGTTCCTTTTTCAAGGGAAGATTTTTTTGAATAGAGAGACAAAAAGCACTGATGGCAGTAGGACAGGTAAGTAGTTATTCCTATGCTTTTATAGAAAAAGTGGCCAATTTTTGTTATTAGACAGGATACACTTTAAAACAACTATGCCATATTGAAGAGCTTTTAATCCATGAACATACCTGTAAAGACAAGGTTCTTGATGACCTACTAACCTTTCATAATGCCTGTGCTGCTCAGTACTACTCCATTGCAGTGATTTGGTCCCCCAAATTTCTCTGGGAGATATTAATCTCCATTGTGCTTGAAATGTGGTCCCCCACAGATGTTTCTCATTCCTCCTTTCATCAAATTTGTATTTTACAGATAAAGCTGGGAACCATAGACATCCATATTTTTGGAAGTGGTGGTTTCTCAGCAAATACTTGGTAAATACACAAAATTATTTTGGAAATATAGAGTTGCCTTAGCTGGTGCCCTTCTAGAAATGCTAGTCACTTCTAGGACACAGAACCAGAACAAGCTTCCAGAAAACAAAAGTTGGATTTCCTCTGGACATATTGAAATCATAGTGTCAAAATGACAACATTTTCAAAAGGATAGGTCAATGCTAACCAATGTTTCTCTCATGACATGTGTTCTCTAGTGATAAAAACTGCAATAGCAGAGAAGTTCACGAAGAGGTCTCCTTAAAGAAGCGCGGAACAGTGGGAGCTAAAAAAAAGTATACAAAAAATGCTTTTTTACTTAATCAAGCCAAAAACCTCCATGTGAGTAGCCCACAGTTTGAGCATAATACGCGGCATCTCTTAAATACAGTGGTTGTTAGGCTGATGAACTGATGCCTAGATAGAGTAGCTTCTACCCATGGAAGCCCCATAATGAATGATGGCCGAAGGGAGAACTACATGGCCACCTACTGCTGCTCCTTGTCAAATCTGCAGATGCTGGTTCTTTAAGAACCAGTGCTTCAGTACGAGTGACCGAATAGCTAACTGGGAGCCATGCAGGATTGCTTGATCCCAAGCCATGTCCAAACTGAACCTTAGTTGAACATGTACATTGATATGAAGGTAAGCCAAAGTGCCAACAGGCAGTTGCAGGATGAAGTAGACATGAGGATGACCCCTCTGTATCACTGGATACACTAATTCCTCTTGACTGTGATTGTCCTGTGCTATACAGAGTTCATAATCACGTCATTTACTGTCCTCATGTAAGAGATAATAACCCCAATAACCTACATCCATGTTTTGGGGGACCATGCTTAATTTGCTCCTATGTTTTTGGTGTGTGGGAGGAAACTGAAGATCTTGTGAAAGACTGCTGTAACTTAAGCTGGGTGACATGTCCATAGCACTCAATAAAATCTACTGAATAGTCTGTAGAATTCCTTTAAAAAATACAACAATTTATTGTTCTCTGCTCCGTATACAGGAAATACCATGCATATGCAATGACCAAATACAGCAAGCAGCAGATGATCAATGCCAAATTCAGATGACAGTAACCAAAGCTAACAATGTGATTTTACTTTTTAACTGGAGTCTGAAACATTTTCTATTCTACTACAATACACAGGTCTCCATCACTCGGATCTTCCCAATGCTTTCCTATTATGAATCCTGTTATTTGTAGATCTGCCTGGACAATGGTGGTATTGCATTTTACCCTAATATCCAGCAGTGTGAGCAGATATTAGAGACTGATCTTTTACCAATGAGGTATGTGCAGTTCCAGTAGTCTTAGGCAGCAGGTGAATTCAAAAAGGGTAAAGAGATTTTACAAAAAGACCTTTACATTTTGAAATATCATATTAGTTACCTAGTTAGATAAAAGTAATGAAAATGTAAAAAAAAGAAAAGGATAAATATCTTAGCAGTGATCAAGAGAAATGGGAGGCTCCTAGGCTAAATTTCAAGTGGTGTTGCAAAAGGTCTGAATATTTATGTAAAGGTGATATTTCAGTTTTTTATTTTTAATACATTTATAAATCGTCCAAATATTGTTTTCACTTTGTCATTATGGGGTATGGAGTGTAGATTAATGAGGACAAAAATAATTTAAATGATTGTAGCATCAAGCTGCAACAAAAATGAAAAAAGTGAAGGGGTCTAAATACTTTCTGAAGCTACTATATTATAATATATATATATATATATATTATATATATATATATATATATGCCTTGCTCCCAACTTTTTTAGTACAGTGCAGTACACATGCACAGCATTACCACACATTAAGTGTTTAAGAGTTTTGCAATTTATTGGCAATGGCACCCAATACATTACCCTAATGCACACGTTTTTTGGGGCACTACAACACACATTAACACACTACTGAGCACTGCATCTAAAAAAAATGATATATTAATTTTTATTGTTCCAATCTAGTGAGTTTACAGCTTATACAATTGCAAGTGCAGCCACATTGAACATTCACCTGTGACATTTGTGTTAATGCAACACAACAGAGGGTAGTCAGGGGTGAAAGGGCACTAACTCTGTGCTTAGGGAGATGGGTTATCGTGCTCATTTTAGTGCTATGTACCCACATGACATTCGTACACATGAACACGTGATGAATACATGATCTGAGTGATGTCATGTAGGGTTTCTATACCAGGCAACATGAGAATCCACACATTCCCCAATGCACTGAAATGCACCTGCATGTAATGTGCTTGAAATAAAAAATGCATGAATATATACGTCCATTTATAGATCCATTATGGCGTGTCCTAATAAAGAATTATATAACACATTAACATTGTGAACAGTAAAGTACCACAATGACCTAAAATTGGCCTAAAAAAGGCAGCTTGTTTCAAGAATGGCTGCATGGGGATGTGGGGGAAAGCAACTGGTGTAGAATAGAGGTATATGAGAAGTTACCCCATAATCAATACCCTATCAATTATTTGGAAAAAAAAACCCTGTTACTTTGCCCAATCATGGTTTAAGAAAGAGAACCCCCACCCACTATTACCTTCCCCACTGCCTACATTGGAGTTGGAAATTCAAACCCTGTGTTGGATGGTGTCAAAGCTTAGGAAAGGTTTGTTACTTTATCCTCTCCTTCTTGTAACGGTTTTCAAACAAGGCAATTGACCTTTAAGCATAAGGACTGGAGGAATCCTTGAAGGAAGAGAAGGAGGTGACATACCCTCCTACGCACAGAAGGACCAGGTATAAATGAAAGTATAGGGGCAGTGTGCAAAGCTGAGTATCAGCGGTTTGCTCCTAATATATTTTTTCTAGTTCTACATTTAACAACACAGTTCAAAACTTTAAATTAATTTAAAAATAAAATAAATCAAAATGGGTAGGTTCATTTTAAACAAAGCAGGCAGGCATTGCGTCAGTGTGGGTAATGTTATCCCAGAACTCACAGCTATCACTTCCACAAATGGAGTTATCCTGCAGCTTCTAAGAGACTGGTAGAAATGGTGCCAAATCCTCTGCTGCAGACCGTATCCTGAATTCTGGCTATCACACAAAAATCTCTGACATCATAAACATCCCTGGTAATCATTTATGATTAAAGGTACAGAGGCACAGACTCTTGAGAAATCATCACCAACTCAGGGGTTAATTTATCACACAGAATTAGCGTCCTATAGCTATCAGTCAAAATCTAGGAGTCACATTGTCAATCTTCACTATGATAAGTTGATATTAGATAACTCAGAGATTTTTTATGTTGCGTGCTTTAGTAAATGAAGGCCATTGCGGAAACCCTTCACATTTCATATACTGATATACCCATATTCGTTCATACAAATGTTAAATTACAATAACGACAGGAAGTAAAGAGACTTTTTTGATTTGTTTTGTGCAAATGTTGTGAATTGGTATGGTTATGACTTTGTAAAATCCTAAGAATAAATCTTAAAATATTAGCTTACCCTCCACTAGCTTTTCTTTTGCAATGTCCTACCTGAGTATTCGACCTGTTCTAAAACTTCCTGTGCTAGGGTTCCAACACTTCATGAGCTGCTCCCAAAGCATTGTCACCTTTGAATGTACTGTAGTCTAAAAGCTGTATGAGCCCAAAACACAACCCTTATGTAGAGCTTGATTGCTAACTTCAGCACCACCACCACCACCACCAACCCCGATCATTGACAGGGACTACCAAGGCTCTGATGGCCTCACACTGCATAAAGCAGAAGTGACCAGAGGGAGTGATTTGGAAGTAAATACTGAATGGACTTTAGAAGACTGAATAGTTTGAGGCCACTTTGATGCAACATAATTCCACATGCTGCAGCTTAGTGGGAAATTGAGACTATGTAGGTTCATCAACACTTACACGAGTGCATTGCCATATGCGCTGAATGAAAATAGAACAGAGTGACCCACTCCTAAAATATACATTTTTTAATCCAGCAATGCATTGAATAGGGATTTGTAAGAAAGCCAATGAGTAATGCACAGATTTTTACTTTTATAGGTAAATTATTATTATTACACAGTATTTATATAGTGACATCATATTACACAGTGCTGTACAAAGTCCATATTATTGACACTAACTGTCCCTCAAAGGGGCTCACAATCTAATGTCTCTACCATAGTCATATGTCATTAATGTAGTCTAAGGTCAATTTTTGGGGGGAAGCCAATTAACCTAACTGCATGTTTTTGGGATGTGGGAGGAAACACACAGACACGGGGAGAACCTGCAAACTCCATGCAGATAGTGCCCTGGCCAGGATTCAAACCTGGGACCTAGCGCTGCAAAGGCAAGAGCCCTAACCCCTGAGCCACCATGCTGGATAGAAGATCATATCCAAAAATCTATTTTTATTGAAAGATATCAATAAAAAATGGCCAATAATTACAAAACAAATACACATAACGTAATAACACCAAAATAGTCAAAGATGAGCCATCAATAGTAACAAACAGAACTAATTTTACCAGTTTATAGGACAAAGGTAGAACATAAGGAAATAATTTTGAAAACAGTATTTACAAAGCAATCAAGAGCTAAGAGGGACAAAGGAATATTTAGGACATATTGAGATAAGACAGTTGGCAAAAATATTCATACATTCAGAGCATTATCAAGGGCCCGGGCAAACTGACAGAGTGAGGAGATCTGAGCTGAGTATAAAATTCCAGCCGTACCGACCAATGTTCTATAAGGGGTTCAAAACATTTATCACCTAATGCTTTATTCTCTTCAGTTCTCATGATATTGTTGACTCTATCTACTCAAAGTATAAGGAAAGGAATAGAAGATCATGTCCAAAAAAGTGGTATAAGTTATCCTGCAGCTGCAAACAGCTTACAATATATTGGTTTCTTCTGAGATGCCAGAGTTGCCGGAAGGAGAGAGACCAATCTCAGAAGTGGAAGTCAAGGCAGTCTCCTATATCTCAATATATTCCTGCCAGAATGGTTGTATAACACGGTAGACCCACCAAATATGTAGGCACTTACCTTCCTCCCTTCTGCATCTCCACCAACACGAGACACAGATGGAAAGATACAGTGTAGACTGTAAGACTGGGTCTCCATACCATCTGGAAAGAATTTTGTAATTTTTCTCCTGAATGCAGCTACAGACAGAGGTTTTATGCATCAATACAAATGCCATCTGCCAGTCCAAATCTGCAATATTTTGACCCAGGTCATAGGGCTTTATGCCATTCTCTGACATATCTCGGAGCAGAACCAACATACTTCTCCTTATTTTTAAATTCCATTTCATTTTTTACTCTCTTTCATTTAGTTGGAATGCAAAAAGACGAACGATGCTTCTTTTATACAAGGTACACTTTAAGGTGGCCACTTCCTAATCCATTAACAGTACTTGTGCATGGCTGTTGTGAATCTTCCATTGCTCCCTTTTCCTGTAACTGCTTTGTAGAAATATTTAGAGAGTAGCATTGGAATTGTTAGACTGACCAGTAAATGTCAACCTACCCAACAATAAACTGCAACACAAACATATGTACACAACAATGATAAAGCTATAAGTGCTATCCACATATTGAAAAAGAAAAGTCTAAGGTTGATCCAGGGAACATCCAATTGTCTCGGGGAATCAAGAAGGATTTTTTTCCTTGTTGGAGCAAGTTGAACCAGGGTTTTTTTTGCTTTCCTCTGGATCAACAATGTCAATAGGGTTTTTTTATCCGGGATTTATTTCCCTAGTGATTGAACTTGATGGCTTTATGTCATTTTTCAACCCATGTGGGCATTAACCTTTTGGAAAGCTGTCACCATATATATGGACTTCCTATTTTAAAAAGTCCAAGATAATATTGTCCAGCATTATCTTTTATTTATTCTCTGGAATGTTCATATCAATAAAGCTTGTAATATCCATCTACAAAATGTTCACTCAATGTACCAAAATGATGACATAAAAGCCCAAATAGTGCAGTCATCGGTATACCTAAAATAGAATAAGAACCAAATATCCATTCAGGAAGTGGTCACCGTCTACCAAAAAAACGATATAAAACCTCAAATAGCCCTGCAGTGATTTTTTTTCTTTAAATAGATTTAGAACAACAAATAAAAATGTACAAGTAAAGTCACTGTTCTGCACTTCCTCTGCCTCAGGTATGGTAAGGTATTTCAAAAAAATCTTCTATCAGGACCAAACACAGTAAACTTTTATGGGTTAATGATGAATGAAGTTTGGGTTTGCAAGCACCATGGCTTTGAGACAAAGAATGTGTGTTCTAAATGAGTGATGCTAGCAAGTTTTTGTGCAAATTTCCCAAGGAGAGTTTTTTTCTAATTGTAATGCACTGCGTGGTCTTTGAACTATGGCCAGCCAGCCCCTTCATAATATAAGGGGGCAAAGGGCAACCATAGTGCCAAATATAAGCTGATAGCCTAATATAGGCAAACTGCATAAGGGGGAGATTGAGATTGATTAAGGAACTGTGTTTTAATTTTAATTGCAAGCTCCTTGAGCAATTAACCCATTTGGTGTATGTTTTTGTTCTTATTTTTAGGGACTTTTATCTTTAATATAATATAATATATATATAATATAATATAATATAGTTATAATATATAATAAATATAATATAATTTTATTTAGTGGCTGATTTGATTTGTCAAATAGTATTACATTTCCTTTTCTAAAAGTTTTTTCAAGTGAAAGTGTTTTATCTTGTGCGTTTTTTTTTGTATTATTATTTAAATTCAACTTCCAGCTGACAGACATTTTTCCAGTGCTTCAAATGAAGCATTCTTTTGTTACTGTTTTTTAGGGAACATCTGTTCATCAAGCTGTTTTGTTCACAGCACACACGTCGTATTATTTGAGAGGTAAAAATAATATATACAAAAACATTGTGCACCTTACATTGTATCACTCATATCCTCACCCCTTTAATTGCATGTGTTCATAGTTTCTAATAAATCTGGGCCTAGCCTTGCTAATTAAATAAGCCAACATCACAGTGTTGTGCCACCTGCGGTCCTATCATTTTTAAAAAGAACTTAATAAGAACTCACTAGAGAGTGGCCATTGGCAGGACAGTTTTGCATCAGCAATACCATGGACAGCTACAGTGAACTACTGGCAAATTTCTATCTACAAGTCAAAGCAGACTTATCACTATATGAAAAAAAATATTCTACAGCCATTCTACAGAAATTGAAGGTTGATGAAAATAATTTGTTCTGTAATACATCTAGCTTTCTTTTTTACAATAGTTTTAACCTTAGCCATAATTTACTAAGAATTGTCCCCCCGCCTCCATCTGGACTATAGTGGGATTTACTTATATTTACGCTCCCCTGATTGCTCTTGCAGCCCTTTACTAGTTTTATGTGTTCTTGGATAGATTTTCTCTATCCAAGAACACAGGAGTCCTGTGTTACTGGATGGAGAAACTCTGTCCAGGAATAGGGATAGTGCTTCCTGATTGGCTGAGGAAATCACACAGGAATTCGACGGTGCAAATTTGTGTGTAAAAAATGTGTTAAAAAAAAAAATAATGTTAAAGAAATAATTTGAATGTGCAAATTTTGCACACTGTTCCCAATGAATGCGACCGCGGCCGCATTTATTGAGAAGGTCCCCGGCACTACAGGCTAAATGGGGACAAGTCTCCCCATTCATTCACCTCTAGTGCTCTGTGATTGGCTGGGGAAAGGAAAATCCTGATGACGCTTGAGCTGTCATCAAGGTTTACCTTTCCTCAGCCAATCACAGAGCACTAGAGGTGATGAATGCGGAGACTTGTCCTCATTTAAACTCAAGTGCCCGGGGATCCCACACTGACAGAAGGATTCCCATGGTTGTGCAGCTGTTGGAATCATCTCGTCATTTTAGAATAACCTGTAAAAAATAAAAGTTACTAACTTTTATTTTTTAAAAGTTAGTTACACTAAAAGTTAGGACAAAAAAAGTTAACATAATTTTTTCAACAAAATAATAAATATTTGGTAAAAAAAAAAAAAAAGGGAACGTACACATAGGCAATAAAAACTTAGCAGTGATCCCAAACTTCCTCTATGCTATCCAAATGAAATGGTCTATTCACAATTAAGTGGCATGGTAAAATGTGTTGCCTTAGGGCAGTGCATTCATCATAATTGCAGTGCAGTACCTTGTGGTACACTGTGATAAGTGTATTCAATCATACAGGTCGTGCGTTGTGCTGTACTGTGCTGTGTTGTGTGATGGACCCTATAAGAAAACATTTTTGGCCACTTGTAGACTTTGAATGTACATTCAGTACAACTGTAGGAGGTATTTTATGGGTGAGGTCATTGCTAAATCAGATTGCTCCATGTATAGGATGTAGTCTTCAGTGTCAGGTACAGGTCACAACATTAAATATTTAGCCTAAAGTAAAAAAGCGCTTTATGGGATAACATAATTCATATTTTTCTTCCCATTCTTCCTTACTGCACCTTAAGGCAGGATTATTTGTCTGTTGCAAGCCCAAACTATTGTAAAACATTACATTTCTTTCAACTATTGAATTTGGGAACAAAAGCAGATACAGGTTCATAGGGTTCCACTTTTCTTTACTTTCTACTAAAGTCTGTGGCATTTTTTTTATCTGTCCTTTGAATGGCTTTCCTGTTTATGCAACATTTTTCAAAAACATTAATAACGGTAGTCAACAAAAGGCTGGCGTTGAAAGCAGAACCGGTATTAGCAATAGGTGCAAACAAAAAGGCATTGAGCGTTTTTTTTTTTTTTGCTGACTTCACAGCAGCTGTAAACACCGCTCAATGCTCTGTAGCCCACAGGCAGCCCTGCAAGAGGCCTGATAGAGTTCTCTTTGTGACGAGCTGTCGGTAACTCTCCTTCCTCAATACCTAAATGATTACAATCGCTCTCTGGTGGATTGGAGAAGCGCACTGAAATAATTAACACCATAATTCCTTTACTTTAGAATTACTGCTGTCTACTGCAAAACTTTGGTGTGCTGGTATACTTCCTTGGCAATTGTCCCTCCATTTCTGGGGCCTGTCCAGGTTTTACAGATCTGTCCCTTGAAATTGTTTATCCCTTTCTGACTAGCTTTTTAACAAAGCGATTCATTTTGGGGGATGTAAGCTTCATTTTGTATCATACATACAGCTGGCTTTTTTTTTACAAGAATATTTGTACCTTTGTATATCTCTGTGTTGACCAATTTATGTTCAATAAGAAGGAGAGGCTAAGGTGGTCAGTGTAAGAGAATCTCTTGACTTTAGGAATATAATGACAAAAAAAAAGCAACAGAATCACAACTGGGTTAAAGTAATGCCTGGTTTACTTTAGTTCAAGTTGGAGGCAATTTATGGGTATTGTGTTAGGAAAAAAGAAAAGGCATAAAAAAAAGTGGAAGAGAATAAAGAGGAATGAGGGGGAGAGAAAACGTTAATGGGTTGCTTTTAAATTTTATTAAAGGGAAACTGTATTTCCTTTTATTATTTTTAAGATACACAAATGAAAGACATTGGCTAAATAATTATAACAGCTAGTTCTGAACAGCTAATTCAGAATCTATTATTACCTATATAGGGATTTCTACACTAAATATCTGGACTAAATCTAAATTGTGTGTAGCACTTTTATGCTTTATACCATCTCACTGATCTGCACCACTGAGGTTACATATGTAATAGTGAGATTTTTATTAAAGTTACACATAAGAATTGTCTTTTTTTCAAAAAATTGTAGGTAGCTTTGAGTCATCCATAGAAATGCAATTTGTGAGGAATAAAAATGTTTGGCCAGAGATTATTCTGTAGATCTGGATAACGACTGAAAAATCTGGAGTTCATGCGACCAGATATGGCAAAGAACCCTTTTCCATTAAACAATGCCAAAAATTAATTGGTGCCAACAACAATAATTGTGTGTATAGCTCTGGGACATGTATACCCCCTAATCAGGATTTAAAAGCTCTTTTCGAGTTTGGTGCCTTACTGAAAAATAACCGCACGACAAGCAACAAACACAAGCAAGCCATTTGTGTATTGGAGACAAAGGCTTAAATTAACCTTGTCAGCACAGGGTCTTTATATAAATATATACCTGCTAAAAGAAGAGGCAATAATGAGTCATATACATTATTATGAGCACTGGGGTCAGCACTCAATTATACATTTCCATTGTAAAACAAAGTACATAGTAATCAGCTTTCTTGTATACACAAATGACAATACAATATACTAACTGGGCAGTATACTCTTCAATGGCAACAGGACCTAAGCAATTTGCTTTGCCTCTCTTTTATTATTATTAAACAAGATTTATATACCACCAACATATTACACAGTGCAGTACAAAAAATAGGGGTTGCAAATGACAGACAGATACAGAGAGTGACACAGAAGGAGAAGAGAACCCTGCCCAGAAGAGCTTACAATCTAGGAGGTGGGGACTCTACAATACTTAACACCAATGTTACTGTTTAGATTTGGGTTTAGGTTAAATTTAACTACAATCAGAGGCAGACATTAGGAGGTGCACAGTGTGCCATTGCAAGAAGGAACTGGACTCTTCTCATCCAATGGAGACCCCATGTCAGTTCGGAAGGGGGGTTCAAAGTCGGTTCTGCACATGGGCCCACTGTTGGCTATGTCCACCACTGACCCCAATATCAATCATTCAGTTATCTTATGTAAGAATAAATAGTCCTGAGCAATGTTGCTGCTTAGTTATTGAGGGAACAATTTAGGAGATGAACAAAACTGCTAATCTTTACTGTTGAGGGAACTGGAGAGCTTAAAATTGTAATTGCAGGATATTTAGAACTTTTACTGCATTGCTTCTACTGTCAGTGGGGTTGTTATTACTTTATGATGCACTTGTTTTTACAAACTATCACCAATGTGAAAAATAAAGAAAGGAATACGACTTGGGCCGGGTTCAGATTTGCTCTGTGGACAAATGCCTCCTGGCAACTTGCTTGGCCAACCAAACTGATGCTCTTCCTAAAGAACCAGTGTTTGCATTTTTTACAAAAGGTATCAGTGGGTGGTACTGATCAACTGCAATAACCATTTACAGTATTATCCATGGCACTGATTCTCAACCAGGGTTCCTTCAGGGGTTGCTAGGGGTTCCCTGAGCAATGAGCAGTTTGTGACTCTCAGGTCCGTTTAATTGATACCAATGATATATTTGACAAGAGAAAATGGGCCCGATTTAATAAAGCTTTCCAAGGCTGGAGAGGATACACTTCCATCAGGGAAGCTGATTGATCCAGCAAACATGGAATGGATTTCCTAAAAGTAATTTGCTATTTGTTAGCAAATGTTTTCAACCTTGGACAAGATCCATTCCAGATTTGCTGGATCACCCAGCTTCACTGATGAAAGTGTATCCTCTCCAGCCTTGGTGAGCTTTCATAAATCAGGGCCAATGTAAGAGGCATTCTTCCCACTGGCCACCACTCTAATGTACTGTGATCTGTAGATATAGTAAATATAGCAGAGGTTCCCTGAAGACCTGAAAGTTACTTTAAGGGTACCCCATGTTAATAAAGTTAAAAAAAGGCTGCTCTATAGGCTGCACTGGGTGAAAAGCTACATGTAATGTTACACTAAGCATTTCAAGGGAGTGAGAAAGTAGTAACAAACTGCAACCTCACAGACAGTGTGAACATAGCCTTAAGTGTATATGTTTGTAGTTCAAGCACACAGATTATGAGTGGGCATTTTTCTAGTTAAAAGTATATACAAGAGGCCAAAAAGAACAACATTACTTCTTTTCTCAATGAACAACGCTATTCAGATTTGGACATTCAATTCAAAATGTTTTGTTCAGTGAAGATAGAGGAGGCAAATTCTACTTCCACTTTTGGTGCACCAGGAAATGGACAGCAGACTCTTTAGTATGCATCAGGTACTGGTCAATATGGTTTCTGCTGGGTCTCAGGGGCTAAGCAATTTACTTCCCTCAGCTGTAACCACAGGGTAATAAAAATTTGCAGCCACTTGCAATACATTTCTCACTAGGCAACAGCAAACAGCAGTTTTGTATCATTTTATAAAAAAGGATTATCTTCTGGTATTTATGCTGCTATAGTCAGCTAGAAGGTAAATCCTTTGTGAGAAATTCAAAAGCATAGATGATGTTTCAGCAACAGCTCATCCAGCAACTAGCAACCACTGATGAGATCATTTCAGAAATCGAAGTTTATTAAAATTGAGAGTTAATTTTTTATGGTTTTTGCAGAAATGATGAAATATCCACAGCAGCCATTTTCATCCAAGGTTCCAGGGATTCCCCCAAACGTTGCTAGGGCAATGAGCAATTTCTGCCTCTCTGATAAGGTTTCCTTGACACCCTATGTGTAAAAGGTGAGGGGGGAGTTTTCCCACTGACCCTTATGCTAATGTATAGTGTTACTGATGTTTGTCTCACTTTGGATCCAGGAACAGCAAAACAGAGGCACACACTCGGATTTGGAATATCCAACTCAAAGTTAAACAATTGGGGGACCTTCAACTCTAAAAGGGGGCCAGACGCTGTCTACATTACTTACAGGCTCTCAGCTAGCCACTGGTCAGGCAGTAAGTCACATGTCAAAGTAAACAAGAGTAAGCATTTTCATTGGCTGGTGGTCATTAGGGTATGGTTCCCAACAGCCAATAACAATGCTTACTGCTGTTTACCTTTACAACTGGCTCACTGCTTGATATTTACTTTATTCATGAGCTGCTGGGAGGCAGTTCTTAATGTACACAGCTGACAGCTTGGAGAACAGGTTTGTTCAGCTTGAACAGAACCATAACAAAGGTATGGGACAATTTTACTATAGGTCCAAATCTGATATATACTGTGAACTGTGGATATATTTATTATTAACAGGGCTTCCATGAGACCAGAAAGGTTTTTCTCTTGTTTGTCCATGTTGAAAAGGTTGACAAAAGCTGACGTAGAACATGAATTGTGAATAGTAAATAAACCCCACTGTATATAATGAACTCAGTGCAGATTGTTAAACAATGGTTTTTCGAGTCAAGAGCTGTACTGATCCAAGAAAATGCCCAGTAGCTCCAGGTGCTGAAACAATCGTAGGAAAGTGCAATCTGGAGGGATATTTCACAGAAGGTGAGCAATACAAACATTCCCTATCACACAGCCCTGCTGTCCAGCAAAGGAGATCTCATTAAACCTATTTCTGCCATGTAATTAAATGTCTCAGCACATTTGCAACTATATCTGGAGGCTAAAAATGCTATCAAGTATAAATTTGTTATTTACCTTTTAGGTAAAACACAAATTTGCTGAAACCAAATCATTTCATCCATAATGAATAAATGATGATAAATTTAATACTTTTTAGTAATGTAATACTATTCAAAAATAGCTTTTTTTATGTGCAATTTCAACCTAAAAGTTAGTCTTACCTTCAGTCTTGTCAGTAGTACAGACTCGGTTCGTGTGCTGAAATCTCTTACTCTGGTTTCCCTGGACTGTAAGATTCTAACAATTTGCACTATAAGCTTCAGCACATCAGATAGATCTCATTTCCTGGCTGATTGACACCCAGAACCCTCTAGACCAGTGGTACCCAACCCTTGGGCCGTGGACCGGTGCTGGTCCGTGGCTGGTGATTTGGAGCCTCAAATGAAAGGAGGCAGAAGGAGGCTACCCCCTTACCTTGATCTAAAGCTAGTGACAGTGTGACAGCAGGAGCGCAACCAGTGGGAGTGCGTGCTGCTCTCCTCACTTCCTATACAGGAGATGCGGAGAATGGCAGAGCAATGTAAGGATTACATTTCTCTGCCATTTTCAGCAGCTCTGACAGCATGCCAGCTCTCTTCCACTACTTTATATTCTCAGCTAGTGTGCTGATAGCAGGGAAAGCTGCTGAGAATAGAAGAGTAGTGTAAGCTGTACATAAACCATGCCGCTGCAAAATTTTATTTTGTGTTACCGGGCCCTGCTATCAGAAAGGTTGGGGACCACCGATCTGGACCTTTCCTGTTCAGTTGAGCTGTCTCTGGTCTCTCTCCTTCCTTCATTGGATTTCACTTTTTGCAGTCATGGAAGCTCAGGATCATATGTCCGCATTACCACTGTTTCATGTTTTTAGGAATCCATGTACAGCACCCTGCAAGCCCAATCCACCAGCCTGCGGGCATAGCAGAGCTATGTAATGAATATAAAAATGTTCTATTTAGTGATTTGATAAGCTTTTAATGAGCAGAAAAAGAACCAGAAAAGTAAAAATATTACTTTAAAAAATTGTTTAGGCATTATTTATCAAGCAGGTCTGGCCTTTTACTTTCTGTATTGCAAGACCAGAGTTGGTCAACTTAGTAAACATACTCCTTTGCTCTTGAGGGCCATACACTTGTTTTCCGAAATGTGCTATAATTTTTGTTAACTGCAACATTTTCACAGCTCTGCAATTCTGAAAATTCCTAATGACATTGTTCTTGCTTACGCAAGTGCTTGATGCTGATGCGGTAAAAGTAAATGCAATCCAGATCATTTCATTTATATATTGTGAGACTTGGAAATTAGTGGAGAGAAGGCTTTTTTCATTTTTCACTGCCTAATTATTTAATAATAATGATTTGATTCATATTTGTGATCATTTTTCTCTTGATAGGATTTCCTTCTTGCAGATCACACTTCATTGTCTATTGTATTCTATAATCATGCAGCAATGGAACACAATACCAGGGATATATTGTTGAAGGAAGAAGCAGGACAAAGCAGCATCGGCCCTGTCGTAGCCTCTATACAGACAAGACATTCTGAAACATTACGTCACATTCCGTGCTCTATAAACATATTACAGAGATGATAATGCTTTGTAATGTTTAGCTGTTCTATGGTGTGGCATTGGGGGTTATGTATTATTATGACCACCCATGAAGCAACTGTCCAGGATCCAACTTATTATGTCCCTGTTACCTCCTCCTCTCTTATCGGATCTAACAACCTAGCATTAGTATTACACTAGCATGATCAGATACCATAGCCCCCATAAAGCATCCTGGCCTGGGGAAGGGACACTGAAAGAGCCAGTAATTACGCAAATGTTTGAAACAATTGGATAAATGTAGTTTTGCACTGCTAGGTGTTTCTTTCTAGGTGTGCAGTCCCGAAGTGGGTAAATACAAGGACACAGCACAAATTTCTATTAAAACCCAACTAATCCCAATATTGAATACTTTTGGCCTGGGATTGTAGACAGGGATACTGGAAGGCCTCCATGACTGGGAGGGGGCAGGGAGCAGGCAGTAAAAGGGTAAAAAGATTGGAGTAGGGTTATGGTGAGGTTAGTTACGGGGAGTGGTAAGGAGACATAATGGTAAGGTGGGTTTAAAGGGTTATAAGGTGGGGGACAGGAGGGGGAGTACAACTGTTTAGTGGGACAGGGAGAGAAGTTTTCCCTTCTACCCCTCGTTTCTTGATTGAGGAATATAGTTTGTGGGGTGGCCGTGAGGTCCTCAAGGGAACTGGGTCTTTGGTAATGGTTTCAGTGGGTGGGAGACCCATCTCTGATGTGAAGTCTCCTGAATGTGGTTGTATAAAGTGTGGTTGGAATGGCTATGGATTGGGGCTGCGAGTATTAGTGATATTTTTCACAAGCTGGATGTGGATTCAGCTTGGAGCATATATATCACGGTGGTGCAGTCCCCTTAAGCGGTAGTGAAAAGGGGGCCTTCGAGGACCAGTAACAAAAGTGTTAAAGCTGGGTAGCAGGGTAATTTTAATAATAGGTAATAGAATGTTATGAAAAGATTTATGTTTATAGTATTGTTGATGTTATGTTTTATGGTTTGGTATTGTTTATTATATTTGTTTTGTGGTTTAATGTTATCTAAATAAGTTATTTAAATTTCTAAAAAAAAAGGCATATGGACCATTTAAACAATGTCGCAGTGCAATAATTAGTTGGAGGGGGGTAAAAGGTATGGAATGCAGTTCTCTGCCATGCCACAGTCATGATCGAGAGGATATCTGTTTTGTGGGCTAAATGTGCTTGCACACAGCACTAGATATTATTTCCTCTCATCTCTGAATTCAGCCGGGGGGGTAGGGTCAATCGTGTGTAACCATGTCGCAGCCAAAGTAGGAAGAACAATAACTACTAAACTACCTGTGGTCAGAAGAAGTGGGAGGTGGGCAATTGTAAGACCTCAATCTTTTCACTCTACTCTGAGAATTTACTTTGTGTGAACATTTCATATTGGTTGTCTGCAGCAAGCTTGTTTTCTGTATGGATCAGAAGTAGATTCAGAGGAATGAGACCAATAGGGATTAGCGATGCAGTTGCAGAGGTAGTGTGGTGGTAAAGGAAGTGCCATTGTCAAGTGACCAGCTTGGCTAATTTTTCTTTCTTCACATGGTAAGGAAAGGAAAGAGAGGGAAACCATTGATTGAAACAGATTGGTTTCAGGTGGGGTGCAGGACCAGTGGAAGAATTTCACTTTTGCTTTGAGATGAGATAGACTTTGATTTGAGATAGACTTTATCTATAGTCTCAGGGGAAAGCCTTGCTAGTTGACGTTGATGCTGCAGTCTAATGTTGGCCTGATGAACATGTAGGAACAACCTGCTTTCAAATTACATAGTGTGTGATTGTACCTTCTGGGCATATAATTACCTGTACCGGGTGATGCTGATTATTTATGGAGAAGAACAAAAGTTCATATCGCTGGGCTGCTAGTAGTTTAGCTGGCTTCAACACTTATTGAGACACTCAAAAACAAGTATGCAGTATGTGAGGTAGCATGTCCTTATATGCATACTTGTTTCAGGCCGATGAATAAGAAAGGTAAATTTGAAGGATTAGCATGACAACCAAACAGTAAGAACCTTCAAAAAAAGTTAGCAAGGGCGGCCAAAGTATCTCTCTCATGACAGTTTTCCTTTAATGTAATGAACTTGGCAGCTGATGTGGGTTTGCTTGGCTTAATTTTCTTGCTGTGTTATCCAGGGGGTAACCTTCCTCGCTTGCTGGTTGTCAGACAGCAGGGACCTTGATGTACAGCCTGACTTCAGAACACAGCGCTGTCATCAACAAGAAACAGCGATAAACACAACTCACTACTCTATAGTTGGCAGGCAGCCCTGCACGAGGCCTGATGGAGTTCTCTTTGTAAGGAACTGCTGCCACCTCTTCTACCTCAATACTTAGATGATTAGAATCACTCTCTAGAGGCTGCTCCAATTGTACTAAAATAATTAACCACATCATTCCTTTATTTTTCAAATCTTACAGTGTACTTTGCAGTAGGAAATATCAGGCTCAATGGAATACATTGCTGACAACTGTCCTCAACTCCGGGCAACTGCGGTTTTAGAGGTGTTATTTCTTTGTGGAAAATATGTGATTGTGACTAATGATCACATTTAAAACTTGTATACACAGACATTTGTTCACGTCACAACTGCTTTTTTCTCCATACAATGAGAAATGAGAATCAATTTTAGGCAGCTTACAAGGAGGTCAGAAGCACCTGCAAGGGAATTCAGAAGGATCTCTGGGGTAGGTTTCAAATGGCACACTGAGAATTCTCTTAAAGCAGCCGAGGCACAGATACAACAGGTAAGTTCAAGCAAATATTGGTTTAAAGTGGACCCAAGCTCAAAACGAGAAGCTCTGCAATGTTATATGGAACATCTAGATATAGTAAATGTAGTTAAGCAGTTGAAAATCTACATTTGTTTTGAATTTCTCCAAAAAATGTCAGTGTCTGACCTGGCAGTCCTGTTCCTCATTGCTCTTTATGTGCTGTGTGAGAGGCACAGCTGCTTGTCTCACCAGATTTGTAGTAAGATTGGGTGATGTATCTCTGTGTTGCTGGAGAGAAAGCTGTACCTGGGGACCTGCAATGCAAGGATCTTACTGCTTCTTCCAATGTTAGGATCTGTGTTTTCCAAAGCTCATTTATAGCTCATTTTTTATTTCATCACTAGGCAACAAGAGGGCAGCTCAGACACAAGGAATCTAAGTCTTAATTTTCTACCAAGGTGGCCACCACCACAACACAGCATTGAACAGGGTATTACAAGTGTGGTAATGGGTAAGGAATTGAATACAGGAAGAACACAGGCTGCAATGGTAACCAGTCATTGGCTCCTGTTTTTGCACATTTCCAGACTTCTTGTCCTTTAGGTTTGTTTGGTTACCTATAATTTATAGGACAGTAAGTTGAAAAACAAAGTGGTACATCAAACATAAAAAATAAAGCATGGACCTTCCTGGCTAACAGTTCCAAAATGTGTCTTGTCTCAACCATAGTCACAGGCTGGAGACCCTTATCTCTGGCTCCTGCTTGATGGACAACATTCTATGATGGCCAGAGAAGCCTCCCACACCTTTCATTGCTAACCTCCCCAGTCTTAATTAAAATTATGTCACACTGATTATGTCTGGAACCTTAAAGTAGTACGATATCCTTACCCTTAAAAAAAACAAACGTACAGCAGAGTGGACAAACAATTGGACATGCACCCCTTTGTTTTAATGCAGTGCACCACAGCACAGAATAGCGGTTACTGTGCATTGTGGTTCCCTGTAATACATTTGCATTGGCTTGGGGTGTCATCAATACATGACAGGGTGATGTGGTAACATACATATTGACACATGAATTCCCAGAACACAATGCACTACAAAAGTTGTGAACAAACCCTTTTAGGTTATTCAGTTAGCTCATTAAAATATATGTAAAAAGCAATATAATAAAACAAAAGACAAAATATTTGGTTACAAAAAACAAGCAAACAAAAAAGTAACTTGCTTTACAAAGAAAATGAATAGATGCAATTCCCATCTCTAAAAACAACATATCTAAGCAAGTTAAATAGGATGTGTCATGCAGCAGTGAAAATCTGGCAAGCTGAGACATCTAACTGCATTTTACAGTTACACGCCTCTCGGTGGTTCCAGATTTGGCAGGACTGTCCAGGCTGGCTGTACAAGCTGCTTGTACAAGGATTTTTTTTAATGAGGTGTTAGGACTAAACTAAGCAGGTGATGATCGATCACCAGAAGAATAACAATGGGACGCAAGTAATGTTTTAAAAGGTCTATTCCAGTTAAGCATACAAATATACCTAAATGAATAATGCATCCAGTTTTTTTCCCTATATAGACTCATCAGTTCCTGTGCTCAGAGGCTCTTTGCAATCAGCACTGGAAATAAGCCAGGAGGAAGAAAACCAAAACTCCTAAAAGAATATGAAGTCTTTTTTTAACCTTTATTGCTGTAGTCAATGGAAGTACCATTGCTATGTGTCCATAAGCTACAGAACTCTCCAGGAAGTAGGCGTATCGATATCCAAGTCTACCATAAAGAGAAGACTGCATGAAAGTAAATAAAGAGGGTGCACTGCAAGGTGCAAGCCACTCATAAGCCTCAAAAATAGAAAGGCTAGATTGGACTTTGCTGAAAAACATCTAAAAAAGCCAGCACAGTTCTGGAAAAACATTCTCTAGACAGATGAAACCAAGATCAACCTTTACCAAAATGATGGCAAGAAAAGGAGAAGATGTGGAACAGCTCATGATCCAAAGCATAGCGCATCATCTGTAAAATATGACATAGGCAGTGTGATGGCTTGGGTGTGCATGGCTGCCATGGCACTGGGACACTAGTGTTTATCCATGATGTGACACAGGACAGACATAGCCGAATGAATTCTGAGGTGTTCAGAGACATACTGTCTGCTCAAATCCAGCTAAATGCAGTCACATTGATTGGGAGGCGTTTCATAATACAGATAGACAGTGACCCAAAACATAAAGCCAAAGCAACCCAGGAGTTTATTAAAGCAAAGAAGTGGTATATTCTAGAATGGCCAAGTCAGTCACCTGCTCTGAACCCAATTGAGCATGCATTTCACCTGTTGAAGACTAAACTTTGGACAGAAAGGACAAAGCAAACAGCAACTGAAAGCCGCTGCAGTAAAGGCCTGGCAGAGCATTAAAAAGGAGTGCAAGACTACAGGCTGTCATTGCCAGCAAAGGGTTTTTAACCAAATATTAGAAATGAACATTTTATTTTCAGCTTTTTAATTTGTCCAAATACTTTTGAGCCCCTAAAATAAAGAGATTGTGTTAAAAAAGGCTTTAGTTCCTCACATTTTTATGCAATCTTTTTGTTCAACCCACTGAATTAAAGCTGAAAGTCTGCAGTTCAACTGCATCTGAGTTGTTTCATTTAAAATTAATTGTGGTAATGAAAAGATCCAAAATTAGAACAAAAGCTGTCTCTGTCCAAATATTTATGGACCTAACTGTATGTCTTTTTTTAACAAAGTCTAAGGTCAATTTTGGGGGTAGCCAATTAACCTAACTGCATGTTTTTGGGATGTGGGAGGAAAATGGGAGTACCCGGAGGAAACCCACAAACACAGGGAGAACCTGCAAGCTCCATGAACACATTTGCTGTTTGTAACTAACCATGGAGGTATTTATCCTTTCAGCTTAAAATGATACATTGTGTTTACTTTCAACAGTTCTGCATTATTTTATATTCACGGTGCGGTTTCCAGAAATCATTTATAGCCAAAGCTTTCTGTGTTACTATTTGTTTAAATCTGAACGATTGACTAATTATATTTGTTTGCTTTACCTTCTGTTATAATAACATTGATCTTTTTAAGTTTGTAAGAATCCTAATGTTTTACAATTGAAGATAGGCATTTTTTATTGTGTTCTGATCACTTTCTTTTTTGCTGAAATTAAAGACAACCCCTATAAAATGTGGGCCAGTTAGAGCAAAAGAAAAAAAAATCCACCTAAGGCAATTGGCAATTCCCTGGATCTACAACCAAGAGTGTATTTCGTTATAAATGTTATTAGCCAGTTTGCATTACTTTTTGAAAAAAACATTGAACAGTTTTGTGATGCAACCTGCAGAGCAAACCATTTTCTCTTTTCCTCCATGCAGATTGCCCCCCTCTCATTTGTAATGACCTTAATGTAAATAACATTGCACCAAGTTTACTTTATGGGTCATTTTTGTATTTCTACAGGTTGATCACTTGTCTATTTGTTTGCCTCTTTTTAAGAAAGAATACATGTGCATGGTTTTCATGGGGAATCAGTGTTGTGTCAATGTACAGCAAAGCATCAGGTTTTCTTCAATTGCTAATTAATTAGAGAATTTCTGCTAACAATGCCATCTTACATTCATTACCAAAATTATCTTATCTCCCAAACAAATTGATGGTTTCATAAATGGTTGCAATTAAAACAGCACATGTGGTCAGCATAAACTTACTGCTGAATTCTCCCTTGTTGGTCAGTTCCCGGTGAAGGAGCTAGGGAGTGTTTTTTCTTGCCTGGGCTTTGGAGATGGTTCACGTAAAGATGGAGCACACTTGTAAGGGTGGTTACCTAACAGCTCCAGGGGCCCTTGCAAGTCAATGTAGCCATTGTGAAAATGGAAATGAAGGACCATTGTAAATCAATTGCAGCAAATGTCCAATAAACCTCCTGCCGAGTCAGACCTAGAATTCTACAATAAGCTTTGTTAAATTGCAGCACTATATATCTGACTCAGCAAAGAATGTGTCTGGTCTTTGCAGAGGGATCACTGCTCCACACATATAACAAGAGTCCCTCTCTTCAATATGCTGCCAAGGATTTTTCTACCAAACTGTAAGACTTTTCAAGCTTTTTAATTTATTGCACCTAAAACAAATTTTGCTGTTTTGAAATGAAAGTTCAGTTGGACTTTAATGCCCCTCAACCCAGCAGGGCTTCGACCAGAAGCAAAGGCTCCTTGGATCTTGCAGGACCTGGGGCCCCACAAGGCACTATTTATTAATAAATTGTGGTATGCTTTGCAAGCTGATATAAGTTGCAGGCAAGACCACAATGTGAATATTGTTTAAAGTGTTATATCCCAGCACCAGGCATTCATTTACCCTACCAGAACAATAATATCCCTTAATGTACTGGGGAGTACCTAGTACCCCTGGCTATTATTGTAATCTTCAATATCATAACTGAAATAAAAGAAATACAAACAATAACATGACATATTAAAATTACCAAAAAAACAACAGTAAATGTGTTTACATAGGCTACAAAAAGTGAATTTTGTTCTGATGATAAATAGACAACAACTAGAATATATTAAATAGGAATTAAAAAAAAAGAAAACCTCATACAAATTCCACAGCACAGAAACGTGGGCAGAGCAATTCTCCAAAATGAGTTCTCCAAAATGAGAAGAAAAAATGTTTTTTAAAATTTCATACATATTATATAATATTATACATATTATATTTTACAAAATGTACATAATTTCATAATAAATTACATTTATCCTCTCTTATTTACTCTCTCTCAGCCCACCACCTACCCTGCACTTTCTTACATGGTTCAAGTCTATTCACTGAGCTCCATTGTTAAGACATGGTGGGGTCTCAAGTGTAGGTTCTGGAAACCATGTTATTACACTCAGGAGTCTTTGAGCAATTATATTGTAGCCACATTTATTCTTCTTATATATAATTAGTTTTTATCTTCTCAGTGCCGTCTATTATTATCAAGGTGAAGGATTTACAATTGACACTTTCAAGTTATCGGTGGCTCCCGGAAGCCTTAGTGTTGCTGCCCCACCTGCTCTGTGCGCAGCTGCAGAAACACAAAACCTGCGCAATAAAAGATAGTCTCTGCCCAACAGCTGTAGAATGGCAGAAAAGGAAGAAGGAACCTTCAGCATGTCCCTGAAAATAGCAATAGCAGAATGGATGGGTAAGGGGGTCTTTCTTTATACGCTCCTCAACTGAAAGTTCAGGTAAATGCTACAAGTTACATTCAGTTATACACATAACTATGAGAGGTAAAAACATGTCTTTAGAACTAATTTTGATTCAAAATAAAGTTTGTGCAACTTAAACAATGTTAACAAAGTTTATTACAATGTTAACTAAAAGAAACCAATAGATTACTCTGGCAAAAGTGTTTTTACATTTATGTGCATCAGCTCAACTGTTTGGTGGTCCCAAAATAGTTGTGTAGGATGAAGGTCAAAGACATGGGGAAGCTGGCCGTAGATTTAGATCAGTGTTTCTCGACCTCTTTAACATGGGGAAACCTCTTGAAATAATGTGCAGGTCTTCAGGCAACCCCTGCTATAATTACTACATCCACAGCGCACAGTATTTTAGTGCGGTGGTCAGTGGTAAGAATCCCTCATTGGTCAAGGAAGCCCTAGCAACCTCTGGAGGCACCCCAGGGATCCACGGAACCCTGGTTGAGAAACCCTGATCTAGAGATCAGTGTATCTAGAGGGGACACATTGGTGTTAAAAGGAATCTGTGATGAGAGTTTATATGAGGTTGCACATGCTGATTCTCTTTTTGAGCTTGCTAGTTTTTGGGCTAATATGCTTTTCATTTGGCTGAGTTGCTGTCCCTAAAACAAAAAAAGAGACAAGCACTGAAATGTGGCTCCCCTCTCTGCTTCTGCTACTGCTCTACTATGGAGGCCTGCACTTTACACATACCCCTAGACCTGGCAACAGAGTAGGGGGTGGTGTGGGTCGCATTCTCTCACTTAACTGTACGTACAGAGTCTTTCAAATCCCGCCTTCTCTCAATTTAACCACTTTTGAAGTCCACTCCGTCCGTCTTTTCCGCCCTCTATCCCTTATTGTTGCTGTTGTGTATCGACCCCCCTTCCTGGCCCAGTATCACAATATATGGATAGTTTTGCCTCTTGCCTCCCACACATTCTTTCCCATGACCTGCCCACCCTTATCCTCGGTAACTTTAATGTTGCAGTGGATGAGCCCAACTATCCTTTCTCAGCCAAACTGCTCTCTATTACCTTCTCCTTTGGACTCACACAGAACATAAGCGGCCCCACACTTTGGACCTGGTATTTTCCAAACTCTGCAACCTCACCCTCCTTGACATCTCACTATTTCCCCTTTCTGATAACAACCTTATCACCTTCAACCTATCGAACTCTTGCCCCCCCTTGCCACATCCCAGACCTGGTCAATGGCAGAAAGATATCCGTAACCTTGACCACAACTTATTCTCAATCTGCCTTACATCCCTAACCCCCAACCTCTCTAAAATCACATTCCCGGATAAAGCTGCCACTCAGGTTAACCACACGCATTCTCTGGCTCTGGATAAAGTTGCCCCTGCCACGTTCTGCTACCCACGTCTTGCTAACCCCTGACCCTAACACAACAATCACACCAAACATCCAAAAAAGACTGTTTGTGCAGCTGAGCGCAAGTGGAGGAAATTTGACCTCAGCACTGACTTCATGGACTACAAAGCCCGACTACAACACTTTAAAACTGAACTCACTGTCACCAAGCAAAATTATTTCTCCGCTGTCATTTCGTCTCAAACAATTGACTCCCTCCTAAACCCCACACATGCTCCCTCCACAACATCCTTCTCTGCCCAAGACATAGCCACTTACTTTAGAGATAAAATTGACAAAATCAGACATGATGTCTATGCTCTCCAGGCCACTCCAACCTTACCCACCCCTTCCACCTGTAAATCATCACTGGCCTCCCTCAGCCCTGTTACTGTGGATAAAGTCTCCTCTCTTCCCTCATCATATCCATCTACTAACTGTCCGCTTGACACCATTCCCTCTAATCAGCTCCGTGCCCATTTCTCCTCCCTGGCCACAGCCCTAACTGAACTATTCAACCTCTCCCTTTCTATTGGTATCTACTGCTCCGCTTTCCAACATGCAAATATTCTCCCCATCCTGATGAAACCCTTGTTAGACCCCTTTATATCTACTAGCTACCATCCTATCTCCCATATGTTTCCAAACTTCTTGAGCGCCCTGTCTACAAAAGACCCACCCATTACCTGAGCACCAACTCTCTCCTTGACCCTCTCCAGTCTTGGTTTCGAGCTGCCCACTCCACTGAATCAGCCCTTACTAAAGTGGCCAATGACCTCCTCAGAGCCTCATTACTAAAGAGGCAATTTTCCCTCCTCTTTCTCTTTGTTCTTTTCTCTGCTTTTGACACTGTTGATCACCCCCATTGGTATCTGTGACACTGCTCTTTCTTGGTTTGCTTCCTATCTGTCTGACCTCTCGTTTCAAGTTTCTCTCAATGGTAATTCTGTTTCTCTCAATGGTAATCCTGTCACTTTCATCTATGCAACACCTCCAAAATCCACCTCTACCTCAGGGACCACCAAACTCCTTGCACACTCCTTGTATCATCTCTCGTCTAGACTATTGTAACCTCCTCCTCTCTGGTATTCCACTAACTGGACTCTCTCCTCTAAAATCTATTATAAATGCTGCAGCCAGACTCATCCATCCTTCCCTCCGCTCCTCTTCCACTGTATCTCTTTGTAGTTCTCTTCATTGGCTTCCATTTCACCTTAGAATCAAATTCAAGCTCCTGTGCTTTGCCTTCAAATCCCTCCACAGTTCTTGTCCCACTTACCTTTCTGACATGGTACAAAAATTTTCCCCCAGCCGCTCTCTTCCCTCCTCCATTGACCTACTAATGACTTCCTCACTCATAACTTCATCACACGCATGGCTCCAAGACTTTTCTAGAGCTGCCCCAACTCACTGGAATGGTCTTCCTTGTCCTATTCTGCTTGCTCCTACTTTCTGCTCATTTAAAAGAGCGCTCAAAACCCATTTCTTTAAACTTGCCTACCCATCTTCTGTCTTTTGTAACCGTCACTACTTCCCACCACTACATATCTCCCTTACTATTGTGTGTTTCTTCCCCCACCTCCTAGATAGTAAGCTCCTTGGGACAGGGTCCTCTCCTCCTGTGTCACTATCTGTATTCCTCTGTCATTTGCAACCCCTATTTATTGTACAGCGCTGCATAATATGTTGGCGCTATATAAATCCTGTTTAATAATAATAATAATAAGCATTTGTGACACACACCTACAAATATGCTCTTTCAGGTCTGTTATGCATATGTGTTAGGCTATGTACACACATGCAATAATTGTCGTTAGAAAACGAACGATTACCGACCGATCAATGATTATTTAGGAATATTTTGAACGATCGTATTGTCCACAAATCTGTACATGCTGAAACTATACAATCGTTCAAATAAAATCCACCAATATTGTACACACACTAGGTACGATCTTTTGGACGATGCAGGAAGTGACATGTACAAGAGAAAGTGTATCACAAAACAATCCACGATCACTGAACGACAGTACACACAATAGATAGTGAAGGATCATTGCCCAATCTGATCCGCCGAGACGTTCGTTCGTTTCCAGTGACATTCCTCGTTCATCGGCGTAGTTGGCCAGATGTTGTTCACTTTTTTTGTTAACAATTATAGGACGATCAGTTGATAGTCGTTTGTTTCCAACGAGTATCATTGCACGTGTGTATGTAGCCTTTTGGTCGGATGTAACCTGACTTTTCACATTTTCAGTCCATTAATGGACTCTAGCCCATATATTACTTTTCTGTATTCTGTACATACTTTTATAGTACACTGTTTCTCTGGCTTGAAACTGCTGTCAACAAAAGACCTAATTTGATTTCCGCAAATAGAATTAAGAAAAATTTTGAAATTGACAGGGCATTTTTCTTTCCAGAATAGAGAAAACAGGCTATTCCCTTTCAACCTTACTTAACTTGAACACTTCTATAACATCTGTAATAAGTAGCTGCCTATGTAAGGTGCACATGTCAATCTTCTCGGTAACAAATAAATCTATGTCGTTTCAAGTTGTCCCAATCAATGGCTGTAAATTGTGTCACATTATTCCGTGTAAAAACACTTTATTTTTCCAATAAGCTGTGAAGCTATCATCAATTTGATTCCAAAGAGGCAAACAAAGTGAACAGAGATGAAGCCAGGTTTTTGACATTTGTGGGTCTACGAGCACATTAGAGGATGCTACAGATGGCTATCCTGGCTGCTCGATAATAAAAATCTCAGTAGGAAAGGAAGACATGTTCACAATATCTAAAGGGTTCAAATGTCCAGGGAGGCTTGATGAAGATGCAATCAATGTGCTGAAAGGTCAACAAAACAGTTGTATATGATCCAAAAATGTTCTCCACCTGACCACTCAGAACAAACAGTGACTTTAGGCATCTGCTCTTCTGAATCTGCTCACCATAGTGTTACTTCTAGCCCATGAGTTTACTGCCATTGAAACAAGAATTGGGTTTTGGGATTTGGCGCATCTAGATTTTGAATTTAGTATTTACAGCAAAGCTTTGTTTTGGAAATACATGAGCACTTTGGGCCTGATTTATTAAAGACTATATTCAGGTTTGGTGGATCACCCTCCTGCGATTCTATCTTCCCCAGTCTTGGACAGCTTTAATAAGTTAGGCCCTTTGTGGTGATGCAAAAATTTTCAATATGATACTAGAGTTTTGAAAAGCATTATGAACCTTAATTTACAGAATGGTTGAGGTCTATTTGCCAGTCAGTAGTGTCTATACGGGCAAAAGTATTTAGACATTGGAATATCGCACCTATAAAAGCTTGTTGGCCCAACCAATCTAAAAACTAGTCATTAATATATAGAGCAACCTTGTTTTAAACATGAAAGAACCTTTATAACACTTAGAGAACCCCTGAGAATAATAACAAAATCCAGAGTCCACACAGTATGGTGGTCAATGGGAAGATTGTCTCTTACATTGCTGGCCAGTGGGAAGAACCCTTACAGAAAGCCAAAAAGATTGTGTCACCCAAACTGATCTGAGAGGCATAAACTTCTTATTGACCAAGGAACCCCTAGCAACCTCTGGAGGCACCCTAGGCTTCCACTGAACCCTGGCTGAGAAACACTGATCTAGAGACCAATGTTTCTAGAGAGGACACATTGGTGTTAAAGTTAGTTATGACTGACCTGAGAGGTACAAATTGCTCAAGGAACCCCTAGTAATCTCTTGAGGACCCCCTGTTTGGGAAACACTGGTATACAGTCTCTCCCAGCAATTTCCATCAATAAGGACTTCAACTTCTCTGGGAGAGCTTTTCAAAAATTTCCAGAATGTCTGTGCCAATTTGTGCAAACTCAACCAAAAGAACATTTGTAAGGCTAGGCACTGATATTGAAATTTTGAACTAAGAAATAAGGGTGACACCTAGGTTAGCAAATTAAATCAGAAATTCCTCATTTGTAACTGTTAATCCTTCCAGTGTTTCTTGTAGTCCTTGGTTTGTTGCAGAGAGACTTACTGTGCAATATTAACAGCCTTGTATGTGAGTCCCCAAGCATTGCCTGTGCTTGATTGTTGGTATGGTGATGGGGCAACAATGTAGGAGCACAATTCGATAATAATTGCCTCCAAGGATCATCATGGCAAGACCACCAAATAATTATTTAGCACCACCACCAAATAGCTGCTGATCTTAATATTTGGAAAAAACTCGAAGGGACATTAAAATGTTAAGAAGTTAATGATTGGGTTTGGATCTACTTTACATGTCATGCTACTTTCTTTTCAATCTGAACAGTCTATAGGGTCTGTTGCAGTTGCTGAAATCCTCCAACTATGTATATTCTGAAATCCCCCCCTGCTAGCATACTCATTACATGCCAGTGACAAGGACCCTGCATCATTTTACCTCGCTTGGAGACGGGATGCCCATTTTCTATTACCTCACAATGAGGTGATGTCCCTTCCCACCCAGGGATTTTGTTTTAGAATACTATATATAGGGCTGTGCCTGTTGCACTGAGCTTGGTACATAGTACAGCTGTCAGTTATTTTCTACATTTCATAAACAGAATTGTCTGTCATAACTCTCACTTGGAGTAGCACTGGAACTGCAGCATCAAAGTCTGTAAAAAAACATTCCACTGAATGCAAAGTAAACAAGTGCTTGCATATATTGAGCTATTTAGTTGAATAATGGCAACGTCATTCGAGGAGTGCTCAGTGTAAAATCCCTTGCACAGAAGACCCAAAACAATTTAATGGATCAATCACCCCTAAATTGATACTTTAGTTTTATCAGGAGTGCGGCTGACTGAATCATCCTCTGGTTTCATCTACGTCTTGGATATTACACACGAGGTCTCAAAGCCGTATTTCTAACTCTGCTTCTGCGCAAATTAGAGTTTTGAGTCTTCCTATTTACCTTTGTGTACCAAATTATCCTGATGCATTATTCATAATATAATGGAAACCTTTTATAATGACTATAGCCAGTGTGCAGACCTGGGATTTTAACAAGAGTCTGGTCAGGTCAGTCAGGTCAGGGTCAGTCCTGAACGGCCAGGGTTTAACTTTTCAAAGTCTACTAAAATTTCATTTCTGGGTGGGCTAACATTTAAATCAATGCTAGAATCACACTGACAATCTTCAAACGGTTTCCCACAACTTACAGGCTGCCAACAATCGTCACCAACTTCACTCCCATTAATGGTTGCTCAGGTGCTTTGGATAGGTGGGCAGTTGTCATTGACTCTATTGACTATTCATCCTCCAAAGAGTAGCAGCATGTTAAGCCCTGCTAGCAGTGTCTGTCTGCCAGTCTCAGATACCTGTAATTGAGAACTGGTTACTACACAGTTACCAACCATCCATGTGAAATTTTCCCTAAGGACCTCACTTAACCTCTAAAATGTTTCATGTTCATGGAAGAGGTTTGGAAAGGTCTCTTCAGACGGAATTCTAAATTTATTGTTGGTAAGAAATGGACAGTGTGTCCTGGTTTGGCTGGGAAGGTTCTGGAGAGTGTCTATAAAATACCCAGGCTGGGTCATTTTGAAGTTCAGCTGACAGAGGGCTTTCAAAAAAAGCGGGTATTAAGGGTCCTGGAAGAAAAGTTGGGTTGGACCCTTGGCCACCTGGTCCATGTCTGGATCTTCACCTGGATCTAGAGAGTACAGGTGCTCTTTTTAGGTAATTAGAAGCAGACATAGAGTTCAGTGACTTCATAAAGCTTGAAGGGAAAGGAATTCTAACAGACAACCACTAGAGAGTAAGATGTCAAGTGATGTTTATGCAGACTTCTTACTACTAAGTAAGAGAGAGAACTACCAAAGAGGTAGTAAGTGGCCCAGCCTGGTTATTGCTTGATTTGTTGTTCTTACCCTGTATTCACTAGCAACCCTGTGCTAAAAAATAAAGAACCCAGGCTGGAGGCTGAAGATTGCTTTGAAAATTGAAAGTGTGCTGCCTCATTGACCTGTTGCAAGTCTGTTATTACAAGCAATCCCCACAACAAACTCACAATAGATATATGTTAGAGAACCCAGCAGGAACAGCAAAAGAGGTCTAAAATTGAGTATAAGGTCAATAAAAACAAGGTCAATGAAAGAATACAAAGATCTCCCTGAGCTACTTAAAGATACATGAGACATTGGGAATTTTTCAAGTTGTCTAACTCAGCATACGCAATCATTATCAAGCTGCTTCCCCACTGCCCATGTTGCACCATGTCATTATTCCAAATATAAAATGGGGGCAAAAAATTGGAGAATTTGGAGCACCGTGGACAACCAATGACCCCAAGTTAGCACTGTAATGATTTATGTGCCCCTAGGTTTGCATAAACAGAAGATTAGGCAGAATGGGAAAAAACAATCATATAACACCAATCATGATAATATAGTAATGTTACCCTGCTCACACGCATGGCCCACTGTACAATATATATAAAAAGGGGAAATAATTTTCAATAGTAAGCATGCATTTTGAGCTAAGCACTTATTTCTATGTTGCAATAGTGCCTTGGCTGAGCGTATGTTGGATTATAGTATTCAGATCCTTCCCAGACAGCTGTCCCTGACCACTGTATGCCCTTTCTGCCTCTACCATGTGCTTACCTCATCCGTCATGCCTGTCACACTTGTAGGAGCGCACTGCCTGGGGCACAGTCGGCATTGCATAACATCTCTTGCAGGTACCATTTACACGCCATCACCTGAGCGACAGTCAAGTACACTTCTCATGATAAACCCTGGCATGTATTCTGTCTCTGCAGCAACCCACAGCTCAGCACGTGTCATCTTTCCTCTAATAATCATCGACTCCTAATTCCCCCACTAGTACTGTAAAATGTTGGTGCTTTACATATAAATTAACTCCATTAGCATAAAAAATCAATCTGGTGTGTCACTGCAAGTGCATACAAACAGGCACAAGGACATGCAAGTGTAATGTATGGGCACACAGACATAGGAACTTGTATATGAAGACTAATGGGTTACACTAAAAATGCAATGTACCACTAAATTCATACTACACTATAGAGACCCATAGTATAATATTCATAGAGCCTCTTCTTCCTTAGCCACCCTCTCAGAGAGACTCTGTCACCAGATCATTCAATTTAAAAGCTATCTTCCCATATGACTAAGGGGTCTATGTATAAAACAGTGAATCTGACGTTCACCAAATTCTGGTGGAGAACCTTCCAGGTCTATGTGTTTTTAATAACAGTGGCTGATTCTCCATCAGTAAATGTTTAATGAACGTCAGCCAGAAGACTTTGATGTGCAAGCATATGTAATGGTGTGAAGAAATTGACTCTTTCCGATGGTGTCAAACATCCTAGGCCCATTGCAAGTGGAATAAAAATAATTTGGAAATGCTTTTTCTCCAAATTTGTCTGGTGACAGGCCCTTTTTAAATAGATTCTATCACAAAGCATCTTGAAATGGAAGCTGCCATGCTTTACCTGCACACTGGTACCACAGCAGAGTCATTTTCTGTTACATTGAATGGTCATTCACTTATAATGAGGGTCATATGCATGTCAGCTTCAATCTGAGGATTTCTCCACAGCTATTTTGATTTTGACAAATAATGTTACTATTGAACTTTAGCCAGACTTCTAAATGTACAGATAAGATACATAGGGAGGTGCTGTGTCTGAAAATAGTATGTAATGCTGTTCATCTAGTCCTGAGATTTGCATAGTCCCATTAGGCAGGTTGGTGATCTGACTCCCAACTGGACTATAGTAACACAGTATCCCAGCAAAAGCACTGCTGTACAATAAATGACACGGTGCTGATATAAAGTCTGATTTTGGTGCTTGTATTAACTGCTTTTAAAAATACAGGTAATGATTTCACTAAATACATATCAGTATTAATTGAAGGTTTTCACTAAATCAAATATTGGGCTCCATGTACTTCCCATCCAATATATATTACCCTCTACAAACCTCAGATCAGAGGTTTATCTATAGGCTCTGACACACCAGCTTAATGTGTTACTTCAGAAGAAATTTCATAGTTACATAGTCTATCAAGTTCAACCACACGGGAAATAAACATATCCCAGATATAAAACCCTATGGACATAGCGGATCCAGAGGAAGGCAAAAAAACCCTGCTTTAATTTCCTCCAACAGGCCTTCCTGATCCCATAAGTCAATCAGATGTTCCCTGGAATAACAGTCCTTGTTATCTTTAATACCCAGTTATATGCTGTGCTTGTAGAAAGCTATAGTAGTTGCTGAAATTACTCCCTGAGGGTGTCTCTTCCACATTTTCCCACCCATTTATGTGCCACGTAACCTCATTTAAAGCTGAACTCTATCCAAAATACTAAAAGCAGATGACTACATGAAAATTGTCACATCTGGTTTCATATTCTGTTCAGCCAGTCTAGGCGCTCAGACAGGCATGGAACTTTGGAGTGTGCCAAGTCTAAAAAACATTCTTTCAGCTTTTGGACACATAGGTCCAAGTTCTGCAACCCTGTTAATCTAGAGATTTACTCTCAAATCCTGTTCCGCTGATCACAGAGGTGTGGAAAAAGTTGCAGCAGGGGCCCAGGCAGAAATGAAAGATCTGACAGGGACTAAAGTCCAACTTTTAACATGGGAGATTCAGGCAGGTGGTTATTGCAGAAAGTTACGGGCAATGTTCTTTCTTCAATAACTGTTCTTACCTGCCTGATCACCACCCAGCTGTCAAACTGCACTGAGCTGCACATGGGCAGATTGGTTGCCAAGGTATTTCGTGCAGGCATCATTCCGGCACAGTAAATCAAGATGGCCGAAGGTCATTTTTAGGAGGCAAAGAAGAAGGAAGAAGGTGGTGCCCTGCTCTGGAACAGGGATAGGTGAGCATTTGCAGGTTTAGTTCAGCTAAAAACTTTCTCTATTAAAGGATCTGTTAAAGTTTTAAGTGTTAAAGCTGAACTCCTGGGGCACAATATTTATTAAAATATATTCCTCAATCAGGATATAAATCCACTTTGTGCTATCTATTAGTGTGTAAATGTAGAATTACTGCTCTGCAGACTGTACAGGAAGCAGAGATTTGGTGGGAACAAGCAGGTCTGCCCCTCACAGGCTGCCTAAAGTAGGGGCGGATACAAGTCCAGCCCTTCTGCACAAGTAGAAAGCACAGCAGTGAAGGGTCTTTATGACAGGAAGCTCCTACACAAACTGAATTACTGCACAGATCTAAACGATACAAAAGCATACCAAGATTCAAGTAAGAATACACAAGTCTTTCATATTTAGACCGATATTTTCTTGTGCCAGGGTTTAACCTTACAATTAAATCAAATAATTTCTAATAGAAACTCTCCTTGCTCTAAATTCAGTTATTATAATGGAAAAAAACATGCAATTGGTCAAAATATGCAGTCCAATTTATAAAAATTTTTGTTATGATCTGGGGTGCCATGCACGGGCAGTATAATGATCCGGGGTACCATTGGGGGTAGTGTTATGATCTGGGGTGTCTGGGGAGCAGTGTTTGGATATAGGATGCGTCTGAGGACAGTGTTATGATCTGGGGTGCCTGTGGGGGCAGTGTTTGGATATGGGATGTCTATGAGGACAGTGTTATGATCTGGGGTGGTTGTGGGGGCAGTGTTAGGATATGGGATGTCTATGAGGACAATGTTATGATCTGGGGTGCCAGGGAGGCAGTGTTATGATATGGGATGTCTATGAGGACAATGTTATGTTATGGGGTGTCTGTAGGGGAAGTGTTATGATCTGGGGTGCCTGTGGGGGCAGTGTTAGGATATGGGATGTCTATGAGGACAATGTTATGATCTGGAGTATCTGTGGGCTGCAGTGTTATGACCTGGATGTCTGTGAGGTTAGTGTTATGATCTGGAGTGTCTGTGGGGTGCAATGTTATGATTTGGGGTGTCTGTGAGGGCAGTGTTGTGATCTAGGTTATCTGTGTGTGCAGTGTTATGATCCAGGATTCCAATGGGGGCAGTATTATTACCTGAGGTGCATGGGGGTGGCAGTGTTATGATGTGGGGTTGCTTCAGTTGGTCAGGTCTAGGTTCAGCAATGGTATGTGCCTAAAAAATGACTACCTGAATATACTGAATGACCAGGTTTTTCTATCAATAGATTTTTTCTTCCCTGAGAGCATAGGCATATTCCCTTATCAAGATGGCAATGGCATGATTTATTGGGCTGAAAAGATTGGTTCAGGGAGCATGAGACATCATTGTCCCACATGGATTGGCCACCACAGAGCCAGACCTTATCCCATTGGGAATCTTTGGGATGCTGGAGACTTTACACAGCAGTCTGACTCTCCCATCATCAATACAAGATCTTGGGGGAAATGTAACTATAGATGTAAATAAATTTTGTGACATTGTATAAGCTTATCAAAATGATACTATGATTAATAAATGCCATAATCACAGTGAAAAAGCATGTGACTTTTTTTGCTGGTCACAGGATAACCTCATCTGTCTGTGTATGTGGTCACAGTCAATCCCTATGCACCTGCACGATCCAAAAAAAGTTTGTGGGTGCTCGGGGAACATTTTAATACAGATTTGGCCTCCGATCAGCTTGAGCCTCATTTGTACACAAGTGCCCCAGTTGAGTCCACCACTTTTTCCAGCTCAATGAGACTGTCAGCTGTGCAGAGCAGGAAGAGCATGCGGTGGGTGCAAATGGTGCAGTGTGATCTTACGAGGTACGAAAGCAATGAACACGTAGCCCCTTCTCCGGCACGCCGGGCAACTTCTAGCTCAATCGGCCAGCTGCGGTAAATGGAACTGGAGGTTATCGCTTGGCGTAAACATGTCTATGTGCAGAAAACAGCGAAAGCGGAGAGGAGATCCAGCTGCGGCAGAAGCCCCTCCAGCTACAAACACATCCTATTACGCTGCCGCTAGCATGCTGCTCTAATCCCCCCCTCCCCATGCATCTTGCTGGAACATTGAACACGGGCTTCCCAATGTTTAGCCTTTGTCTGGTGGGAAGAAAAAGGAGAAAGGATGATGCTGTTGATGGGGGTTGAGGAAAGCCAAGGGTCCTACCTTGCAGGAGAGGGGGTGAGATGTCAACGATCTGGCTGCATTTGTAAGTGAGCTTGTCTCCCGGAGAAAGCCAACTGTCAGGGAATCCTTTGTTGACTGTCTGTTATCTGTACTGAGAGTGTGCATGTGACATCTCCTTATGGGGGAGAGACAGTTAGCAGCAGCAGAGGATGTTTAGGAGGTGTGCTGAGAGGTATAGCTTAATAAAACCCATTCACTCCTAGGAGAGGGGCCTGAGATTTAATTAGGGGAGGTGATGTGTATAAGGAGGAGTTACACCAAGGGGATATACTGAGCCGCAGCATGAGATAGACAGAAAGGGGTTACATGGGGCTAGGGGAGGACCTACGGTGGAAAGGTTATAGAGAGTAACTGGAAGGATAACATTGGAAAATCATTAAAAAATTCAATGGAAAATGTAAGCCTTAATGCTTTTTTAATTTTTTTTTTTTTTGCTATGACATGTGGAGGTCCCCTAAACACAATAAAAAAATACTTACAAAATCAACCCTACTGACCTGTAATGGGAATTCATTATGTTTGTGTTCAGTATGTAGACTTATACCTTTAAACATTTTTTTTTGGAGGGGGATAAATGGATACTTGCTTGCTGTCCCATATTTTATTATAATTTTTTTACACAGGCTTGTAGATGCTCCCTCTAGTGGTCATGTTTTTGAATTGCTTAATAGTAAATGTACTGCCTTAAAGTTGAACTAAACTAAAAAAATGTTAAAAAAACTGCAAGAAAACGGTATTTATTGCAGAAGTGACAGGTGTCTTTTCAATTAAACAAACTTACCTGTCTGTGTGCAATAAAAACGCACCTGCTGTTTCTGTAATGTACACTGAGCTGCCCATGGTAAAATCCATGTACAATCCTGGCATAGCTGGCTGCTGGGAAATAATAAACTCCGATGGGCTTGGGCTGGAGTTACTTTACTCTGCCCCAGCCAATCCAGATGGCTAAAGTTTTTAAGCCCAGAAAAGAACAAGGTGAAGATGCCAGGGACAGAGGAGAAGAACTTACTTTACAAACTGTGAACAGGCAGGTAAGTTTATTTTATTGCTTGTCCCTTCTACAATAAATAATTCCTCTAAATGCTCATTGTGATGGAATAATTGCAGTTTAATTTTTTTTTTAATTATAAGGGGAGGTTATCTTGCCTTCTTCTTGTAATTGCTGCCACGGCAGTAAAGTCTGAATAGGAAACCTGCAGCCTCCAGGGATTCATACATCACATATCCCAGGAGGCTGCGGGCTGCTCCTTCTGCGCATGTCTGATCTTAGAATGGTCTTTTCCCCATTTTTTTTTACATTTTCCAGAAGGCACATCACCAAATCTCGTGCCTGCTGATTGTAGTGTAGGAGGAAGAACCAGGAAAAAGAGGAAGAAGATGGCGATGCCCAGTGTCCAGTCCATGCCTTTACAAAGGAGGAAGATATGGCAGGACAGGACAAACAGGACTAAGATCACAGAAGAATCATTTGTTTTTACTGATAGTTTCACTTTAACAACTGAAAAGTTTGTTTTTATTCCCTTAAAATGGAACTAAAGCCGCGATACTCACCTGTCCCTGTTCACATACGGTGAGACTGCCGGCTAATTGTGCCTCTCTAGACACAATGCTGATAATTCCATTGCAGAGAAACTAAACTCATTTAGCGTCATATGTGGGCATTTCCAAGGATGGTCTGTGTGCAAATGCAGTTTGCCCAGGAATGCCCTGATACAATGTTTGAGAGGTAGTGATGACAGTGGAAACATTCCCTGTCCATGATGAAATTTACTATGCTGCTGCTGTTTATTTCACACAGATTTCTGCTAAACTTACACTTAGTTGAGTCACAAAGCAGTGACTGCATGAGTACAGACATAATACAAGTAACTGCGTTTTTTTTGTGTGTGCTGTCGCTGTGGCAGAAAGGAATAGGTAATAAAAGTTATGGAAAACTGTTTAGGAGATGAGCTCAGCATGGAACTGTGCTGAGCTGTAAGTGCACTAGGTAGATGTGTTCCAGTGTTCCTTGCACTGACATGTCTGCCTCCTGCCTCTGGTTGATCACAGAGATTGGCAGAGACTCTGGACTCCTGAAAATATTAGTTAGCACTTCCTGTAATGCTGTCAGAGTGGCAAAGAAGAGGAATTATACAATACAGGGTCAAGATGATAAAAAAGAGTACTAATGGACAGTACACAAGGTGGAGGGAGATGTTTGAACATACTTTATAGGTGCTGACTAGAGTTCAGAGTTAATGGTTGAGTTCCATTATGATCACATGGAAGAAATGTATATTAACTTTGGTTGCCCAACACATATCAGACATCACTTTGAGGAATATTAAAGGACATTTAAGGATCATGAATAAGGATTTACTCTCATTTGATGCCCTGTAGGGATTTTTAAAATGCTGGTCTGTTAACACTTTGCCATCACAGCTGCTTTACAGGTGCACACAAATTTAAGACCTGACATCTAATTATATCTATTTACACAACACAATTTCACCTTTTAACCACCTGGGCGTTACACTGATGTCTAGATTTCTGTTCCAAAAGCGTTACACTGTTTTTCATGAAATTTTGTTTTTTTAAATTGTAGACCTGTAACTTACAGAAAGATGTCCGAACAGGGTTCTAGTAGATATCATGAATATAAAAAATGTTTGAAACACACAATCATGTAAAAAAAAAAAATTACTTTTAATAAAATTAAATAAAAGACACAAAAATCAGCCTAAACAAGAATACACAAATAAATAAAAAATACTGAAAATGCGATAATTCGGTATACTGTATAGTAATATATTTTTCTCTAACACCTCCCTAGTGTCCGTCACATACCTATAGACAAAACCACATAAATATATTTTCTATTATTTTGTATTGGATTGGATGCAGGACTTTGTATTCAATCCAATACAAAATGTGTTTGAATGAGTTTCAATTTGAATTTCCCGCACACGCGCCGACGTCATCGCCGAGGGACACGCACACGCTACGGACGGAGAAGAGGCCGGAGAAGGCACCCGACGCTGGAGGGGGAACACGACGCTGGATGATCACAGCGGGACCAGGTAAGAAGCCGGCCGGCATCTTCTTCTAACCTGGTCCCGCTGGTTCTCGGAGAAGGCACCCGACGCTGGAGAGGGAGATCGACGCTGGAGGACAACGCTGGAACACGAACACGACGCTGGATGATAACAGCGGGACCAGGTAAGTGATGATTTTAATACGGGGGCAAAGTTCGGGCTTATCGATAATTGTAACTTTTTTTAGCCCGAACCAAGGTCGGGCTTAACGGTTGGGTGGTTAATTTACTAAATCAATGTGGATTATTTTGTATTTGTGTAATGAGAATAAGTTTAGTGCATTTTTACTATATATATATATAAGTTTAATAGAAGTTGTGCAAATGATATGTAGCATAAAAATTTGCATCTACCATCTTCTTATTTTCACAGGGGCTCTGCTTTTATTAAATACAATGATCTGAGGGTTGTATTCTTTGCGTGTAAATATTTGTAAAAAAAGGAAAAAAAATTTTGGCGGGCAGGGAAATGGTTAACGGATGAGGACCAATATGATGCGAGGAATGTAGTGATGTTGCAGAATCATTGGGGAGGGCGATAGAGGCTTTTCTTTGCACTGTATGGGATGCATTGATCTCACAGATAGAGCCCAGGGAGTCTAGACTTTGAAGGTTGTGTATAGATATTAGGATTCCAGATATATGTTTGCTCTTGTGCTAATTGAATCCCGAATGTCTGTGGCAAGGCCTCTGCATCAGTAATCAGGCTTCATCATCAAAATCTGTAATGATTAGAGATTTGGATTGTGAGCATGACAGACATCATATAAACTGGAATTTATCAGCAGCCAACAATGGGTCTCTGTGAATAATTGACTTGTCGGGACCCCATGATATGTGCGCCCTGGCATGGGACGTGGTCACAGCATAGTGAGGATGGGACGAGAAATGGACAAGACCCACTACACGCTGTAGCTGCCTTTCCTCTACTCCTGGATGTCTCCCTCCCCAGCTGCCATTCGCATCCATTTCATATGAGCACTACTTGAGTGATGTCACGTGTGAGAGAGACCAGGTCATCCTAAATTTGCTCATGCCTCCTAGATAGTGACAGGAGAAGTAGCATTGTCATGTCATCCTGCTATCTCCACCTATTGGCTTGCTCCTTTTGGGGGGGGGTTTGGTGCTGCTTCTTTATTTCACACTCTAGCTCTGCCATACTGGGACAGCTTCAGTCAATTCAGGTACTAAACCTATATACATGATAATTGTCACTTAAGACATACGATTGTGATCGTCTTATACAAAAATCTAACATATATACAGTGGTCTCCCAACATTGTTTAGCGAAGGCATAAAAAAAATATTGACCAGGGATTACTACTGTTGTTTCCAATTGAGGAGGATGCAGCAGGGTGAATTCCGCTCTCCTCCCTCCGTAAAACTCAACAGTTGTATTTGTACAGTTCTTGTTCATTTTACTGCACCAAAAAATGTTATTAATAATAGTTTCCTGCAACAGAAAAGTTATGCCTGTACGCAGTGTTACACTGCAAGCATTTAAAAAAACACATTTATTTCTGTCCAGGATTCATACATTTTATTGAACATTATCAAGTCCTTCATTGAATCAGCCTGATTGATACTAGTTTTTAAATATAGAAAATAGGAAGTTTAACTTAAAAAACAAAAGAAAACAAAAATCTTCCCATGTAAGAAATAGAAAATGTTAAAAACATAAAAATATTCAAGATTTGCGCAGCATGACTGGATGGACGTGTCCTAAATCGGCTCCGGTCAATTTCGGGCTAAAAGCTTTAATCGCAGCATGTTTCATGGACACCGGTACTGCTACTACCTCCTGCTATATCAGTATACTTACCTGGAGTGGCATGGATGGGTCCTACCGCCAAATCGATGCGAAATTCAGCCGTGACGGGCTCCACCTTCCAGTCCAAGATGGCGCCGGCTCCCTCATCGCGTGCATCCCTGGCTTCCTCTTCCATACCGGCATCTGAGGACAGCATGGACTCAGTCCCTCACCAACTAAAGTAGACAACACACAGTGACAAACTGGCTTTCCTACAACGCCTGCGGGCTATGATGCGGGAGGAACTGTCGCAGGCCTTCGCTTCCATTACAGCGGAATTGCGCCGCAACCTGTGTGACATTGGTCACCGCACTGCATGCTTGGAAATAGGCATGGATGATGGATGATTCTTTTGTAAAGTTTGGATCAAGATTTGGAGTTAGCCCAGAAGGAATTTTTATTGTTAAAAAATCAACTAGAAGTTTGTGAGAACCAATCCCGGGATCTCGCGCCGGAGCAATCTTAGGATAAGAGGTATTCCGGAAACAGTTGTTGATGTGCAGGGGTATATTACGGCTCTATTCCAGGAGTTGGCCCCAGAGATCCTGGTTGAATGCCTGGAAATGGATATGATCCACCGCTCTTTAGGTCCTAAAAAACAGGTTGGTCCGCCCAGAAATATCATAGAAAAATTCCATTTTTTTTCGCATTAAAGATTTACTTTTACTGAGAACTCGCAACACCTCACGTTTGATGTTTCAAGGCACAGAATACAGTCTATTTGCTGATTTAGCTTTCTCTACCTTGGCTAGGCGTCAGGCCCTCTGTCCATATCATGCTATGCTATCAGCTAATGGAGTCAAGTATAGATGGGGATACCCCTTTAAGCTCGTCTTTAAGGTCGTATGCACCAAGTTTTGACAACAGAGGAAGCTCAAGCCTGCCTGGCAGCTCAAGGTTTGCTGACACAAGATTCACCAGCTTCATCTTCAGGGCAGCAATCGCTCCCTGCCCGCCACATGGCTTCTACTGTGTCTGAGTCCCTCTCAATGCGGCTCCTTACATTGCTCTCACTTTCTGGCCCGGCAGGGTTCCCAACATTTTACCTCAAATTCTCCAGGAAGAACAAGCACAACCATTTTATAAGGTTCTAATTTTATACCTTTCACCCTGGTTCTGCCTGATGGACTGGCACCTTGATATTTTTTCTAATTTGTTCTAAAATGGCACAATTACTAATATTTGTTTGTTTTTGCTGACTGTCCAGTAACACTCCTGTCTCATACAATTTTTATGGCCTGTTTGATACATGACTCCCCGCCTGAATACACTGACCCCCCAAAATTGGAATAAGGGGATAGGTGCATTCTGCCTCGGCTGTGCCCTCATGGGCCTCCGAGCCTTTTGTGTTCCTCCCATTTTTTGTAGAGGTACTGGTTTCGTTTGTTCCAGTTGTTTACTTTGTGTTCTTGTCCTGTTAAATTTTCTTTGTCATAGTATGTTTTGTGTTCTTGTGATCGTGTTTTTGATATTGAAGATGACCATAGGAAGGTTGGCTAGATTCATTGGCCCTCTCTCTTTCCTGGGTAAATTATGACCCTCCAAGTATTGTTGGTTTATGCCCAGGGTCTAAATTCACGGGTAAAGAGAAAGATGATGTTCAATTACTTCCATGCCTTGGGTATAGATGTAGCATGTGTTCAAGAAACCTATTTCTCCCTATGTTCCTTTCCCAGGTTTATGCATGTACAATACCCTCAAGTGTTTTATGCCTCAGTGGTAACCAAGCATATGGGTGTCTAATCGCATTTCACAAGAGATTGCCATTTGTAGTGGAGGCTTTGCAACCTCACTTTGCTTTTCAATGGTTAGAGGCTATCTGTTACCTAGGGATTAAAATTATACCTAGAATGTCATCTAATTATCAAGTTAATTATCCACCATTATTTAAAAAACTCTCTACCCTACGCAGGGCCACCCTGTCATAGATAGGCAAGATTCATGCGATCCAAATGTCTTATCTCCCGAAGCTACTTTATTTGTTTCGTACACTTCCCATACCAGTTCCTTTACAGGTCATTAGGGCTGAACAAAGAAACTGTCACGGTAATGCAGGGCAGGACGGTGGACCCTCTGTGTCACCAGCTCAGTTGGTAGAAAAGTGCACAGTGTGCAGAGTCTAGACAGCAGTCTAGAGGTGAGAATGTTGCGCTGCGGGCAACTACCAGGTTGCGGCCCCCGTGCACGCCGAGGCAGGTGACTGCTGACAGGCAGAAACAGGACCTGGTACCAGGGCGAGGAGCAGAGAGTAGTCAAGCAAGCCAGAGGTCAGGGCAGGCAGAAATCAGGAGTAGTCAGGGTCAAGCCGAGGTTGGTACACAAAGAATCAGGAGCAAGAGAATAAACAAACAGGAACCCCGAAGCAGAGCCAAAGGAACTCCTTGTTCAGGCAACTTTCTGTTGCCCTTCACTTCCTTTTAAGGGCAGGGCCTGTGATGAGTGGAGCCATGTGACCTGCTGCATCCTATCCTACCACCAGAGGGGGTTCAGGAGACTAGAGGTTGGTGGTGTTCACATCTCCACCAGCAGGGGGAGCGGGTTTGCGAAACACTCTAGTCCTTTGAGGTAGTGGAGCCGCTGACTGGGAGTCACATGACCTGGACCAGGAAGTGAGCTGCAGAGATAATGCCTTAGCAGAGCTGGTGCTAGCAGCAGAGGAGTGTAAGGTGGGTGACACTGAATGCTTCACAGATCCCCTGGACCTGCAGGGATCTGTGAAAGGAAAGTGCTCCAATTTATTTGGTATCCCAATAGACCTCCTGTCTCTGAAAATGTACTATACCAATCTATAGCGGGCAGTCGCTAAATGTTTGCCTAATGTAATCGCCCAAGAAAATGCTTATAAAGTGTATTTTGTACTTGACACCCGACAGAACTGCTAAGTTCGTGGCTGGTGGCAACTCTTGCTGTTTTAGAGGGTGTGGAGCTGTAGGCTCTTTTTGCCATATATGGTGTGATTGCCCCATAGTTCGTACTTTTGATTAGATTTCATTGCCTAAGCATAAACGCACACTTATTTAGTTTATTTTTCTGGCTACTCAACAGGTTATAGCTGCCGCATGGAAGAAACCTACTCCTAATTTTTCAGCGTTAATTTCCCAGTTATCCGACACTTTGGTCTTGGAAAGGATGTCGGTAATTGTTAATGACTTTATTTCTAAATTCCAAACAGTATGGTCACCCTGGTTGGACCACCATGCTTCCCCACATTTAGACCGCAGGTTGCTTCATCTATGACCTATTGTCTCTGCTATTAGCCAACCTGGTTTTCTTCAAAAATAGTTTTTACTATGTGCCTCCTGATCTCATTTGTTTCTTTGTATTTGTCTTGTTATCTAGTTCAATTTGTGTTTTATTTGTGTGTTCTGTCCATTTATTTTTGTGTATGATTGTTTTATTGTTCGTAAAATGTCTTGAAAAATTCTAATTCTAATATAAAATTATTGAAAAAAAAAGAGTGAGTTCGACAAAAGTAATATTTTAAGTATAAGTGAAATGCAAAGATCTGGCTGATTTATAATATTTATATGTCATGGGACCTCTAACGCAGGATCTAATTGTCATCTTTTCTGACTTTATTTCAATCTAAAAATTATTACCCTTATTCCTGCGTTTCAAGCTCTATTGTAGATACCACGATAGATGGTACATTCCATAATTTTCATCAAATGACAAAAAAGAAAAAGACAGATTGTACTCATCAAATTTACAACAAAAATATCCTAAACAAAATTATTTTATTGGTTCCATATACAAGAAAAACATCAATACAAGACAACCATTACCAAGTCGAACATATTTAGAGCTCCCCTAGAATACAGTCATGTCCCTGTCATATCCACAAAAGATACATTAATACAAAAGCAAAAAAAGGGAATTAATGGCACATCCATCAATTAAAAGATTATAAATAATTTTTATTTAAAAAATCACAAAAAGGTATACTTTAACATTTACAATATATTTAAAAAAGGAATTTCAACACACCAGCTTGAAATCACAATATACTGTAATTTGAATAGTAAGCTATCAAAAAAAAATTTATAGTTATTTTAAGTCCCAGCGCATTTCGTGGTAGCAATCGATTCTTTAGAGGATTTATTGATAGCACAGAGACAAATGTCCAAAAACTGAACTGGACATGGTGATTAAATCCAAATGAGTCCAAACTTACACACTGGACAGCACCTTATAATAACATGAGGATGATATCAGCAATGTCAGGTCAGGATGATATTTCCCCAAGAACATTTTTCAGTACTGCCAGCCTAAAATCACTACATAATTATGATGATAATGATGGGTATGCCAGTATTTTACCCTTTAGGCTCACCCACTATTACATGGTAAGTGGGATTTTTGCTTTTGTATTAATAAACCATTAACATGTTAGAACATAACACCAGTCATTTGGTAGTCTCAGTTTCTCACATATATCTTAACGCAGGCCCAACGCGTTTTGCAGACCTATTGATCTGCTTCTTTAGGAGCAAAGTAGCCATATCAGATCTAAATTTCAAACGCTTGATATATATATAAAAATAAGTTAAAAACGATAATTACCCAATCCACGTTTTATTCCCATCACATAGCATGGAACTGGAGGGGATCAAAACCACAACACTGCTGAAGCGTTTTGATCAGTGCATCACATTTCAATCTGGATATTTTAAAATCAGGGCTTACTACAACCTGCTAAGGAGTTGGTCATATCTGCTAAAGAGTTGAGCACATGGCTTCAGGAATGTCACTGGCATTGTGCTTAACTCTTCTTTCTTGTATATGGAACCAATTAAAGATGTATTTTCTAATGTTTTTAAAAAAATCATTTTGTTTAGGGTATTTTTTTTGGAGTTTAATGGCTTTAAAGTTCCTACAGTCTGTCTTTTTTGTTTCCAACTGCCTAAGAGTTGTGGGTGTTCCTGTACTTCCTGTTACACTCTCCATGATATAAATAGGTAAAAAAATCCCAAAGATAGAGTGGGATATCTTTACATGGACCACAACTGGTGTAAAAATCCTGAAACTTTGCTTACCAATAATACATACAAGAGACGTAAGAAAATACCAAGTGGCTATACTCCCCAAAAAAGCAAACAATAAATTTGACTGCACTGAGACTTAAATTAAGTTTGTAGGTAAATGAATGTTACTAACTACTATGACAGAATTCCTTTAAAAAAATGAAAGCATTAATTTGGGCAGCATGGTGGTTTAGAAGTTAGAACTTTAGCCTTTGCAGCGTTAGGTCCCTGGTTTGAATCTTGACCATGCATTATCCATTATGCATGGAGTTTGCAGGTTCTCTCTGTGTCTGCATGGGTTTCTTCCAAATACTCCAGGTTTCCTCCCACAATCAAAAAACAAGCATCAAGGGTAATTGGCTTCCCCCCATATTTGACCTTAGACTGTAATAAAGACATATTAAAATGGTAGAGACATTAGATTGTGACCCCCTTTGAGGGACAACTAGTAACATGGACTTTGCACAGTGCTGTGTAACATGTTGGCACTTTAAAAATACTGTGTAATAATAATAATAATGCCATTGGCCTATACCAGCTTCATTACCACTCTATCAGCTGCTAGATTGGGTGGACATTCACTACTAAATGAGTGTCTGCACCACTCTTATCTCTAGATAGCATACGGTGGCTTTTCAATGCCTCCTGGCACAGTCCTGGAGGCCTGCCACTTACCTCTTATGACCCTGCCTAAGCTGATAAGCCAGTAAATGTATACAATCTATACCTGATCATTGCCCGTGTAAGTGTATTATTGTACTTACTATTGGGGTGTGCTAACTACTAGTTCTCTGACCCTTTGGGTTATCTGATTCATGGCTTTGTTACCTTTGCTGGCATCTACAAGTCCCTTGGCTTCACATTGGGTCCCTGTGTTCCGATCACCTAAAGAGACTCATGATCACTTACAAATCTTTTCACCCCCTAAGTGCTATCCCTTGGATACACAAATCCTGGGGGCAACTTTGTATCGGGATGGTATTGGTTTCCCCCGGGCACTCCAGTTTTCTCCCACATTCCAAAAGAACATGCAGTTAGGCTAATTAGCTTCCCCCAAAAATTGACCTTAGAATGTATCAAGACTGAGTGAGTTAGGGACATTAGATTGTGAGCTCCTTTAAGGGACAGTTAGTGACATGACTATGGACTTTGTAAAGCGATGCATAATATCTTGGTCCTATATAAATACTGTATAATAATAATTCCCCTATATGATATATACCAGTCATACCTTTTCTAATTCAGTGTGTATAAAAGAATGACTATCAGAAACTTTCCTTGTGATTGTTGTCTGTGTAGGAATATAGTAATTTGTGAACCCCCCACAGCTGCACGGTAAAAGATTGCCCAGGATTGTGTGTATGAAGATTCTCACACCCACAGCGCTATGTCATACACAGTTCAGTTTAGGTACTCTCGCTGTTGTTGCTCATTTTAGGTTGAATGCAAAGTGCCACATGGAAACAAGACATTCCATTCCTTCTGACTTATACACTTCTGAGAGTCCACATTTTGCATTCCTAGAACAAAGAAATTTAAATATCCAGAGGAGCAGATCTGGCCTACTTTCTTGCACATAGGTTTTTATATCAGCAGGATAAACGCTTTCACTGCTGCAGTAGGAAAAAAAAATCTTTAGATTATACTTTGATGTGCTTGTGCTTATTATTATTATTAGGCTTTGAGATAAGAGTAAGTAGAGTTCTGTACAATGCACGGTTTTCCCCTGTTTTGAACCGAATGTGATGAAAGGGAGACTTGCACACCGCAAAGAAATTTGGGGGTAGGCTATACTGTTTCCCAGGAGAGTGCTAGTGAACATTTTTTAGCAACTGTAGCAATATGGAACTACTTGTAGGAACTACTAGTAAAAGTAAAGGGAAATCACTACATCAGACAATGTCAGCTAGGGTTCTTTGAAAGCTTGGGATTCATCCAAAATGTGCTAGAGGTTCCATCAGCTTTGGCTAACTGATATTCCAGCGACATCACACATATTTTTGTTGTCTTTAAGGTCGCATTCAGACGACTGAGCGTCAATGTAAGTTGTCATTTTCTAAATGATGTCTAAAGAATTTTAGCAGAGTTCCCTGAGATTTCATTCCTTACAGTCAGAGCTTTGTGAAATTTTGTTTATCTGGATCTCAAAGGGAGGCATGGAAAATCAGTGAAAATAAAGTTCCATACTGTACAGGCCACCCCGACCATGACATTTACTGTGCATTTCCATGGTGGAGAGCACAACAGGGTGCTGATTACTTGTGTCCCACACCTCTACTGTGTGTACAGCTCTCACTCATTTAACTATCATGGAGAATGATCACAAAAAATCATTTACAGTGAGTATGAGAAAGAAAAAGAGAGGGAAAGTGAAACAGAATTAGAGTAAAATAGATAACTCAACAGACCCCTGATTAATGACTCAATCCCCCTGCAATAGGCTGAGCCAGAAGTGAAGTGGTATATGCCTCCTCCATTCTGCAAGTGGTAGGAGCACCACACAGTCTGCAAAACGTGCACCCCTATCCCATAGAACCAGTTCTTCTCCACCTTTAAAAGAATAATACCCCTTTTGTTTTAAGAAGGGGCACATGGAGGACCTCTTGGGGAAAACCTGCAGAAAGAGAAGGTCATCCTTGTCCCTAATGCCCAGTAGAAGAAAGGAAGTTAGGATGACAAAAGCATCCCATTGTCCCCTTTTATTTCAAATTTCATTTCACTATGATATTCCAATAGATGAAGCTGGACCTTTCTGTACTGTAGGCCTCTGTGGGTGTACAGTACATACAGTTTACTTCAAAACAGATAAATTATATTGTGTATCTGTACTGAACAAAGCTGGGAGTTCATGAAGATCTAGAGAAAATTTCTACTGCACAGACTTTGCACTACTTTGTTAATGGGGTTTTGCTTTAAAAAGTGGGGATCTGTCTATACTTCATGTACAATTTTAGGGATCCCCTAGCATGTAATGTAACAATTTATTTTTTTCATGTATCCCTTGATGTCAAATTCCATTTGGTTGAATTTAAATTTCAAAGAAATTTAGAGAAAAATTCAAAAGAAATTCAAAGAAAAGAAAAGAAATTTGGTCATCATGAACCACTGTACCTATATGAGCTAGCTAGATATTTAATTACACAACTATGCACCTATAACTGTTTTCACACCTCTGTGTGAAGGACCAAACAAGCCCACCAAATACAGCCCGCCTGTAGAAATCTGCAGGAAAGGTGGCTAGAAGGATCAGTCACCCTGCACAGGGAGAGAACAGCAGGGCTTAATCATAGGAAGCTCCCACACAAAGAAAACATTTCTGACCTTGATTAGTGCACACAAATGGAAACATTGCACATAAAGTCCTGAGATTTAGGTATGAATACACATGCCCCTTGTACTAAGATAATATTTACTTATCCCCAAATTCTGTTTTAGTGAGTTATTAAAAAAATTCACTTTATGTCTCCTCAGATTTTTGTTTCTTCTTTAGAGCATCAAAACAGTTTTTTATTTTTTTTTAAATCCTTAGGCGGACAGTGCATAGAAAGTTTACAATGTATTTTGGCATTTTTTTAGGTCATTTCAATATCCATTCTTTCTTTTTTTATCCTCCCTCTCCCACATTTGTGGCTGTAACTTGCAGGGTCCCTTAAGTGTATACCAAACATTTTTTTATCGTGGGTTGGTGCAAGGTTGCATGTGCTTGACAGAAGTATATTTGGTGGAAGGATTTAATGCTCAATTGTTCCTCTCTACAGTTTTCCTACATAGTTCTTGTCTCTTGGTTCATTTTTTAATTTCATTTTAAATATTATATTCTGTAAATGATATGTGTTCATCTTTTGTCTATGTATTGGATACTTCTTTTTGTTCAAAAAAAGAAAATTTTTAAAAAGTTACAGACTTAGGTGTACACAGCAAAGCAAACAGTACTGAAAGTAAAACATAAAATAAGACTTACCATACCATCTTCTTCTGGGGTTGGGTGGAATACACTCAGATCATTCCCTTAGCACAGATTTGACCCTCAGATATGCCAAAAATTTCATTGTGGATCTCAACTACATACTGTTAGGATCACATCAAGAAGCACTGCATCTTAATTATGTAGCACAGATGAGATTTTGGTCATCAAAACTCATAAACACTTAGAAATAGGTCATCAAAACCTATAAAAACATACAACTGTGTTGAGCCACAAAATTTTTTCTTGCCAACAATAAATAGTACTCGCATAAATAAAGTTTTTTGATAAAAAAAAACTACCGTAATCTATTTATTCATAAGAAAAAATATGTATTTATTCATATATAGACACAAGTATATAGATACAAGTAGTGTTTTTCACAACAAATTAGACAATATATATATGGCATTATTAGATAATTACTTATTATTTAAGTAAAAAATTAAAACAATTAAACATTTACTTACAACACTAACTTGTCGTCGAAAGTGAATTAAAACCTACATAGAAACATCTGACGACGGCGTCATTCAAGAGCTTCCGACGGACTGACGACAGTGACGACGCGTGTCACGGGGGAGGGATGCGGTGAAAAGCGAGTACAAGTGGCTGAGAGATAGAATCGGTGCCTAATCCTCGTTAATCGATTCAGAATGATTTTGAAATGTTTTTTTTTTTGTTTATAAAATAAATAATATTTGCATATGGAACTAAAGAGCCGCAGCTTCACATCCAAAGAGCCGCATGTGGCTCGCGAGCCGCAGGTTGCCGACCCCTGGTCTAGGTTTTTGTTGCATGACAAAACCTAAATGTTTTATGCTTAGCAGATCCAGTACTGATGTAAAGAAATCATTACCAATGCTCACATATTCAACAATTAATCATGAGTTTATCTTCTCTTTTTTACACACACAAACTTGTGCAGAATGTTTGATATAATTGCATTGTAGGGTATAAGAGTTAGGAGATGTTAAATTAAGCAGAACTGTCAAGGATATGAATACTCACTAGATTAGTGTTTGTAAACAGGGAGAAGGTTTCTTGAGCAATGAGCAATTTGTGGCTTTCAGATCACTTTAACTAATAGCAATCATCTTTGTGGATATTTTTATAGGTAACCTTCTTCCCAATGGCCTGCAATGTAAAAATCATTCTTTGCACTGATCACCATGTTATTCGTTTACTGTGAGCTGTGGATATTTTAAATATAAATGTGTGTTAGATGGGGGGGTCCATGAGACCTAAAACTTATTTTAAGAGTTCCCCAATTTTAAAAAGATCAAAAAAGGCTACACTAGACTACGACATACCTGTACTGTGGTGTGACAACCTAATCAGTGAAAATGCCTAGATCTACTCATTTGGGCTGGATCATAACAGTACTATTCACTGAAGTCAATAATTTGGAAGGGTGTGTACATACCTTTGGATATGTAGATGGTGTGTTGGTCAGGTGTTCACAAGCTTTGCCCATACACTGCCCTGATCCAAGGATTTATCCTGCCATCATTCTTTGCTGACTCCCAGGATATTCAGACTGGTTGTTAGAAACTGTGGGGTGTAACAACCAGCAACCAAGTTGCTATGTCTCCAATAATGTAACCAACACTGGGGCCTAGACACAGGTGGAGGCATGGATTCCATTCCTGGTTACTTCTAAATAATGTGGAAATGTTAGATTGTGGTTGGGCTGGTCACTATAAGAAAATGAATACTTTAAGCCCAAGTGTAGCTATCCCTCAGAAAAAAAAATATCACAGAATAACAGCATATGGATATGGCGCCGTCTTCATCCTCCCGGAGGCCCCTATACCCCTATGGATGACTCTCCCAGCAATAATTATTTGAATTAATTTGAAGGGGCACCGGTGTCACTTCTGGGATGAATTGTGTCTGTGAAAAAGATGCTTCTGCCTAAGCTCCTATATTTATTTGAGACTCTCCTGGTTTGGGTTAATGTCCCAACCCTAAAAAAACTGCAGGCTGGCTTTTTAAATTTTTTTGGGGCTCATAAAAGACATAGATTGTCCAGATTGGTGGTTTGCACACCCAGGGAGTTTGGGGGTCTAGGAGCCCCAGACCTGGTTAAGTATTATGTGGCGACCCACCTTCACTATCTGCCCCCATGGACAATGTTATTCTCCCCTAGTGTATGCTGGGAGTTGGAGGAAGCTTGGATTGCCCCACTTCACCCTAATGTGATGTTATGGAATTCCTCCATGTTATTAACAGATAGAGACCTGCTTTCTCTGATGGTGTTTATGCCAAATATGTTGAGGACATATAAGTCTAAATATGGTCTCTCCTCTCAAGCCTCCATACTGATGTCCATCATACACACTCCTCTAATACCCGATAGCTTATCCAGAAATATGTGTCAACTATGGAGAGAAAAGGGGCTATTCCACCTTTGAAATATCTTACATTCTGTGGATAAGAGATTACTCTTCTTTCCGGAACTCCAGGCTAAATTTGATCTCCTGCAATGTCCTCTCCCTCAATTAAGCTACCCAGATTCACAGAAGTGACCCTTTTTGAGAGAATATGTGCTGATGATCCCTATGCCAAGGGTCTTATCCCCTCCAGTTATCGCCTCCTTTATGTATCGGTACAGGAGTCTCTGGTAAATTTGCATATATGGATACTTGGGAGGCCATATTGGGCTGTACCCTGGAGAGAGATGAGTGGTCAGAAATCTGAGAGGTGGCAGACAAAAGCTTGATATGCACACTTTACGAAGAGAATTTATATAAGATTTCCAACTGTAGACCCTACTTGCTGGCGATGTGGATCCCAGCGAGGAATCTTGGAACATATCTTTTGGTTTTGTCCCATTATTCAGGTCTATTGAGACAGAGTTATTAGGCTAATTGGAGAGGTGACCCAACACAGGTTTTCACTTGATCCACTTAACCACCTTCTGGGATTGCCTTTTACGGGTCTCCCCAAATCCACCTGTAAACTTACTACCCATATTTTGGTTGCAGCTCCCACTCTGATTTTGACCAAGTGGAAATCCACTTTACCCCCTTCTCTAGAGGATTTGCATACTCGCACTCAGGAAGTCCAACTGATGAAGTATCTTACTGCTTTCCTTAAAAACAATGTTAATAAATCTTGTTAACAATGTTAATAAAAGGTCTGGGAAACCTGGGATGCTTACTATTCTCGGATACAGGTTTAGCTCTTTAGCTTGAATATTTGATTTTGTCAGTTATTCGTCTATCACTGCCCCACTAGCCTTTTTCCCCTTCCTTCCTGAAGTTGTTTGGTTGTCATTCTTAAAGTACCCCACCTCTCTCTGTTGTTATTGTCTAATGTGAAATTGGATTACTGTTTGTCACCAAAGTTACAGTATTGGATTGTGTATATTATAAATGCTATTTTAGTTCACGTGATTTATGGGAAGAATTTCTTTGATGTACCGACCACCTTCCTGTATTGTTATATTCACATTTGGGTCTTTTCATTGTCTTTGTTTCCTATTTTTTTGTTAATGGAAAATATTTATTAAAAACTCAGTTTCAAAAAAAAAAAAAAAAAAAAAGATTTGGGGATGAAAAGGTGAAAAGTTAAAGAATTATAGTATAGGTTATTATTTTCAACCAATGACCATTTAAAATAGGAAGAAGCCTTGAAATAACTTTCAGGTCTTCAGGGAACCCCTTCTATAATTACTATATCCAGTGCTCACAGTACATGAGCCTTGTGGTCAGTAGGAAGAATGTCACCCTTTTAAACAGCCAAAAAGACCATTGGTGTCAGTTAAACAGAGAGGCATTAATTGCTCATTGGTCAAGTAACCTCTAGCAACCTCTGGATGAACCCAAGGGTTGCGTTATACTATATATATAGTATTGGAAATAAATGTTGTATCCACGAACACTTCTTGCTCTGGATGGTACTGCTTACTCGGTTCAGCTACAATATTGTCACCTTTTCAGGAGCCGAACCACAAAACGCTGTGCTAAGACCCTGTGTTGTAGGCATTGAGGTAAATCTGTGCTAATTATCCACTGCTGGAATATGAATACAACCATGGGAAGTTCATGCAAACATATCTATAGAAAGTGAATTTGTTTACAAAGTAAGGAGAAAACCTAGAGAAAAGACATCATGTCCTGTCCCCTTCTTAGCAATCACCAAAACTAAGTGTTTTTGTAAGGGTTTAATGGTACATTAAATCATCAACACAAATCTAATATGTAGAAGATACCAGACGACAAAGGCATCATGTGATGTTCTATCTGTCTGAGGGTTACATTCTCATTCCAGCCATGATGTATATAATAAAGCAGACACTGTGTGAAGATCTTACTGATAGCGTCAGAGTAATAGATATTCTGGAGTAATCTAAGGAGAAAACATGTCCTTTCGAGCCGCATGTACAAAGTAAGGACACCACTGTCATTCTTGCTGTGGAATAAACAATCTAGGGTGATGGGTCATTTTCTTGCTTTAAAATGCAATCAGCTTAAGTGTAGAGAAGGAGGCTTAGGCGGAAATGGAAAAATCAGACAAAGAAGAATTCTGGTTTCATTAAATTGAATGGTATTTCCCTAAAATGAAGAGCTGTTCTACATGCTAAATTATAACCCAGTGAAGTGGTTTTAATTTCCCTTCCAATCATAAATCTATGAAGCCACTCCATCCTGCCCAGTCAATGTGCTTCTTTTCCAACCTCACATTATACTGGTCTAGCTCAATGGCATTCATGCACCACCATCTTTTTCCTTCTTGCGATCTTTGGTCATTTTGATTGATCGGGCCAGGTTGACAGGTGCGCAGGTGCAGGAGTGTTCATTCAGTACCAGCAGCTGCAAGGTAAAGCGGGAAATGCTTGGTATTCTAGCACGCAATGGTAAGCTGTGCATGAGCGTGCGTGATTTTGACAGATGAAGATTGTGATCAGGCAGATGAAAATGCTTATTGGAGGACGGACATCGCCTACATTTTTCTGCAATAAAGCCCTGCCTGGACACAAATGTTAAAGTGGACCTGTGACAGAGAGAATAGGTTAGCTGTCACTACTGACCTGCATCTAACAAAATACAGCTTGCCTAGTTGGTATATTTAGTTCCTCTTTAATATTAATATTACACAGTATTTATATAGCACCAACATATTTTGTAGCACTGTACAAAGTCTATAGTCATGTCACCAGCTGTCCCTCAAAGGGGCTCACAATGTAATGTCCCTACCTCAGTCATATATCATAAATACAGTCCAAGGACAATTTTGGGGGGAAGCCATTTAACTTAACTGTATGTTTTTGGAAATTGGAACAAAACCCAGGCAAACACAGGAAGAACTTGAAAACTCCATGCAAATAATGTCCTGACCAAGATTCGAACCTGGGACCTAGCGCTGCAAAGACCAGAGTGCTAACCGCTGAGCCACCTTCTGAATCACTGAACCACACTGAGAATGCAGCTCAGGTATTCAGCTAATGGTGGCACAAATGGTCACACAGTTATCCTTATGATTATCTTGATATCTGCATGAAGTATTTATAATTCTATTCAGTCACCCTCATGATTTATGTCCCTGTTGCACCCCATGGCTACTCAGTTCTTACTATTGTAATATTCAATATTGTAGTGTGGAAGCTTTCTGTTTGTCCCGTTTATTCACAGTTTACAGTTTACTCTAATTTCTAGTGTTGTAGAGGGTCGATTTTCACTGCTGTTGGAGATGGACAATGAGATGCAGAAAATTCAGATTGTATACAATTCATATACAAATGTAATGCATACTGCACTGACTTAAACATGGGATTGGCTCAGTTTCAAGTAATTGAAACTGCATTAAATTTGCATGTGATTTGCATATTGAATTTACTGCATTTTATTCTCCATTACTATCTGCTATTGATTAAAACACATTTATTATGTATGGTAATGGACACAAACTGACAAGGTTTTACTTTCACTGACCTATAATGATTATGAGAGGCCAAGATGGAAAGTAGGGTGGGCCAGTGGTCAGCGCTGCTTCCAGAATGTGTAAAAAATTAGCTTCCTAAGCCACCCTAGGGTTTGGGATACATAGGTTATGAATAGATCCATCCCCTGCTTGGTTCCTAAATGTAGTTTTGGAGCCAGCTGAGTGTTATAACAGTTCCCAGAAGTGTATCTTAAAGGGGTATTTCTATTATAAATGGCAAAAGTACCCCCCACTTTAGTAGAAGGAAAATGTACTGTTCAGTATGCAAACTGATCAGATTTTATACCAGGAAACCCGTGGTGAAACCTGCACTGACATAGGCAGCAATAACTGGCCCTTGGTATTCTGTTCATACACTTTAATCAATGACTTGGAACAAGCATGCAGTAACTGATGTCGTTTCCAGGCTGCTGCAGTGTTCAGACAACTTGCTCTTTTATGAACATCACCTGCCCATTGCTTTCAATGGTTGCCCCTCTGAGGGGGAGAAATGGTCACAGTAATAAGAATTTCAATGACCACCGTGGTAACTAAAAAACTGGAGATAGCCATGGAAAAGTAATTTTCTGCAGAATTGTTAATTTACCTAAAACTTTAGCAGCTGAACACAAGGCCATATGAACCACAAAGAGTGCTTGATGGTGTTTTCCTTTAAGAATTTTCTATTGCAAAAAAGTCCAAATCTTACATAATGGCTATTCTCATTTTTCTATAGCGGATGTCGCAAGGCTTGACCTATATGATTGTTATCAGTGGTCAGTGCTCTAAATTTCCCATCAGGAGGAATTATGCTTACCCTGCAGCTACTGCGGAGAATGCAGAAGGCTATCCATTTTCTGTGTGGGGCCATCCGTGTTATCTGGCAGCGGTACAAGCAGTTTGTCAGTATCTACAGGAACACCTTGAACTTTAGCAGGTCAGTGCAATAGTAAGTCTTGTAGGAAATGAAATTTTTCTGAAATGTTCAACAGCAATTTACCACATCAGCCTTCCCTTCACACCCTTATTCGATAGAGAGCCGAACACCAGAAATACCGAAGTCTAATACTTATCATACAGCGTTGGTATTGATTTTTCTTCATTTTACTTTTCAACAAAAAAAAAATATATATCCACCAAGGACATTATTCAGTCAATTGCATGCTAACCTCATTGTAATTTGAGAATAAGTTTTTGTGATCTGATAAGTTTATAGTGTATTGAGTATTGTTCTGTCACAAGCATTTTAATCATGTTCCTCCGATTCATGAAGGTTATCTAGCCTTTAGCCTTCCCCAAACATTTTTCAATGGAGGAACACTTGAAATAATTCTCTAGTGTTAAGAAACCTCTGCTAAAAATGATTACATCTACAGTATATGGTATGTATGTAGCAGTTTAGTAAGCTTTGCAGTTACATATATGGACTAAACAAAAGGTTTGCAGGGTCAAAAGGTTGTTGTGGTGTACTGATAAGCCAAAGAATACAGAATGTGATGTACCTAGCATATTAGACACCCAGTTCAAAGGGACTAATCATTTTTCAGTAATTATCATGAAAAAAACAAATAATTATATTAGACAGAAATTACAGTATTCCTTTACCTTAATATCCCCGGTGTAATATTTATAAGATTTATTATACATTACTACTCAGTGTAGTACTCTTGTACATTAGTGGTTAGTGTGGTGCTCCCTTACATCAGTGTTAAGTTCAGTGCATGCTTATATTGGTCGTCAGTTGTAGAGACACCGACTTACAAGATGGTCATTGGGAGAGGTGCCCACCTACATAACTGTGACTTGGAGAGGCGCCCACCTACCAACCTGTCACTTGGAGAGGGGCCCACCTACATTACTGTCACTTGGAGAGGCGCCCATCTATAAACCTGTCACTTGGAGAGGCGCCTATCTACATAATCGTCACTTGGACAGGCACCCACCTACAAACCTGTCACTTGGAGAGGCGCCTACCTACATAACTGTCTCTTGGAGAGGCACCTATCTATAAACCTGTCACTGGAGAGGGGCCCACCTACATTACTGTCACTTGGAGACGCGCCCATTTATAAACCTGTCACTTGGAGAGGCGCCTACCTACATAACTGTCACTTGGAGAGGTGCCCATCTACATAACTGTCATTTGGAGAGGCGCCCACCTACATACCTGTCACTTGGAGAGGCGCCCACCTACATACCTGTCACTTGGGAGAGGCGCCCAGGAGAGGCGCCCACCTACATACCTGTCACTTGGGAGAGGCGCCCATCTACATAACTGTCACTTGGAGAGGTACCCACTTGTTGACAGTGAGAGAAGATCTCACATAGTGGTCAGTGGGTGAAGGACCTCTTACATAGGAGTACAGTAGAAAGATAAAAAGAATGCTCCTTGCATTGGTGGTACAAATGCCCTGTATTTCAGAAATCAATGTAAAAGTGCACAAATGTAAAGAAAGGTTACAATTGACTGGTATGATTTTATATATATATATTTTATATATTTAAATAAGTTAATTGTAATCAATATTAGTAACATTCCGGAAGATAGTGGAAGGGGTGATAGTGGGGCAAGTTGTGCATAAAATAGATATATCAATGAGATATAGATTGTTTTTATATTTGTGTAAGATGTTGTCTCAAAGTTTCTCTCTCTCTATGGGGACAGTGGGACAATGAAGGATTAGGGCATTTATTTTTATTTTTTTTGACATTTGTTGTCAATTTTTGCATCAAAATGTTTCTTTACATTGGTAATCAATGAGAGAATATTCCCTATTTAGATGGTCTGTAAAAATGTTCCTTACATTAGTGGACAGCAGAGATTCTTTTCTACAAAAGAGGAGGAGAGGAAAGTGTTCCCTTACATTGGTGATCACTGTACTGCTTCTCTACATTGGTGGTAAGAGGAAGAAAGAACTCTTAGATAATTGATTCATAGGGTCTGATTTAATAAAGCTCTCTGAGAGGATACAATGTCATCAGTAAAGCTGGGTAATCCAGCAAACCTGGAATGGATTTCCTAAAAGTCATTTGCTATTTGTTAATTGTTTTCATTCCTGAACAGGTCCATTCACGGTTTGCTGGATTTGCATTCAAGCTTCACTGATGAAAGTGTATCCTGTCAAACCTTGGAGTTCATTAATAAATCTGGCCCATAGTAAGAAAAATTTCTTTACATATTTGATCAGTATACAAATGTCCCCTTAAACAGTGAAAAAGTGTTCCCTTACACTGGTGATTATTGGAAAATCTGCCCCCTTACATTCCAGGGCAGGGACAGAAACACCCTTACAGTAGTGGTTAGTGGTAAGAATGTCCTCTGTGGCCTTATTCAACAAACATCTGAGACAGACATCTTACCATCCTGTACAAGTCTATAGGAACCCATTTTAAGCATGCCAAGTGCAGGACAGAAGGAAGTCAACTACAGGTCTACAGCATCTGTCAGTGAATTCTGAATTATATTACACGCTTCTTTAACTGATGTTAAGCAGGTTCTATTGAAACAAGTCCAAAGCCACCAAGTTCAAAGGCAGAAACGCATTGGGTTAACTAACTGTGTCTCTAAGATTACGATTTCATTCCCTACATCACCAGTCTGCTGAGATGATAAATAATGTACTGTATATAAATGTCTGTCAGAGAGTTATGTCTAAGCATCTACCTCAAATCCCCTATATTGTACAGTGGATGAGGTAAATCATTTTGTACTAAACATAATTGTATGCTTTTTTAGCTATGTTATTATCTTTTGTAATGTATCCCTCACAATATATAAATTATTCTTTTTCACTAAAAACTCTTATTTCTTTGGTTATTTCTTTGGCCACAAAAAACTCTTCTGTGTTGTCCTCTTTATCTGTGCTCTAATCAAGCAAGGGGTCTGTCCATCCTACTGAAATCTGAAAACTTATTCAGGGGTACATTATATTTTTGAAATATACCACTATTTACTGTTTAAGAAACCCCTGGCTAACTGTGGAAGAATCCTGGTTATGAAAAGCTGCTGTAGATGTTGTAGTTTAAAACCAACTGAAATATTTTAAGAAGTCTACTGCTACTGGCTCCCATCAGCAAGTCATCACTTTAACACCATTTCATATCTATGAGTTTTACACAATTAACATGAAAATGATGGTTTATTCATTTTTCTTTACTATCTCTGTCTGCATTGGAGAGATCTCTGTCACTTCTTGCCCAAGACACAGCAGGAACTAAAAGTAGATCTCTACAATGCAAATTGCACCATTGGAAGGGTTCCCCTCAAATCCCAATTCTGTGTTAATTAAAAATGTTGGCTTTCTAGTCATGTTTTGTATCAGAGACAATGGTCAGGACCATTCTTTCTTAAGGTAACAAACAGACAGTAAGAGCACTGCAACCCATTCTTATTAAATCAGGAAAATCACCACCCAGTTAGGTCCTTTCAGCAAATCATGTTAACCTCTAAAAAAATGCATAGCAAAAAGACTTACCTCAAATCACGTCTGTAATCAGGAAAGCAAGTGGTGGGTTTCTACTGCACTTTATCTCCCGGTAAGAAAAGGTTGGGCACATGTCTGACACGTTTTTAGCTTTATCCACCCAATCGGCTGAAAGTTGGTGCCACCGCTAGGCAATGCAGAAAAAGGAATGAGAATGGAAAATATGGATCTGGACTCAGAAGGCAGAAAAGTAACAGCTCAGTAGTACTTCAGGCTGGGATATAGGAAAACAAATACAGGAATGCCTTAAAAAAAGCTAACTCCCTAAAATGTCATATAATATAAATATATCAAATATTGAAATAAATGCTTATGATCTGGAATAAAGAAAAAGGGCAAGTATAAAACCAAAAAGTTCCTCTCTGTAACAGAAGTCTGTCCATATCAGCCCCTTCCCCATGATTAAGTCATTTTGTGCAGTCACTAACCATTGCTCAATTTATTGGTGCTGGGCATTGATCAAATGGATAGTAACTGGCCCATATTTTGTGCTATTGGTTAAAAGGGAAACTAAAGTTCCAATTTTAAAAATCCAGAATCATGCAAGTCATCATTACAGAAAGGGACAAGTGGTATCCCTACTGCAATAATCGCTTCTACCTGCCAGAATGCTCTTGGTATTTGTCAAAAAAAAGATGAGCTGCGCATGAGCCGCTTCAGTATTTGCTGCCAGCATACCCGGTGATCCCAGCTTCCTCTGTGCGTGCTGGGAATTCATAATCTCCTGCACCAGCGTAGGAATTATGTCATCCTGGCATGACCATTGAAGATGGCTGAAGACATTATTATTATTATTATTATTGATAAACAGGATTTATATAATGCCAACATATTACGCAGCGCAGTTCATTTAATAGGGGTTGCAAATGACAAGACAGATACAGACAGTGATACAGGAGGAGGAGAGGACCCTTCCCCAAAGAGCTTACAATCTAGGAGGTGGCGGAAGTATCACACAGGATATCTTCAGGAAAAGAAACAGGAAGAGGACGGCAGTGTGCCACAAGGGAACGAGGAAAGTAAGCATCACGGGTTTAGTTCTGCTTGAATTTCTAGAGCCATACAAATGTTGCCCCTGTTCTTTGGAAACCTAAAGACCGCTATCTGCAATTATCACCTTTTGCTATTGACCCTTTGTTTTTTTAATTTTCTAACATTTATCACAAGGATCAGCTCTGACCAACAAATCCCCAAGGTTTCCACTTGAGCAGCATCATCTTCAACTTCAAGTCTCTGTGGCAAATCAAGATGTTGCTGTGTTGATTGGCGATCCTTTGACCCACAGGAAAAGGAGATCTAGCTTACAATCTGAATAAATGGAACCCAATGGATAACGTTCTTCCATTACAACTGGCCAAAGAACAATCTCCTTGGCGCTTGCTGGAGATTTTTTCATGATGGCCACTGGATATCAATGTCAAAGAAAGTGTTTCAGGCATGACTATGATCTAATGATTCTGATTGACCTCTTCTGAGTATATGCGGAACATTTGTACCTGTTATGATACTGAAAGATTTTTACACACATGTTTAGGGTGTTATTGTCTGGGGGTTTACAATAATAATTTGCTGCAAAGGCCGGAGTGCTAACCACTGAGCCACCATGTTGCCCCAGGAGTCATTTAAACTCTGCCAATTGTGAGGTGAGTAACCTTTCTAAATGACAATTATGTTGTCAATGTAATGCCATGTGGGAGAATGCTCGGCAGTACAGAGTTCACAGATACGGTAAATCCGTGTGGTGTTGATGGACTACAAGCTCTAGCAAAGATTATGGCATAGTTTCTCCAGTAGGATTCTGATTCACCTGTTTTACTTTGTTGTAAAAAAATAATCACAAATATCACACTATGGGTATTTTTATAAAATATTCCTTAATTTCACCTAAGTATGTTAAAATACATGGCATTTCTTAATCTGACTGCTGTGCACTTTTGATAATTGGCCACTAGGCGGCAGTCATTGTTTTATTATGCACTGAAACCAGCATGTAGAACAGCAGTCAGTGAACTCTAAAGCTACGTACACACTTACAATTATTATCGTTGGTAAACGAACGACGAACGAGCCTGCACGATATCTGCGAACGATCGTATAGCACCGATCCTGTACATACAGATAACGACACGATTGTTCGCAGATATTGTACACGCGATAGATGCGATTGTTTGAACGATACAGGAAGTGACGTGCACCACAGGAAGTGAGCGAACGTTCGTTCACCGCGCATGCTCAGACCATGGACGATCACTGAACGACCGTACACACGATAGATGGTCAACGATTGTCGTCCAATCCGATCCGCCGGTCCGGTCGTTCATTTCCAACGACTATCCTCGTTCGTCGGCGTCGTTGGTTACTTTTTTTATGAACGATTTTTGCCCAATCGATCGTTCGTCGTTCATTTCCAACGATAAAAATTGGAAGTGTGTACGCAGCTTAAATCGAACTGACAGGGGAATCATTTATCAATACATCCCTATGACAAACTATTTTATTATATTTTATATATATTATATGTATATATTTATACATTATAAAATCTGAACAGTGTGGCATTATAAAACAGGCCAACAAAACAAATGTAAATGACATTTTTGTAGGGGGAAAAATTATGGATTCACTCAACATGAAACATTCCTCTAATATGTTATACAGCCACCTAACTGGAAACAGGAATGCTGACTAAAGGAGTTAGGTTTTAAATCCTCTACAAGGCTCCAAACAAGGCATGTAAACGTGTTTTATCGAAGAATAAACATGGCCTGTCCCTTCTGCAATAAATCTACCTGCTTGCAGTTTTTAGACGTTCATAGTTTAGGGGGTAATCTTAGTGTAATGTGGACAGTTCTAGGACCAGTTCCCCTCTAGGAGTGATGGTTGGCTAACTTTAGAAGGCACCTGGGTGCAATGTAGCAGCCAATCACTGCTCAGGTGTATTATTTTCTGGCAATGTTTTGGTTACATTGTTATGTATTTGGAGAATTGAGGTGAGGGGTCCCCAGCCATGGGATGCTAAAGGTGTCAGGGAGGACAAGGCAGGTCCTGTAAGCTGGGCCTAAAGACCGAGGAGATGAACTTATCCCTCAGTGGTGTAAGAATCTGGCTTCAAGGGGCCAAGCTGCAGGAGAAGCTTCCATCAGACACAAGGAACCTAAAATTCACGACTGTTAGAGGAAGTAAACTCTAACTTCTTATCCTTCTTTCATAGCTCATTGTGGACCCAAGGGGCCACGTGAGAAGGCCAGCTACTATTATGATTGAATGAAACTGCTCCTGTATGACCCTCTGCAACCCTAACCCTCTCTCTATAAGAGATCCAATAAACCCATAAAGTGAAGATGCCTGTAAAACACCTATGCTATACTACAAGGGGTTAAAATTTGCTGCCCCTGTGAGCGCTACACCAAGCACCCAAAATATTCTCTATATGACAATATAAAAGCCTTTACAGTTCATCTGTTTGGAAATAACAATAAACTCTGACATTAGAATCACTGATCCCATTTTGTCCTGTGCAGTGATACCTAACCCAGGGCGGATCACAGTGCCCCGGAGAGCCCAGCAGAGGCCCCTGCAGCAGCTTGCACAGTCCTTGTCTGCAGCCTGTCCTGAGTTGGCACCTTTGGTGGAAGCTGACATGGGGGGTGGAAGAGAGAAAAAAAGGGGCAAGATGAAAAGAAGGGGTAGAAGAAGGGAGGGGGACAAGAGGAGAAAATAATATTGGGGTTTGTCGGCGGTGGGCCCAGTAGTACATTTTCCTATATATATCCACAATAATGTATGACAATGTGGGAAGCCTTACATTTGAATTTTTTTTAACAAAACTTTATTGCTATTACAAGAAGGCTGAACAGCCCCCAGTTGACAGCATTGTGCAGGTGACAAGTCCTCTTAAAGGAGATCTATCAGACCCAGGGACGTCTGATGTCACATCTGCACCCCAATAAAGTTAAATAGAAATGGCGCTCTCACAGCATCCACCCAGGAACCAGAGGTATGTCCTCGCCGCTCTCCATCCTGACAGCCGCCATGAAATGTTGGGTGGCATTCTGCTGCTGCCCTGGTGACAAGGGGCCTAACCCATACCCCTTAGGCATTCTTTATAGACCCCAATATATAAGGTAACCACGGCAACAATGAATAGAAATGTTTCACAGGACTCTGTATTTGTATTTTTTTTGCTGTGTTTATGATGGGCAGGTTCACCCCTTTATTTATCCTGGTGACCACTGATATAGAGTTAGTGACAACAGCACAGGAAGTAAGGGGAAATCTCCCAATGGGGACAAAAAATAAGGAATTGCCTATAAATTTACTAAAATTACCTCACACGTCTTGTTTTCCTGTTTTTTTATTCACGTTCCATGCTGTCACAATATATAAATATACAGATGTATGGAGATTGTTATTGAAAGCTCCTCAGAGCTCAACAAAACCCAACCGCCTCCACTACCGCCCACAGGCAAGCCACGCCCTATACGCTGCGGCGGATGCTCGCGCTTGGCCACGCCTTACCATGCCACTGTCCAATCGTATTTCACGATATGTGAAGGGGGCGGGAACTTGTGTGGGACACGACGTCAGAGAGAGGGCAGTCTGATAGACTGAAGCTGAGGAAGTGACGTCAGAGAAAGGGCAGGGGGTTGGGTAGAGAGTGCCAGAGCCTTCCAGAAAGCAGGGCCAGTCTGCTAAGTGTTGCTGCTGTTGCTGCGTGAGGTATGTGAGGATTTATTGTATTATTATTTATTATCTGATATTGTATGGCTTTGGCATAATAATGGCAGCATGTGGCATTGCATGCTCTGTATGAGGCTATGGTGTAGCCCAGCCCTGTTCCTGGTGTTCAGTGTCACAGAACTGGAGGGTTTTAAGGTTCATGGACCCCAGTGTACAGTGTGCTGGGGCCCCTGCAGGCCAGGAATGCTATAAACAGCTCACATGGGTTGTGGGGGCCCACTTTCATCACTTCTTGCACAATCCATTATTGTGTATGGGAAGTTGTGGCCCTCAGTGCTTGCTGATGAATGGGGGTGGAGGAGCTACAATAGCTGTATATATGATAGGATTGTAATATGGCATATAGATGGGAGCCAGATCATATCATATATGGCAGCTGTCTGGGGCCCCAGATTCCTAAGGGGAGGTGCTGCATAAACCATTCAGCACTCCAATTCATAATAAACCAGGTTGGCTTTGCAAGAATCTCATCAATGACAGTCTTTGTGTAGCTTTTAGTGAATGTTCCCTCAAGGGCCCATTCACACCTTGCTGTCCTGGTGGTCAGTGCTCCTTTTTGCATGTTAAAGCGTACCTCAGAATTAAAGCGTAAACTCAGAATTTTCACTTTACATAGAAGGGTAGACAACCTTTTATTGTAAAGTAAAAATACTGTTGTTTGTTTTTTTTGCAAGTGCAACACCTTTATTTAAAAAAAAAGAATAAAAGGTGCAGCACCCGCCTAGGCGATCTATAATAAATGGGAGTGCAATGCCTCCCCTGGGATACCTACGTCACACATCCCCGGAGGCTCTTGGTGCTCCTTCTGCGCATGCCTGAGCACCTCATATCTATTCGTAAAAAGGAAAAAATTTGCCGCATGCGCAGTGAGATCGGCAAGTTATTTTTCCAGCCTACGTTATCCGATTTTGTGCCAGGGTTGGGTGACGTAGTTAGAAGAGGAGAAGATGGCGCCGGCCAGAAGGCGGATGCTGTGACGACGCAGGACCCGATGGAAAACACTTATTGGTAAGTGGATTTTTTGTGTTTTGGGGGATTTTGAGTTTAGTTCCTCTTTAATTTATTAAGCTGTCAATGCAACAAAAACACCAAAAAACACAGACCGATTTATCAAAACGTTGTGCCATGTTGGACAGCTGTGCAACCCAAAAAGGTTCTCCTGTGAAATCTGTTCAGCAGAAGTGCTGGTGTGCAGGAGAGGAGTTTTGGTGCGCCAAAGATAAGTGCACTATTCAGCCACTTTAAAGCGGAACTACAATTCTGCAAATAAAAATTGCGAGCATGCTGGATTTTGTATTGCAGAAGAGACAGAAAATGTCTTTTCTGCAATAAAACATTCTTACCAGTCTGTGCACAATCTTAGTATTATTATTAATAAACAGGATTTATTTAACGGCAACATATTACGGAGCGCTGTACATTAAATGGGGGTTGTAAATGACAGACAGATACAGACAGTGACACAGGAGGAGGAGGAGCAGACCCTGCCATGAAGAGCTTACAATCTAGGAGGTGGGGGAAGTAACACACACGGAGCTGCGCAGTGCAGGATGCTGTGATTGGTCGGTATTCTGGTATCCCCCCTGGGGCTGCTGGTACTGAGCAAACTATTACTCACATGCACAGAAGTTATGTCAATTCAACCTGGTCACTTTCTTTATGGGGCTACCACTGGTAGAAGCTACTTGTAACGTCTGTGGCAGCAATTCACTGGCATGGAGAAGCGGTAACCGCACCACAACCTCATAGCCATTCTGAACATAGCCAAATAGTGGGGTAAGAAGAGGTGTATGTAATGAACACTTGCCGTAAGTGCCAGAGTGTCCTTGTGCACATGCATGGTCTGCACTGGTGGTATGACCGCTATGGCTTGTCCTCTTACCTAAACTAATCTAGATTCTCTTTATCAAGGACTGGTTTACCTTAATGTGTAACTGTAAACTTTTCCTATCTGCTTTCATGTATCTGCTCTATTATATTATACCATTGGTTTTGTTATACCTATTGATCCTGCAAAAAGTTCAGCACTGTCCTATGCACACTGCAGTCTTCTCCTCCTGCGTAGGTTCTGTCTGTGAACTACAGAACACCTTTTGCATATGTAATGAGGAAAAGGGACAACTACCTGTAGTATTGCCATCCTAAAAACTTCCAAGTGTATGTTGCCACTGAAGGAGAGGAAGTTTGTTAATGTTACCATACTTGAGGGAAGCTTTGGAAGATAAACGGGAAAATGCAGTCACCACTTTAAAGGACTGCTAATTTGCAATATATTAATGCAGAACTAAAAATGATTGCAAGCATGTAGGTTCTTAATTGAAGAAAGGATAAGTGATGTATCTTCTACTATAAAACAAACGCCTGATTGCAACTTTTTATATTTAAAGAGGGGCTTATTTTTCATTTTTCCCTAAAAAGGGGGGGCTGTCTTATTTGATGGCCCTGCCTTATCATCGGGGAAACACGGTATAAGTCCTATTTATGCTCCCCCTTGTAATAATTTTCATGCACATGCATGTTATCAAAATGCTTTTTAGTGTGCATCATGGAATTGAAAATGCACATAAGAACTTAACCATGTACAGGCATTGCAGTGCACCTCCTCCCATGTTATTGGATGAGAAATGGGGATGTTAGGAGTCTTGGGGTGAAATCCCTTCTTCTCGCTAGGTACAGTTAGTAAGCCTTGTCATCTTAGAACATGAAGTGGCATGAGCAACAAGTGGAAATAAAGAAAACAAAACCTGAAAAAGGAAAACAAATTTAACCAACACATCTTTGGACTTGAACCTGCAATATGTAAAGTTTTGATTTAAATAGATTTCAAGTAAACCTATTTTACTGTGTCAGTTGTTTTGTTTCCTAGGTAGGAAAAGAGATGTCCCATATTTTGAGTTCTTTACAGCATAAATGGGTTTCCTCTCTTCCATAACTTGTACTTCTTTGTGCAACATTTTGCAAAAGCCTGAATTTTTTTCTCAAAATTTAAATTGGTGTATGTCTTTTTTTGTATTATCATTTGTAGAGTCTGTACTTACTTACTTACATGTTGCAGTGGTATTAATTGAAAACAACTTATGTCAGCCTTTCTTAATCGGCCACAGCTCCAGGAATCCCCAGCAACCCCTAGAACCGCTATTCTTAGCCAGGGTTCCGTGTAGCCATTTGGCTCCCCCAGTGGGTATTAGGGTTTCATTGAGCTTTTGCTGGTTGACCTCTCATCTTATGGTGGCTGGAAGGCTCGTGTTTACTGACATTGTGCAGAGTCATTATGATGACACCATTGATCAATTTAGCTGCCTTAAAGGGTGGCATCTTGGCTAACACTGTAAAGGGCATTTTTTACATTCACTTTTACCAAGGAATTCTTCCCATCCAACCTCAGTTAATTATTTTTATCAGAGGTTACTTGACACCTGAAATACATTTCAAGGATTCCCTATTGATATTTTCTTTTTAAACACATTTTTTTTCTGTTTCTAGAGTGTGTTCAATGTAAAACAAGAAAATAAAGAAGAAACAGAAGAACAGAAGGAGCAAAAACACAAAACATTTGTGGAAAAGAATGTTAAGCTTTTAAAACATTTTGGTAAGTAGGAGTCTGCTCTTCTCCTATTTTTCAGGAACACCCAGCAGGTTCATCTTCATAGATGTTAGGTTTATCAACATTATTGAGCAAAAGTGTCCATCACATTGGCTGGGACATAAAAAGACATTACTTAATATATCTCTGAAATACTCAGATCAAATGTTTCATTATTTTAATGTGGTTCTATTGTCCTTGTTCCAGGGCCTTGTGATAAGATGAGCACTTTAACCATGAGAGGTATTGATGTGTTGTGCCTAACTTATAGTCTCTATTTGTCTCTGATAGGAATGCTTCATCGCTGGGATGACAGCCAGAAATTCTTGTCTGATAATCCCCACTTGGTGTGTGAAGAGACGGCCAATTACCTGGTAATCTGGTGCATCGACCTAGAGGTGGAAGAGGTGAGATATCTTCGGTGTGGGAGCAAACACATTCCAACAATGTTCTTTTATTAGCTGTGTGTACTGAAAATGGAATATGGTGTATGGTAAATAGATTTCAAGTAGACAGCAGTTTAACCCTTTTGTGCTTCTGCTTCCATAAGAAATACATTCTCCAGGATCAGCTTCTGCAGCAGTGGTTTGTATACATAATGTAGAGTCTGCTCAAGGCATTACAGAATTAGTGACAGCCACTTAATCACTTCTAATCATGGACAATGATGCATCATATCTCCACCCTGCCTGATCTTAGTCTCATCTTTTATAGTATAGAGAAAATGTGGAGACTTTAATATTGTCATACACTAAAATTAATTGTATTTTGTACTGAAAAATGGAGTGAATGGCATGCTGCTCCATACCCTAAAATACCAGGATTTCCCTTTGGCTACAGGCACAGACTGAGCAGTGGGGGACAAAGGAAAATTGGTTGTATTAAATTTCACTTTCCTTTTCATTTTGCCTTTTGTAATGCTTAATTATCCCTATCTGGTACAGCACATCTTCGGTGTGGACTCCTATATATATTAAATGGGTCGGTCATCCTCCTATTGAAGCACTGACATCTTACTACAGAAAAAAGCCTGCTTCTTGAAGAGTACACACGCATGCATTCCAGCAGATCTGTTATATGTGGCATTGAATGTGCTGTTTCATCTTCTAATTCATGTAATCACAGAGCTTTAATGAATAATTAAACGTACTGATTGTTCTTTTGTTAGGTTGTGTCCCCTGTGGGATTTCTGTCTTTATTTGACTCTGATTGTTACTGGGCTTGATTGATGGGTAATTTCTTTCTATTAGCTGTTGTATTGTTCTGGAACTGTAATGATTGCAAAGAGCCAATGTCCTGTAAACCGACTGCCAATGAACAAAGCAGCATGTGGCCTGTGCCTTGTACACGCTGCTCTTGATTTGTGCTCTCCTGGGAATATTAGTCAGAATAAAGATTTCTAGTTCTGGTTATATTGCAAGCTGGCTAAGTCTGATGCAATAAAGCCATAGTTGTTGGCTTGGATTAGACATTTTAACTTGAATTTAACTAAGAATTTGGTTGTTAAGTCTAACAACTGGTACATATGGTAAGATTTTCACTTCTCGTTTCTGATCCAATAAAACAATCTGATCAAATAGAATTGTAGGGTTCTGATTACTTATTGAGATGTTTGTAAATATCAGTTTAAAGTACACAAATTCTATTGTGTGTGATCTATCAAGTACATCCATTTGGAATTAATTTTTATCTGGCAAAAACAATCAGAAAAGCATCATTCATCAAAATCAAATGCTGGGGACCTTCATTATGAAACTGAGCATTCAGCTCCTATTGTGTGATACTTCCCCCACCTCCTAGATTGTAAACTCTTCATGGCAGGGTCTTCTCCTCTTGTGTCGCTGTCTGTATTTGTCTGTCATTTGCAGCCTCTATTTAATGTACAGTGCTGCGTACAATGTTAGCGCTATTATAAATTCTGTTTACTAATAATAGGATTTCCTGAATAGTTTGTTTCTTAGTTCATTGTTTTTACCTGCATCCCACTGTTGGCACTGTGCATGAAATCAATGAATAATGTAATGTGGAAGGCCCTAGCAAAACTTCAGGAACTGGAAAACTTTTTTGCATATTAAAGATTCTTGAGCTTTGGGGGACCAGGGGTCACCACAGATAAGGAACTGTATAGGCAATTGCCCTCACATAGCCTGTTTCAGTTTTTTTTCCTGCAGATGGAATGTATAAGTAATTATTTTATTAGGAAATATGTAAAGGAAGTGTTCACTAAACTTTGAATCCTATTGTAAAAGCTATTACATGTACGTGTGGGATTTTTCTGAATATACAACTGTTAAACAATACAAAACATACTCCTATGCTCACAGTGTTTAATTGCTGACTCTTCGCAACCATTGTGCTTTCTTGCTGCAGAAACATGCCCTGATGGAACAAGTGGCTCACCAGACCATCGTAATGCAGTTTATTCTAGAACTTGCAAAGAGCCTGAAGGTTGATCCTAGAGCCTGCTTTCGACAGTTCTTCACCAAGATTAAGGTTAGAGCTTGGACTAAAAATGTTTTGGGCTTTGTGTGTCTCAGAATAACAGCTGCAATCTGCTTGCTATGAAACATGATCCTGAACCTACTGACAAGTATCTGAAATCCTCGAGCATACATACACAAATGACTCAATTCCTTTTGCGAAAAGTAGATAAATCTACCACTAGCGTTGAACAGATTTTCCACAGGTCTGTTGTGCTGAACTGAGGATTAGATTTCATGGTAAACAGATTGGGCAACGGGTGCCCAACTGAGTACGATAGTTTCATGTTTCATGGCATTCATAGCTTTTATGTTAGGAACACTCATGCATTTCACTTTGACCAGTGGCTTACAGCCTATAGCAGAGGTAGGCAAACTCAGGCGTTTAGACCAGTTATGGCCTAGCTGGTAGTTTGTTCAGGCTGAACACCCCCTGGCCTATCCGGCCTTATCACGGCCGGCAACCCGCGGCGGAGCTGGAACAAACTACAGGAGCCGGTGCTCCAGAGCCACATGCAGCTCTTGAGCCTCCTTGTTGTGACTACCTTCCCTATTTACCGGGACTGGTGTTAACACTTCCTATGCCGGGGTAAATAGGGAACATTCCCTCTCCTTTGTATGCGTTGCAAAGGAAAGGGATTACACTTCAGGGGGCATTCCTGGTGAAGGACAGAGCCATTAGGGTGGGACTCGAGAGAGAGAATCCGGCCTGGTGTGCTCCTGCCTAACCCTGAAGTGGCCTTGTGGCCAAAAAGTTTGCTGACCTCTGTCCTATAGCTTGTGGTTGTTAAAGTCAGGGTCATTTCAGAAAATTTTACAATTGCCATCTTAGATCATTTGGAATCTTTCTTCCCATTAGAAGATTACCCCTTGCTTCTGGATTTGGAATACTACAATTGAACATAAGTGTGCTTAAGTTGACTCTATGAAAATTAGATCAAAACTGCATGAAAGAAATCTTAGCTGTCTGGTACTTGTTTGTAAAAATATTTCCTCTGTTGCTAATAAAAGCTGTCTGAATGGTCTGAAGTGCATTTCCTCCTCCATTCCTTATCTATAGTCACATAGAGGGCTGCTGGGAGGAATCACATGTGTATCGGCTGTGAAAATCCTTGGGTTGGCTTTGCTAAGCAATAGAGTAAAGTTTCTACAAACTTGTATGCAGACACGTTGCTAAAAATTGTTCTTTTTTTTTTTTTTCATGACTGGGTTGCTTTGGAAGTAGTAAAGTATTACTAAGCACTGCCATCATGAGCATGATTTTGAAAGTCCCTAAAACAAACTATAATTTTTCCTCACCTCAACAGACTGCCGATCAGCAATATATGGATGCATTCACTGACGAGCTGGAATCCTTCAAGGACAGAGTCAGGGAGAGGGCCAAGGTGCGGATAGAGAAAGCCTTAAAGGAATATGAAGAGGAGGAACGGAAGAAGAGGCTAGGCCCAGGAGGGCTGGACCCTGTGGAGGTTTACGAATCGCTTCCACCTGTAAGTAATAGTTTTCATGTCACAATCATTTATCTCCTTGTTATAATATGAAATATTGCATTCTTTAGATCGAAAGACCATATTATAAATACTAATAATAATAATTTGACAAATAAATGGATGTACCAGGACAAGCCATTGCCATTAGTAATGGACTACTGAATGTAAAAACAACTTCAGGGAAGCATTTCAGGAAAACCTTGCTGTGTGTGGCACTGACTATCTCTATACTATACTCTAGACTATAAGAAGTTTTATCCTATAAACACCTTTATAAACAATCAAATCCGATCTGTCCTGTAGTATACCAATCCCTACCCTATAATCAGGAGGTGTAGGATAGCATGTTTGTTCTGCATTTTTAAACTTTCTGCTGATTATCAATCTGACGGTCAAGCATGGCATTGGCAGCTAATCTATTTGTGTGCACTTGGCCTTAAAATATCATTAGAATTACTTATCTCGCCTTCCTTGTGGTTATGTAATCCAACAGTGACTCACAAGATTTTACAGCTGTTAAAAAACATTGTCAGACATAATAAATTTTAATTGATTATTGGTCCCTGTGGTGAGCAAATAAGCCCAAATCTGTCACAGCATAACCAGCTCTTACTGAATTGGTCAGTGCTCACAAGATGTTTAGCTGGTAGTTTAATCAAAATCAACTTCTTAGATCTGTACCTGCGTTCCCAGGTCTACCAACCTGCCATGAAGACTTTCTTTAAATGTTTATTTGTTGTTGCCCCCTCTGGGGCTTCATCATATGACATGGTTCAAGGAGCATCGCCTGAAGTCTTTCTACCTTTACTTTTACCCTCGAGCTAAGTTGCACGCTGACCAGTATAACCAATCTCACCAATGAGGTCCAATAAACTGAAATAAAACACGGTTAAGCAGCAGCAAGGCAGTTTTATCTTGAGGGATTTTTTATCAGCAATAGCTATGTTGGGTAGAAATCTCTTATGTGTGTATATAGCCAATGTTTATTCAATAAGAGATCAAACTTAAAGACTTAGAACTTTTTTATCTCTTCATAGACCCTCATAATATTGTTTACAGAATTATTAATTCAATAAATCAAAATAATTATTACTGAATTTTGCCTAAAATGCATTAAAAAATCAATGCATTCAGTAATCTGTTGCTTCCAGCACTCCCACTCCAGTGCTTTGTGCTGGAAGAACTGCATAACTACCACATCATTTTGCACATTTGCACAAGTTCTCACATTTCCTTGTATTAAAGGAAAAAAGGGGGTTATTGGAGCAGTTCTTTTACTGAATATTAAGAGCACTGGACAATAAATAATAAACTGCATAGGAATGTTCAAACACTCTGTACACAAAATGAGAGGCTGTTGGTGGTTTCTATTTCTGTAAGACTTCAGCATGTTTTCAGCATAAGGCTGCACATATTCTGGCATGAACAACCCAGATCTTCACTCCGGCTAAGCTGCACTAACTTTGGCAGCTGTCGGCACACCTTCCACTCACCTGTGAGAGAACTGCTGGGCGCAGTGCATGTCTGCATATCAGCAGACCAAATATGTTCCCTCCTGTAACCTCTGTCATGGGGATGAACAGAAGAGACTTGACAGCTAAAGTCAGTGCAGCTCTGCGAAAATGAGAGGCTCAGATACCTAAATCTGGAAATGGTATAGAAGAAACAAATTGCAAGTGTGGTACTTTGTAAGTTAAAAACAATGACTGAATATCAGAGATTGAGAGACTTGGTAATTTGTGTTGCTGGCATAATTGATTTAGTTACTAGTAGGTTATTGATAGCAACCAATTCTTTTTGTATTTCATTTCCAACAGGAATTACAGAAATGTTTTGATACAAAAGACATAGAGATGTTAAAAGAAACCATCAGTAAAATGGACCCCAAGGTAAGTTGGCCTACAATGTGTCCTGGCTTTTTCTGCTAAAGGTGTGGTTCATACCATATTGGTGGGCTGTGGAGGGGTATATAATACTTTTTTTTTTTTTTTTTTTTTTTTATAGCAGTAGTTAACTTCACTTGTCCTTTAAGTGTCTCCAGATTGTGGACACCAAAAATATGTATAATCTAAGTAGCAAAGGAGCTTTAAAGACTTTCCTGAGCTCTGTAGCTGCTTGTAATGTGATTGTAAAGGAATTCATTCTTAAAGATCACAGCAAATGCTCTGAAGATGATTTCTATCAGATTACAAGTAGTTGCATATTATACCCAAATCTCGTTTAAAGTGGAACTAAACGGTTTCTAGAAAAAATTGATACAGGTAGGTCTTGTATTGCAGAAGGGACGGGCAAAGTCTTTTTTGCAATAAAATAACCTTACATGATTGATCGCAATTTTTTAAACCACTTACCTGTCCCTGTTCTGCCGCAGGGCGCCAATTATCTGCTTTTCTTTTCTCCTTGTTTCATCTTCTTCCATCCTAATTTACTGGGCTGTCAGGATGTAACTCCTGCTCAGGCGCAGTGAGTTCATTGGGTTTCGGCAGCCACGGGGAAGCCAGGATGCGCGGTTACTCTACGCTGTGGTGTGCATGTGCAGCTCAGCAATATTTGACAGAAAGGGACAGCGATCAGGCAGGTAGGTATGTTTTGTCGTAGAAGGAACATCCACTAGGAGCCTGTCCCTTTCTGCAATAAAACCCTGCCTGATTGCAAATTTTGAAAGTGAAAATTTTCCAATGGAAAAGTTCTCACTCACCTCTCTAGCTGTAGGCATTCCTCCTACAACAAAGGTATAGATATCTTATTTTGTTTCCTGTCTTACTATTGCTGCAGAATCTCCAATCCATGAATGTAAAGGCACCTCAGATGCACATATTGTATAGTTCTACACACTGATGTAAGTTTCCCTTTCCATCCTGCAGGAAGCCAGCTTTTACATGAAGCAGTGTGTTGACTCAGGTCTTTGGGTTCCAAACGCCAAAGATGCCCTAGACTCAGATGGGGCAGAAGCAGAACCTGTATATGAAGAAGCCAAGACAGAATCGGGCAACCAGAGCACAACGTCATAATATGTCCAATCTCGGGGTTGGGGAACAGAATGTCATCTCCAAAGCAGCTGTCCTATATTGTGCAATAGAATTAGCAAGATCTTTTGTGCGGGTTTTGGGGGAGCTCATAGGAGATAAGCAGATACTGTTAATTAAATCAAGTAAATCATGGAATCTGCATGGGCTGAAAGGGAAACAAAACTCCATTCTGGTGAAACAGGCAATGCAGAACTTATCTTTAAAGTATAAAATGCCCCCTAATCCTATATTCCATGATTTATGGCAGGAATGACATATTTCTTTCTTTTTTTTTTTTTTTTACCCTGGGAGATTCTGAGCCTCGTAGCTTTAAAAATCACAATCCTTGGAACTTATAATGAGTGGCTGAATTCTATAGTCGATCATGCAGAATGGGGACAGACCATCACCAAGGCATTTCTCTAGTTTGTTGTGTGTAAACTAGTCATAGGGAAACCCTGAATCTGGCATCCTGTATGGCTGTGAATCCTTAGCCTGTCCTGCTTTTATGTTTATTGTTACAGCACTGAAAAGAACATAAAGTTACTTTTTTCACTGTATCCATTGTGTGTATGTTTTTTGTTCATTTGGAGTGTGTAGGACAATAATGGCTGTGAATTACCCCCCCAGCAGTATTCCCGAGTGTGACTTGGAGTGGATTTTTTAGGCAAAAAGCAGTATTCCGGAGTCACACTCGGAGTAGCTTTTAACTAATAAAAAACCCACTTAGCTTGTTCCGTTGTCGTACCCCGTTGTCCTGCTGGTCCCTGCAGGTCTTGGGAAACTTCCTTCCTCCTCAATCTCCAGCCGCGCAATGCACATTTGATCTCCGGGGTTTCCCGGTGATGTCGGTGCGGGCGGGAGGAGCGGCGGGAAATTCAGATAGTTTTGTGTTTGATTCAATACACAATAGCTGTATTGAATCCAATGCAAAGAATTATTCATATAATATATATGCTACTGTACAGTTACATTACACGTTTAAATATTTTTTTAAAACAGATTTTCGTGTTTTGTTATTTAAAGTTTGTTATTAAATTTATTTAATATCGGTGAGTTATGCCTAAGCCTACAATGAAGAATAAATTTCCATGCAAAATATTGTACCGCTTTTTGTGTGGAAATTTGAACGGAATTAGAACGCTGGGGAGGTTAATACTCATACAGCTACCCACTCACAGGAAAATGGGCGCAATGCTCAGTCATCCATGGAAGCTTCAGTCGATGTTTAATGATGTATTCTGGGTTTGTAGGAACTCTGGGTGCTTTTATGGTAGGTAAAGGATTTAAGCAGGCTCCAACGGTGTGGATTTGGGAACACCTTAATATGGTTTGATAAACTGGGCACTCCTATAATTCTGGATATATTGCTATTCATTGGTAATTGATGTCTGCTTGCTCTTTGCTCAGACCTTGGAAATATAATATCATTTGCTCAGATCCATTACAATATATCCAGTGTTCTCTCCAGAAATGTTTTCAGCCAGGCAGAGAGAAGCTGTGGGTGGGTGGGTGGTCGAAAATTGGCCAGGGCAATAAATGACAAATTTTAGTGCTTCCCATGGGAATCCGATAATCTCTATAACTGTGTCTGCTTTCCACCCCTCCTCTATACTTTGTTCCAACTTTCTTATGTCCATAGCCTTAGTATTTCCCAGTTTTCTTTTGTTGGGTTGTGTTCGTTGTATTAAGCCCCAACTGTCCAGTTTCTGTGTACTGTGACTGAACTTTTTCAGTAACCACCCAAAAACTGCCGCGTGGTGCGCCTGGCTAAAATGGTCCAGGGAGAACCCTGATACATATTAAAGTAATCACAGCTAAACTAAACATGCTGATTTGTTTTTAACCTATCACAGCAATATATATTGTTTCCCTTGTTTGGTATATTTATAACTTTCTTACAACGCCACCACTGATTAGCTTTATCTTTAAAGAGCTGCATGAGTGTGGTTAGTTCATGAAGGGCAAAAGGAAAATGTGGGTGTAATATAACCATCCACACTATCAACTTTTTTATTTAATTATCTTTTGTCTTTAACGCCCTAAAAATTAAACTGAAGTGGGCTAGTGTGTACGGTTTTTCAATGTTTAAATTGAGGACTATGAGGATGATTTTAAGCTGCTTAGTCATCCTCCTAAAATCTTGTGCAATTGATCACATTTCTTGTCCAATATTATTTTACATGAAATCTTTTACACAGTAAAGTATGTAAGTGATTGATTCCCCCAGTAAAAGTTTGCAGGAATGCAATGGCAGAAAAGTTTTAGCAATTTGCCTCCATGAAACTTAATTAGGAAATGAAGAATAGTTGCTCTTTATTGAGAATGTATGGAGATTTTTCCTATTTTTAGATACCCCTGTGTCCCAGGACTACTCCCATTAGATTTATAAGCTCTTTTTGGCAGGGTCCTCTCCTCCTCCTGTGTCATTGTTTGTATCGCTCTGCCATTTGCAACCTCTAATGTACAGCACTGCATAAGATGTTGGTGCTTTATAAATACAGTTTAAAAATAAAAAAGGAGACTCATTTCAGTTTTACCTACTTTAATTGAGTTGAACCATACTCCAGGCACCTCATAAGAAAGCACAGGTAAGTAAAAGCATCATTGAAGAACACAGGCCTAAAATGCTGAGTGGACACAAAGCAGCAGACGCTCTCATCACTTTGCTGTGTCTTCCTGTCGACATGTTTCCTGTTAGCACGTTCTAGCTGATAACACGGCTTGTGATTTTAGTTATTCATGATCAACTTAGAGCTGAAAAATACTCTCAACAAGCAGTGTTTTATTCATATCCTGACATAGGTGCTTCAAGGAGCTTTCAAATGCAATTTCCGACCATTTTCCACACTACAAACATAAAATACCTGGTGGTCATGTCAGTTTAATCCACTTTCTTGTTGGACTTGGTAATATGGGGTCTCTTCTGTTGCTTCCCCCCCCCCCCCCCCCAATGTTGTTGACCCTGCATGTAGTACGTTGTTGGTAAGTCTAATGCCCAGTGTGCTATTCTCTTACTTCACTGGCCACATTACTGGCAGTGATCTCCAACAGATCTAGCCAAAGGCCTTGCTGTCTTTTCTCACAGCATTGAAGTAATCTGCTTCAGTATCAGACTCTGCCCAAAGTAATATTGGTCTGCTAAAAGGAGAATCTGGATTTAAATGATACACAAGTGCAATCATATTTGTATTATTTGCCTGGATTTCAGCCTTAATGAAAATGTCAGCTGCATATGATGACTGACTTCTTCTAAGTCACTGAATCCCAAACATTCATCACATTTCATTGTTGTGACTTTACTTGCTGCATAGTTATGTCAGGTCAATGACAAGTATTGAAGCTTACGACAGCCAGGCAACTAGCAGTTTTTTGATAAAGGCCAGGTTTGGAAGCCCACCTATATTCATGTTGCTTTAGGGCTTATTTATAGTTGGTTAATAGATATGTAGATGGCATAATGCCTTCCCTGGTACAGTGATAGCAAAAGTGATCACCATTTCTCCTATGTGTTATAGCTGAATACCTGCCTGAGCTTTACCCAGAAAAGAAAAAAAAGAAAAATCAGTACTGTGATTTCATGGAAATCCTGATAGCAGTTCTGTAATGTGCAGGGCAAGAGGAAATGTCCCCATAGTGGCACTGCTGAACCACATAGCATTTCTGCCATACATGCTGGAGGGCAGTGGAAGGTGTAGGTCCTCTTTTGCTTCAATCCTTTGTCAATTTTATTTTTTAATTAAATGGATGTATAATCATAAAATCAACCATTGTACTATAATTAGTAGGAGAGAATTTTGTCTTGATATATATATATATTTTTTTTCACAGTCTATGAGCATAGTTTGGGGGAGAACTAGGACAACAAAAAGGGGCACAGCGAATTCTGCTATGGGAAAAAGGGAAGGTAAAAGGTGATAGGAGAAAGACTGAGAAAAGTTAGGAGGAGGCTGAGGAGGGGAATCTTGATAATGCAATTTAATTGTTAGTCCACATGTGATTGCCAATAGCAAAAGGAAATGGCAGGGTGGATGTTTAAGGACTCTCCACCTGGGTGCAGATCCTCATTTGTAAGTTGGGGATTTTATTTTTGAATGGTTGTCTGTGCCAGGTCATGTAAGTTGGACCATACAAACTGGAAATCTGCTAAAGTCCTGGACTTTTATTTAAACTTTTTTTTTTATTTAGATGGACCTATAGCTTTCATTTGGAAGTGGAGAAAAATTACCAAAAAATAGTGATGGGGGTTCGCTAAACGTTATTGAGGTTTCCCCCATGAGACACTGCCCAAGACACAGAAGCTATACCCATGTTATGAAATAGTTCTGTATCAATCACTGATCACTAGAGAATAGGAATACAAACCAAACCCTTTTATTCTTGCAGATCCAGTCTGCCTATACTGATGAGCTGCTGCCCTTATTCTCTGTAACGCTAAAGTTTACAAATGTGTTAAACAGTACAATAGGGTGGAGCAGGAGAAAGGAGAGTGAAACGCATCACTGATTATTTTTATAATAGGAGTAAAAATAACTAATCGTGGAACAGAGCCAGCTGCTACATATTGTTTTTTTTGGCCGAACAATTCACCAGAAGAAACATTACACAATAGTGACGATGGTCCAATATCCATTATGTGTCATGAACACTGCAACCTGAACATGTTCCTCTGCCAAAGTGAGGAGCAGAAATAGTGTCAGATAAATACAAACTAGATTATTTAAAGGTATTTTCTACAAAAAATAATCTATAAAAAAAAAAACATTACCAAAAAGTTTACTGTTTTATTGCGAGTGGATGTGTTCACCAATTCTCCATCCGTCCAGCCAGGGTCACCACTAGATGTGGCCGTACTGAGATTCACCAAATGTAGAAATAAACATGACTTCCTGGTTTAAAGACAGTGGCATTGTTCTATAGTAGGAGCAGTTTATTGATTTCACAGAACTCTTGCTGCAGAACTTTTTCACAAATAATGGTTTATTGAAAATTAATTGGTAAAGTGATCAGTGTGAGCAGTGACCACATCTTGGTTAAGGCTTGGCTCAACACCACATCAGTGTTCAACCCAGAAAATATTTTAAACTGGGTGGGAAGAAGCTGTAGGCAGGTGGCAGCCCCTGTATTGTCACCCAACTCTACAGTAACCACCCAAAAACAGCCGGGTGGCTACTGAATAGTGCCGGGTGGTGTGCCAAGCTAAAAGGGGCCGGGGAGAACATTGCACATGGTTTGTCTTTTTATATTTTGCACATTTATGCCATCTGTGTGCTTGCTTTTTATGCTATGTGTATATAAAAAAAGGAAAAAGGAGGGGGCTCTGTGAAAGAATGAAAAGAGAACAAACAGGTATTCATAATTCATTGTATGTATGATGCAATGAGGAGCTTACAAAGTACTATGAGCTCAGATAACATTAGGATTGTATGAGTTTTATTCACTAAAGCATTACAAATCTTGTTACTGATTGGTCATCTTCTACATGCCATGAATTTTATTTTTTTTCAAAACAGTCCATGCTGTAAGACTTAAATGAGCAGGCTTAAGCCTCATACCGAGGTCAGAAGATTGTTGCTGCAAATGATGTGGGGGAGGGGGGGTGAGTATCTGCCCCATCTGCACCTAACTGACCAATCATAGGTGGGGCAAATTGCCCCCCCCCCATACTCACACAGCTCTAGTCCATATACCCCCCCCCATCGCTCTGTAGTCCATATACCCCCCCCCCATACACACACAGGTCTGTAGTCCATTTACCCCTCCCCCACCAGTGATTCTGTAGTCCACATACATACAAACATACATAAATAATAACACACATCCAGTCACACACATGTCTCTACGCACACATTATATAAACACACCAGGGTGAGCTAGCACACTGCACTTCCACCCACTCACCCTTCTATCACTCTCCAGCCAATAGCCGGGGCTTGCACTCTGGCATCGCTACCAATCAGATGCCAGGGAAAGGCGGAAGTGGGAGAGTTCGCCAAGTCTCGTCCCGCCCCGTTGACGTCACATCTGCTGTGCTGAGCTGACAGTGAGAAGGATCTCTGGGTTTCGGGGCACGGGGTCATGTGACCCGGGAGCAGGTGAGACCTATGGGAGAGGGATACAGGGGGGTGTTGGTGTGATGTGTGCGCCCCCTCCCACCTTGAAATGGTATGACCCCCAATGTGTGAATGTCATTCCCTTCCGAACACATCGTGTTTTATTATACCATCTGCACCCCTGGGTACCGTGTACTGCCTGCCACGGCACCCAGATATCCAGAGCTGGCACTGGTTACCTAGGTGATGGGTACAGCCAGCCATTGTATCCTAACCTATTTACACCCCCCCCCATCCACTTTAATGTGCACCCTGCAGTGTATACATCTGTATTACCCTCTTGGATTATTACTTACACCCCATATACCACTCCCATATATTAATAATTACTAGCCATTTACCACTCCTCTATATTAATAATTATTACCCATATACCACTACCCTATAATAATTACCCCCTCCATATACCACTCCCCTATAATAATAATTACCCCCCATATACCACCCTCCTACATTATTACCCCCATATACCACCCTCTTGATATTAATTACCCCATATAATATTATCCTATTGTAACAAAAACCCCCATAGACTACCCTCATAATATTAATTACCTCCATCCACATCTACATATATCATTGTTATAGGATCCTTATATCCTGCACAGCTATGGTATCCCATCCTCATCTCACTATTTACCTCCCATATACTTCAATATATCTCATGTATAGGAGATCATTCCATCCTGCCATGTATACACATGTATTATTGGATTTGTCTTATTATTTATCTCCCATATACTTCACTATATCACATGTATAGGAGATCATTCCATCCTGCCATTTATACAGATATATTATTGGATTTGTCTTATTATTTACCTCCCATATACTTCAATATATCCCATGTATAGGAGATCATTCCATCCTGCCATGTACACACATGTATTATTGGATTTGTCTTATTATTTACCTCCCATATACTTCACTATATCACATGTATAGGAGATAATTCCATCCTGCCATTTATACAGATATATTATTGGATTTGTCTTATTATTTATCTCCCATATACTTCAATATATCACATGTATAGGACATCATTCCATACTGCCATGCATACAGATATATTATTGCACTCATCTTATTATTTGTTTTATTATAGATCACTTACATAGGTGATCATTTCATCCTGTGATATATAGCTGGGTGCGGTTATAGACCATATCAGATAATCCTCCTATATATAAGTATTGTATGTACATATGTGATCATTACAGTATGTGACGTCCATGTCCCACCATCCTTTCCTCTCCCCCCCTATATATTATTATTACATCCTGCACTGTACATGGAGCTCTGTGTCTTGTCACTTACACAGCCTTGTTCTGTCTCCTCCTATATGATTGATATTTATTCTCTGTATTGCTGACCTCTGAGGGCTCCCCTATACTACACAGGGGCCCGATCAGTGCTGGGGGCCCCTTTATTGTCCTGTACATGGCTTACTTCTAGCTGCCTGCCAATTTCTATAGTGTGTGCAAGGACCCATTCCCATCTGGTCCCTGCTATACATTACAATAATACATACATACTGCATTGTACATCTGCTGTGGGGAATTGTAACAGTTCAGTAAGGCAGAACTTCGGGATCCTGCCTGGGGTCTCTCTTTGCAGCTCAACAATGACTAGAAAATACAAAATTTAAACAAAACAAACAATAAGCTGTCTGGGCAACTACTTACCTCCTTTGGTGGTCTCCTTATTAGCTAAACAGGAATGCAAAGAGTTTGTTTCTGCAAAATAACTTGCAACTTACAAGCAGCTGACTTTCTCAGAACTCTTTCCCCCTCCAGTGTTGGGAAGTCAATGAACAGCTCATTACTTAAATAGAATACGGGTGCTTTGTCCTGATGAAGACATGGACTGGGTGGCCAAGGATCCATCCCAGCTTTTCATTGGCTGGCTCCAGGACCCCAAATACTTCACTGAAGCCCTTTGTCTATCCAATATGTAAAACTTTTATATTTCATTAATATGGAAAACATTGGGTGCTACATAGACACCACGTAGGACTTCCCCAGCCAAACCCTGTTGCAGAATAAAAGTGGAATTAAAGTGCTAGAAATGTTTGGGCCCCTGGAGGTATCGGCCATACGCGAGACATTTGTACATTATATTTGCCTGCTCATTTCCCATTTTATTTGGTCAGTAGATAAATGGGGATGGGATTTAAGCCAGCAGTGGGATTTGAGTTTTGCACCAGCGTCCCTTGGTGTAATTTGCATCAATTTACACAGATTTATATCCTTTTATCCATAAATTCCCCACCGCAACTATGGGAGTATATTACATATAAGTCTATAGGTTGTCATTGCGGATCTCCATCTCAGAATGCTCTTGGCCTGGCTGTCTATGATCATTGCTGTTCATGTAACTCTTCAATGAAAGTCAGTAATTAAAAAGTTTGAATCAGCAGGACAGCCAGGCAACTAATATTTTGAGATCAGAAACCCAATGACAGACAAACTCTTAACGAGTCTGTTGTGGACAGCCACAGACAGGAGGTGAGTATTACAGCAAGACCTAATACATGACAAGTTTATACCTTACAAAAGCATTCAAAGAATGTTTTTTTATTCAGTTGCAAAGATAACAATGTCTGCTTCTTTACCCCAACCCCATATTACCCCAGGGGTTTTATTTCAGGTTTCACCTTTGACTCCCCCACCCATCCCCACCTTATTGCACTCTCATTTATTACATTCTTTCCTTGCCGCTGCTTTAACTCCCCGCAGCCTGTCCATATAGTGACTTTGTATAGATGGTGTCTTTGTATTTAGTATTGTGTTTGGGAGACATGTTTGTCCTGACACGGTGATATATCATGTTAGGTGTATTTGGGTGTGATGCATATTATTATTATTACATAAATAAAAAAAATAAAATAAGTAAATTCTTTACAAACTGATCTCAGCAGCATAATAACTCCTGGATTGTGTTTTAAGCAGTCAGCAACATTTTTCAATAGTCCTTTGCTAGGAGACTGAAGGGCTGGAAATCAAATCTAAAAATCAGTCACATGATTATATCATGTCATTATTTCAGATATGGGATTGCTTCCTGCCCACTCTCATGCTTTGCTCATTTTTATTAGGTTCTCACACACAGCTTTAGGGGTTTTTATATACCACACACAATTTTTTCTTTACATCTGTACATTTAGATATTTGAAATACAGTAGCGTTGGGTTGTGCCGGCATGGTTTGTTGGGATGCTGTTCATATTGTTGCACTGCAGTAAGTTTTATTCATCACCCTGCCCTGCAGTAATGTCCAGTAGATTGTAAACTTTACCATGCATGCAGGTCCATTACTCTTGCTAAGTAGATCAGCTTGAGATCCATTTGAGTACCTACATGTGCAGTTGTCCTCCATTTGACCTGCAGATAAGCTGCTCTTTGCTGCACACATTGACTTGTATGGAGAGAGTGGTGGCCCCGAAGGCCACATGTGGCCCTTTCTTTTTGTTTGTTTGGCACTTGGCAGACCCCAGTAAAGGGATCCCTTATTAGTCCCAATATTCTTTGATTGTATTCTACTGGTTTCCCTTCTGCTTCAAAAACTGTGGCATGTCTATGGTCTATGATTTTCTGCTAAAGTATGCATACTAAATGTTATGTGCATCCCTTTGGTGTTTTTTGGGGCCACATTTGAGCCATCCTGGACTCTAAAAATAACAGCCCCTGTGTCATCTATTAATGGTTTGGTAATTGATGTAATGACTGGTGGACTTCTTTGAACAAGAGGCTGTATAGGTGGAAAGCCAGCAACTATTGGGTGAAGGTACTTGCAACCTTCTGGCTGGATAGAATATTGCATTATATAAATATGTAATATATCATATTAAGCTGACATCTAAAGCAGCCCATGCAGAACTGTGTATACGGACACAAAGGCACAAATATATATTATATATACTCAAGTATAAACCAAGATGCAAAAAGGCCTTTAGAAAAAGAATATTGATTTATACTCCAATCATACCAATAGGTGTTGCTGTGTCCTTCCATTTTTAGAGTTTGTTACACATCTGCTGGTGGCCAACAACCATGCACAAAAGATCATTTAAGAGCATGTGAACCATCATAATCAACTAAAATGTACAAAAAACTTTAATCGAATAAAAGAGGGGTAAAATATATACATGGGCTGAGCCTAAATGTTTTAAACACAACATGGTTGTATTTTTTATATAAATGAAAATGACATTTTTATTGATTACTGTTATGATTGTTGGCAATGAGGGCCCTGTTTTGTGCCCTAGGTTTATACTCGAGTTAATGTAGTTTTCCTAGATATATATATATTCTCAATATGCTATTTGCTTTAAATTGCTACAAACTCTATTTTCAGTGATTGTTTACTTACAACCTTTTGCAAGATTCTGCTATTCTAACCACTAACCAGCTGTGTTTTCTATATAGAGAATGTGGTTCCTCTTCTATTATTAGTGAAAAAGCAAGTTAACTCTGGGAGCTGTGCCCAAGAAAAGGCAGGCAGAGGGCAAAGAACTTGTCGCCAGTATTGTGTCTCCTGCAGATTAACTTGATTTACCATACACCTGCCTTGTTCTGCAATATGGAGGCGATCATCTTGGCAGTTTTCCTTGCCGAGTTTTGAACCTGGAACCCAGCGCTAACCTCTGAGCCACCATGCCACCCTGGAGACACCTCAGTTCATTAATTAGTGGATATTCCCCTACTTTCAGCCTAAGTGTGTTATTGTGCATGCTCCTAGTGCAGCCTTTCCCAACCAGGGTTCCTACAGAACTTGCTAGGGGTTCCTTGGACTGTGGCTGATGACCTCCCAGTTACTGTATATACCTATATAATGATATTTTTAGGTGTCTATAAAGATGGTAGTTTAGCACCACTGTAAGGGGGAGTCTCTTCACTGGCCACCAATGTATTTTTCCCCACTGACCCCCAATAAATTGGTTTTAGCAGGGCTTCCCCACGACCTGAATTGTTTTTGAATGGTTCCTCACAAGTAAAAGGTTATGTAGTTTAATAATGTATTTTTTTTATCATAGACACACTTGTCTGAAGTTGTTACATTTTACGCAGCATGTCAACATAGACCTGATGAGCCAAATCTTTTTTTCTTTGCTCAGGTTCAGCTATTTTGACTTATTTTTGGCACACCAAACCTTTTGTTTGCTGTATGACAGGTTGTATCTCCAGTATGCTGCAACTTACTTCCTTCTGCCCTCTGGCACCGATGAAAAAAGCCACAATTGTATGTGTTTTTTTTGTTCCTAGCTATGAAGGTCGTTTCTTGTGTAAAGACGGGAGATCTCTGAGAAGCAGCAAAGGGATGTGGTTAGATTCGAGTGACACAGACCGAGAAAGAAAGCTGGCTGGGAGGTGGAAAACAAAGGCTGGAAACTGCCCGATCACCGCTCCTGCTCCGTAGTGTAAGAGCGAGGCTGGGGGCCGAGGGTGTCGCTGCATGAACGTAACACGTGAAAAGATAACAGGGCTAACCGTATCCTGTTATCTTCTAGCCGATCCTTCCTGTTCATCGCTGTCATCCGCTGACCCGTCCTGGTATGATTTCATCTCATCAGTTCTTTTTTATGTTTTCATGTGTAGCATGTTGTTGCTGTCTGTTGGGTGCTTGCCCCATCTCTGACTTTCTCACACCAACCTTCTCCACCATTATTTATTGATTTTCTGGTGGCTCTCATGCAGGCGCTTCACACATTTTGCTTGGTTTATTAAAGATTTCCAAGGCTGGAGAGGATACGCTTTCATCAGTGAAGCTGTGTGATCAAGCAAACCTGGAATGAATTTGCTATTTGCTAGAAAATGTTTTGAATCCTGGACCAGATCTATTCCAGGTTTGTTGGATAACCCAGCTTCACTGATGAAAGTGTATCCTCTCCAGTCTTTGAGAACTTTAATAAATCAGGCCTGTTGTTTCAATGCTGTTGTCACCCTGGCTCTTAAAGAAGAACTATTCCAAAGTTCTATATTGTAGATGCAGTTCTTTTGATATCGCTTTATATATTCAATTAAAATGTTCCTCCTAGAAACACAACAGGAAGTGAATGCAGATCACCAAAATATGGGGGAATCTGCATATTGCAGTTCTCGTGGGAACCAGTTGTCTTCATTGACCGTTGTCCCAGTAGAGGATTTTAGGTTCTCCCTCACTTTCACTTTCTAAATAAGTGATTATAATGAGACGGCAGTGATAATCTAACATCATTGTTAACCCTTCTCTAATTCAGTCAAAGCATGAAAAAATGTCTTTGTTTTAGTACCTGCAGTGGAAGTTTATGCCCAGGAAGGTACCTCGTATGGTTTCTGTGTCCTCATATTGGCATTGCAGCTCATGAATAACCTTATACTGCGTCATGGGGGCAGAGCTCCTGATCAATATGGGTAAAAGTAGTGGTCACCCTCACTAAAAATGTGTTTTACTGCTAAGATTAAATGTCCCATAAACAATATCCTACGTGGCCGGCTGATCTTCAAATAGAGCATAAGGGGTTTTTTCTTGGACATGGTGACATGCTTGTGCTTTACATCATACTATTGTATTAAAGTGGACCTGTCTGAATAGAAATTTTAGAGATGCTGCTGCCTGTTTTCGATGGTGGAACCTCAATGCCATCATCTCTGTCCTTACTTCCCTACTTAGTAGGTCACTGAGCAAGAAGAGGTCAAGTGTCCTAACTTCACTGACTGTATGCTTGGCTTCATGTCAATAAATTGCTTTGTAGGAAGGCAAGGAAATATGATAGACATGGAACTTCCAACAATTCAGCTTGTTCTTATTTTTTTTCCCTTTCTCGGAAGCTAAACTCAAGATAGAGAGATGGAATGGAGGGTCAAGTTGTCTACTTCCTCCCAAAGTCAATGGATGTTTTGGCCCTTGGGTTGAAGTGGTGGTGGGGAGTGGGACTTTAAAGAAATACTAAATCTCCTAAGCGCACTTTACCCTTAGGTGCCTAAAGACACCTTGGGAGAAGTGACATCTACTTCCATTGGCAGTGTTCAGTTTCCTATCTCATGTTCCAGTTTCCTATCATATAATTGAGCCCAAAAATGAACTACAATTTACCTGTCATTGTATGAATACAGAGGCTTCCATTGCACCAGGGCTGCCATAAGTTATTCTTGCTTCACTAGTTTGCAGGTAATTTTACTGAACCAGCCTGTGTATATTACCACCTGGTATGCACAGCCTTGTTCTTGATCAATGACAAAGTGAAAAAAAAGAATGATAGTCATGGAACTAGAACATGTATTTGCAATAGTGAATTTCCATATTGCTGATGTGACAGGTGCACTTGGTTATGGGCCACATCTGGACCATCTAGACTTACATCCCTATACACACAAGCAAAATTATTGGGTGGGATGGTTGGACTGTGCACCAACAGGTTCTAATTATCAGCAGATTGGTTCTAAAATAAACTTTTCTTGGCTAATAGATGGCCCATGTTTGTAACTTTTAAGGCTTCATACTGATTCTAGAGTTTCATTTCAGGAGAAAATATTATACAAGTGTGGATAACTAAAGGTTTTAAGCAACGTTAATTGAGCCTTAGAATGGAGCTTTAGACACAAACAAGGAGCCGTTAGTTATGTGTTTGCTTTCATTTTCTAAACTTCTTTTGGAGAAAAAGCCATTGCAGTCTGACTGGAGTCATAATAAATACACAATGTCCTCTGTCTTCATACTTCAGCTCCATATTATGCAATGATAGGAAGGTTTCAACACCCAAGGTCCCTGTTACATAATGATTGGTAGAAATCAAATAATGTGTATTTTGCTTCTTGAAGCAGGTTAAAAGTCATAGGTCATTATGTGTATAGGTCACAATTTATTCCTTACTTTATTAAATGTTACAGGTACAGTGTTCTCTCTAGACCCTTTTAGCTGGGTGCACCACCCAGCATTTTGCAGTAACCACCCGGCTGTTTATGGGTAGTTACTGAAAAGTTGTGTCACAATACAGAAGCCATGTATCTCCAATGGGTGGAGGAGGACTGAGGACAGGCCTGGTTCTCATGGACCATGTGGCCACTGACAGGACATCTAGCATTAGGCATTTTAATCTTTCTTCTATAAATTACTTTTGCAAGGAAGTTAATTATTTAAATGCATGTGTTTTCATTGTTTTTCACTGCTTTGTAATGATTTTCTCTGCTGTCTACTTGTAGTGATGGCTCTGTGTCAGTGTGCAGTAAAGCACAGCGATTCAGACATGGAGGGCTGCACGTTCACAGGAGCTGGGCTCAGAATCTACCTGTACTGGAGCAATGGGAAGGAGCACTATGTCAGCTTTACCCAGACGGTGACCACAGCAGAGGAGATCTGTATACACATCGCACAGAGGCTGGGTAAGTGGCTGACGAGAGGGGTTGAGGTTTGCCATACTCCATCTAGTACAATGGAGTGGGCTTTGTGACTTGGGGTCTGTTCCTGACCCTATGGGGTGGCACAGATTGGAAGAGGTACGTGACATGATGGCTGATCCTCCCACCATGGGGTGACACTGACATGAGAGGCTATGTGCCATGGCATCTGTTTTTTCCACCATGGGGTGACCCCGACAGAAAGGAGGAACTCTGCTGCTTCTCAAATGTTGTCACTGCAGAACAGAAAGTGTGTTACTGTCAGGATGACCAGATGAAAAGGAAAAAAAAAACTAAAAAGAAATGTATTTATAATATACCAGATGAAAAAGAAAAAAAACTAAAAAGAAATGTAATTATAATATATAATGCTGCCAATTTATCCGTAAACTGCATTATGTTACGATTTTCAGTTAAATGCAATGGTCACTAAACTGATCCCCAGGGTGCACTACTGACAACCATAGACCATTCCAAGGATGAATCATTGATCACTGCTGCCTTAATACCATTCTAAGGCCACTTTTCTGTACATTTACAGAATGTGGATTTTATTTTAGGCTGTCTGTAGGGAATTGTGTAAAGTGGTCTAGCAAAATCCAAATATGTTACAACCACAGCTGTCTGTTCCCCATTAAAAAAAAACAAAAACAAAAAAAAAAAAAATAGATGTCGGTCCTTTTAGATACATACAATAACCAAAATGTATCATTTATAGTCAATATCAGAAAAACATATTTGTTTTATGTCTTAATGATACATTTCTTCCTGTTCTTTAAATATCCAATTAGTCCTAATAATATATATAAATAACCTTATCTGGATATCCTTAATGCCAGTGGCTGCAAATCATGCTTTGTTTAGAATGTCTTCATTTGTAGCCACCCCAATGTACCATAAAAAGCTGAAACTACAAATGCATACACCCCCATCCATGATACACAATACAAGGATTCATGGGACACTGCTGCATTCTCCTTTATAAATGTTTGGGTGGTCATGTCAATTTTTTCTGTATGTTTGAGTTATGTTCTTCTCATACTAGTGTTTCTTTGACCAAATCTTTGTATTATGTTGCTTTTTATTTTGCAGGAATCACTCCTCTCTGTTACACTTTATTTGCGCTCTATGATGTCCAATCAAAACACTGGTACCCCCCCAATCATCAGTTTAAGATTACCAAAGAAATGAAACTTCTTCTCCATTTTAGGATGAGGTCAGTAGAACATTTCAAAGAATGAAACAGTTTTAGTTTCTGTTGTTTATTGAAAACTTCCCCCTTCCTAAAGTTCCACTTTAAAAATCAGCGATCAGGTAGGTCTTTATTTCAGAAAAAGACTGGTAATGTCCCACCTGAAATAAAACATACTTACCTGCCTGATTGCTGTCGGGAATGTGCTGGGTATCTCGGCGTCCCCTGTGGCTGCTGGAACTTAATGAGCTCCCATACACATGCGCAGAAGTTAGGTCATCCTGTTCTAGCAATCTACATAGCCGAGGATCATCATCCCAAGAGAGAAGAAGAAGAGGATGGTGGCACTATGACGGACCCGCCGGATCACCCAACTGGGCAACATGTAGGTTGCCAAAGTGCTGTTTATCAAAACAATTGCTATTGATTTTGTATTCCCTATTAATACTTCATTCACATTTTTCTCCATATCAGCTCCGGTGATTTCCTGCAGCTTCTTTTAGTGTACATTACATTTTCTTGCTCTGAACTAACTTCTTGATTGTGACAACAATGGATCATCCCAGGCCTTGTGTGATGGCACGGCCACTTGTAGTGTTCATCAGGGGTGCATAGTATGGGGTGACAGACTAAAGGTATAATTGGGACACATTTATCACACTATAACTGGAAGTCTTTAAAACAGGACATTTATTACAAGATCCCCTGAATTTTTTTTAATGCAGCTTCAATTTGAAATGACTTTGAAAATTAAATTTGACTTGAAATTGAATTAACAATTTCAGTCTCAAGGGAGATTAGATTGACTGTTTAATGAGTGACTAAACCCCAAACTTAACAAGGCAAATTCTAACAACAGTCATGCTGATAAGAGAATACAAACCCTGTATAGAAGTAATGGACAAAATGTTTAATTCATAGGCTAAATGAGCTTTCACACTGCATTGAACTTATTTCCTCTCATCTCTGAATACAGTTAGATAGAGGGTCCTAGGATGTGACCATAAGCCACCCAAAGTCAGAAAAATAATAGATGCTAAACTTAATTTCCCATTATTATATTACAATACAAAAAAAAACTATGTGTCTACAGGCTGGACTTGTAGCCACAGGAAGTATATGGTGAGCAACTGTAAGACCTCAATCCATGAACAGGAAATCAAAACACATGAGAGCTCCTGGCTGTGCCGATAGGTGACAAGCACAGCTACACAATAGAGCTTTTGAATCTGTAAAGGTGATACTTATCTGGTATAAAATCAATATGCTTTTAAAATTTCCCTTGCTGAATTTTGGATTTAGTTGGGCTTGTATATCCCTCCCACAGGCTAATCTATTATTCCTGTTACTTTAGATAACAACCCCCCCACCTCCCCAAGGGTAGCTTCTGCTGCCTAATGTAATATCTGTAATGTCTGGATAAAAGGACATCTGCCTATGTCTTCCCTAGAGAACACTAATGAGCATTTATGGCCATCACATGCACTCCTTGTTGCATAGAGATATTTTCCAGCCTGCCCAATTTTCCATGTCTGGAAAATGAGTAGGAACGGTGTATGTATGTGTGTGTGTGTGTGTATGTATATATATATATATATATATATATATATATTCATATAATCTAATACATATATGAGAAGACTGATGGCAAAGAAAAACAAGTGTTTATTTTAGTCTGCCCCGAGTATAGATCTTTCCTTTGTTCCAGGCATAGTTAAATTCACAAACCTCCTGTACAGATGTCAGATCGCTGTCGCTGGAAATTATTATTTGTGATCAATTCTAGTGACAGATGAATAAGCACTGTACACACAGCGTTGTCCTGTTCAGTAGAGAGAGAAGGAGGGAGGATGAGCGAGTGGCACTTAGCTACTCCATAGGAAAGCATCAAGGTTGTTCTAGATCAGTTTCTCATCAATCTGCCAGGGCCAATTAATGAACAGAAATAAGGAACCTCTGTACACACTCTAGATTTTGTCAGAGACGAGCACAACCATTCATCTCATGTAACAATCATCTAGCGTGTGTGTATATAGCTTTACTGTTGACCTACTCACTGGGCCTGATTTATTAAAGCTCTCAAAGGCAGGAGAGAATACACTTTCATCAGTGAAGCTGGATGATCCAGCAAACCTGGAATGGATTCCCTAGAAGTAATTTGCTATTTTTTTAGCAAATGTTTTCAATCCTGGACTAGATCTATTCCATGTTTGCTGGATCACCCAGCTTCACTGATGAAAGTGTATCCTCTCCTGCCTTTGGGAGCTTTAATAAATCAAGCCCACTATGTATTCTGTTCAAGGCATCATCTGCTTTTTCAATAAAATAATTCTTCAGTTAATTTTTAACTTTTTTCCTGTTAATTTAAGGTCATATTCTCAAATTCCTGATCTTAGTTTCATACTGAAAGTGCTTTTCTCCTCAACTTTATTCAAATGCCTAGGATATTTAAGGGTTTCCGTTTTCCTTCCTTTCACCTGTACATATTCCCACAATCTCTCTTGATATATTTTGTCCTTTTGGACCTTTCACCATTTTTTTGCTCATATCTGATTTTCCTTCCTATCAATATTATTTGGAAGTGACAACTTCAGAACAGGACATGGAATTCTTTTTAAAGCTTTAAAGTAAAAATACCAGTGACTGTTGATCCAGGGAACATCCGATTGCCTCATGGAATCAGAAAATAATTTTTTTCCCCTGTTGGAGCAAATTGTACCGGGGTTTTTTGCCTTCCTCTGGATCAACTTTGTCTATTATGTTTTATATCTGGGATATATTTATTTCTCTAGGGATTGAACTTGATGGACTTATGTCTCTTTTCAACCTGACTTAAGCTGCGTACACACGTGCAATTTTTGTCGTTGGAAAGGATCTTTCACGATCAGGGGGAGAACGACGGAGCGGCACCCTGCTGCGCGCTCTCCCCCTTCCCTTGCATTAGAATCGTACGTCGTCCATGGATCCGCCAGGACGGTCGTTCGGACGATGGACGACACCGTCTGTACACACGGCAGATTTTCGCCCAATATCTGGCCGATGCCAATTATCGGGCGATAAAAATCTGACGTGTGTACGGGGCATTACTCTGTAACTATTTTATATTTGCCTGTCCTGCTGCCTTTTTTTCTGGGATCTTTGCTATTTGCAGAACAACTACTGCCTATAGAATCTTCACATCTGATCACTTTTTTTGTCTGTCGTACTCCATCATTCCTCTATCGCAGAGGCCAGCATTTAGAAACAAAGGCAGGCGAGTATGGAGACCACTGAAATGGCATGGCAGCCAGGTTTCAGGTGTAGAAGTCAGTATATGCAGCCTAAGTTTTTAGTATTCATTTTCTTTTGCTTTGGCTATGCAAGGTTAGGTAACAGGGTCACTTTATTCTCCCAGCTTTCTAATTTATTTTTCATTGTAGGCTATAATTCTTAGGCATAACTCACCAATATTTATTAAATTTACAAATAAACTTTAAATAACAAAACACAAAAATCTGTTAAAAAATATATATATATAATATATTTAAACATCTAAGGTAAGTGTACAGTAGCATATATATTATAATTATTTATATATATATATATATATATATATATATATATATATATATATATATATTTCTTTGTATTGGACTCAATACAGCTATTTTGTATTAAATACAAAATTATTCGAAACCCCGGAAATATTTGCTGCATTGTGCAGCTGGAGATCGGAGGAGGAGGACATGTCCCCAGGACCTGCGGGGACAAGCAGGACGCTGGGGGACACCAACAGAACAAGGCAAGTGTTTTTTTTTAAGTTAAAAGGTACCCCAAATGTGACTGATTTTTTGCCTAGAAAATCCACCCTGAGTCAAACTCGGGAATACCGCTAGGTGGGTTAATTCCCCTGCCTCCCTCAGTTTATACTCCCTTGGGAAAGTAAATGAAGCCTTGTATAATCTCTAGTTAGACTTCCAGCTGGAGTTTACACAAGGCTGACCGTTAAAGTATCTTCTTCCTGGAGACTTTAAAGTGAACCGGTTTCTTATCCTGCAAACCCCAGGTATGTTGGAGTACATGTACCATTTAGTAACATTGGCTAAGTTACATTGAGAGATTCAATAAATCTCTTCTTCCTAGGTAATTGGTTACTTGGGGACATCTCAGATCTATAAATTTCCATGTGAAAATTCATCCCAACTCCTTTCTATGCCATCTTACTTCAGGGTTAATGCTAACATGCACAGGGTGACAATCTGCATTCGTTTAATTGAGTTTTCCTTTATATGCAATGATGGTCTTGCTTCTAAAATTTCCATTACTGAGCTGAAAGAGCACTTTGACATTGACCTGTGGTTTAATGCGGAAGGGAATCTTTCTCTGTCTTCTAAATTTATTTTCTTTTATAATTTTTCCTTTTATTTTTAAACCTATCACCTTATATTACTCTATATCAGTTTTTCTTTATCAACCAGGGTTCCTCCAGGGGTTCCTTGATCAATGAGCCGTTTTGCCTCTGAGGTCAGTTTGTGACACCAATGATCTTTTTGGTTATCTGTAAGGGTAACATTCTTCCCAATAGCCATTCTTCTCAAAGGCATTCTTCTTTCTGACCACCATGCTAATATACTGTGAGCTGTGGATATAGTATTAATAGCAGAGGTTGAAAATTTCAAAGATTCCCCATGTTAAAAAGGCTGAGAAACACATATAATGCCTTACCTCTCATCTAACTGCATTTAGACCTTTGCCATAACCACATATATTATTTCTACATATACCTCTTTTATGAGCCTTCCCTACTTTTCCTTCTCCAACTCTGTAGCTCATGTTGTATATCTCTTCTAGGTACTATTTCCGAAACTGGCATGGCATGAATGAGAAGGAGTCTACAGTCTGTCGCAATGTGCCTAAAGTTAGCGACAGCGAAGACAAGAATCGGGCTGAGCAGACTGGAGCCATCCTGGACTTGGCATCATTTGAGTATTTGTTTGAACAGGTAACTTTGTCCAGCAGCAGACAAGACGGGTGTGTATGTCTTAGGTGTTTGCTCAACAAACCCAACTTTTGAAATATTAAATGACTCCTAAGAACACAATTGGAGTCTGTTTGCAAGGATATGTGACAGTAAGCTCTGAGAACAGTAAGCATCACACGTAGCCCAGAACTGTGTCAGAATGTGTTTTGCCCATAGCAAACAACTTGGTTATACTTGAATAGTTTAAGATATTTAATCTAAACTAATGGTCTGTATAATTACTGCACAAGAGATTTTAATGTAGAAAGCTATAATAAGTAACCTTTCAATCAGCAGCTAATCATACTTTTTCTTGGAAACTAGCAAATCATTTACATTTTGCTCTTTTGCAGTTGTTGCAAAAGTTTTAGATGAGTCTTCCAAGAATTCTCATTTCCTTGATCTTGCTATTGGCTCATCGCCAGTCTCAGAAGTGTACGTAGAGCTTAAATTAAAATCTGAGATGCTGGTGAATGTTTCTTATTGTATTGCTAGATCTGATCATGTTATTAGAGCAGACAGACCCTTCTTCTTGGATGTGGTGGCTTATCCCAATATATATATAAAAATTTCTATTAAACTATCCTGTGTAAAGGACGTTACAATTTGTCTCCTAATTTACCAGCTTCTCATTGGAGCCTTCCTAAATATCCTGTATTGTTGTTTGTACCTGGATATAACCCCTGCCTTTTAGAACACAATGCTAAGTTCTGAGCCTCCAGGTCCAAAAATATGACGTGAAGAACCAAGGTAGGTTGTAGAGGAAGAATCAGGAGTTGTCTCTAGTCTTGTCCTATAGCATTTTCCAAAGCCAATATTTCCATACCATTATCAGGGGACTCACAAGTATGTCTGTGTCAGGGTAAGAGTAATCGCCTAAATACCCACACTGTGGTAGTCTCTGTTTGCTTTTTGATTTTATCGTATTTTTAACAATACATTTTTGTTTTGACAGGGTAAGTTCGACTTTGTGAATGACATTGTATCACTAAAGGATTTTCACTCAGAACAAGATGTCCATAAGTTTAAAAATGAGAGCCTGGGAATGGCTGTTCTGCACCTGTCTCACATTGCCATAAAGAAGAAAGTGTCTCTGGAAGAAGTAGCTAGGCAGATCAGGTAATTATAATTTGTTAAAAGAACACACTGCGTCCAAATTTCATCATGGTATCCAAATACTCAGCTGCACTCTAGCTTTATCTCTAAGTAGACCTATAAATGAACCTGGAATTACAGGCAAAGTGTTTACATTTGCTCATATTTTAGACACCTTTCACTTTTATTCTTGGAAAGGAATGTTGCAGAGATATTGGCAGATCTAATAGAGATTGTATTATTTTTGATTGGTTTTAAATTTCCTTAAAAAGAAGAATCCACTATGCATTTGTCAGCTGGTCTTTGTAACGCCATTATAGAAGCTTAGTAACATGTTACTGTGGATGAACAACACTGACCTTTTTGAATATACCTGTCAAAGAGAAAAGGGCTTTTGGGGTACTTATTTTGTGTGCAGATTTATTAACCTAATTCATCTTATTCTAGGTGAACTGTTGCAGAGTAAAATATGTACAATCCTTCCAATGCCATAACCTAGTAAGGTGCTCAACCCTGCACTTTCCGCCCACCCCCTTTCACTTTTTACATTTCTTATTCTGGCTTGTCGCAACTTTTGTAGCTTTGTGTAAAGGGGTTTAACATGGACTTGTGCCATTTTAATTTTGTTTACATCTAAACTTCCTCCTTTCTCAAACATATCGGTAGGAATCTTCTTGTAGCAGGTTGAAATTGGATCAGAAGTTTGTCATCTTCAGGTCATTTGTACCTGTTAATGATCAGTGTGGTCTCAAAAGTGTCCTAAACTGATCTTAAATGCATGCTGAATTCTGAAAGCAAATTGCATTTGACTGTCCATGCAAGGCTAAATCTTGTTGGCACTTGTCCTATGGCAGCATGGCAGGTGAATTAACTTATTGTGTTTGGGATCCCAAACTTCAAGAACCTTTTTAAAATAATCCTAAAGTTAGAGCAGTGTTTCTCAACCAGGGTTCCCCAAGAGGGTTCTAGGGGTTCCTTGAGCAATGAGTAATTTGTGCTTCTTAAGTCAGTTTAGGTGACACCAATGATCTTTTAGTCTGTAACAATGACATTCTTCCCACTGATCACAATACTAATATACTGTGAGCTGTGGTAATTAAAGCAGGGGTTCCCTGAAGTCCTGAAAGTTCTTTCAAGGGGTTCCCCCATGTTAAAAAGGCTGAGTTACAGCGTTACAAATTTGCAGGCCTCTGTTATGACACTTTGGAAAATTTCCCAGTGACTGGGCACAATATTTATATGCTCCATGAAGAAGGATAGAGATAAATGACATCTAGCACAAGGCATAGTTACAAGCAAGAGTCCAGGTTTATTTTGTTGCTCCAGCAGCTGTTTTAGTTTAAGGCAAATATTTCCTTGCTTGTTCCCAGTGAGAAATGTACTAATAATGACGACCTTAAACTGCCCAGTGATCACATCCAACATAGACTTGGAGTGTGTGGGCTTGGAGTGCAGCCACTGCAGGTTCCTTAAACAGGTTGCCCTGTGTACCACTTTACAAGTCCTCCCCACATTTATTAGGCACTTACATTAGACCAGCAAGGGTTTTTGCAGTTGTTCTCTAAAAGGAAGTTTCCGTGCAGTTTATGCAAGTCATTGTCTTTATTTACTCACTTTGTGTACTTGGTTTTTATTATGTCAGTTTCCCATATAATCAAATCCAGTTCCTGGTAATTAATTTGTTAGCGACCAACCCGAATAACCAGAAAAATAACTGCATGCTGTGTTCTGGCAAGATCTTTGACCATGGGTTGGGCATGGTACAGATGCTGGCTAGCAGTGACTGATATTGAAAAATGTGGTTAAAGATAAATGGAATATGTTTGTTTATATGGCACCCTGTTGAAATTTTCTTCTTCTTCCTGCAGTTTCAAGGAGTGTATTCCAAAATCATTTTGCCAACAGATCCAGCAAAACAATTACCTTACCAAGTACCGGATGAGGAAGGTGTTTAAGAAGTTTGTACGTCACTTCCACCTGCACACGGTGAGCGCCGGCAAGCTGAGCGAGGAGGACGTCATGTACAAGTACCTGTCCACGCTGGAAAACCTGGCACCTAAGTTTGGTTGTGAGATTTTCAGGACTCTGTCATTAGAGCTTCTTACAGATGGAGAGAAACTTCCCTTTTATATCAACGGTGGTTATATGGACCACACAGAATGTATGAACAAGGAACAAACTGCTACACATCAGGTTATGGTGAGCGGCATGGAAGGCATCAAATGGCGGGTCATGAAAGAGGTGAGTCGGTGTAGCCTAAACACTAAAAACTTAATGAGGTTATTGGTGACAGCCATAGCATTTCATTCCCAGATTCCAGAAGGGTAGAATGTGATTTGCAGCACACATAATTTACTTTCAGGCAATAAAATGCTATTTTTACTCTTATTGTACTTGGCTGAAATTGTTTTGAGAACAGTATTTTGTCTTTGAAATACAAGCCTCATTATTACAGAGATCAATTTAAAAGTGGCCATGCTTGTGGCCTTCTACAAAAGATGCTTTCTAGTACAGTGACTTGATTGACATGACACACTGAAATCCTAATATATCCATTTCTTGTGATTTAGGAACTCATAGATAATAGCAGTCAGAAAAACTACTTCACCAAAAAGACTCGTGGGAAAGGACATAAGGCTGGTAAGCCAGTGACCAGGACAGAACCAAGTGAGCCCAAATGGGATCAGTTCTGTGACTTCCAGGACATCACTCACATTGTCGTCAGCCAAAGTCGAGTCAGCATTAACTGTCAGGACAACCGGTGCCTGGTGAGAGCTAATTACAGACCACTGTTCATTTACATGATGATATGTTGTATGTAATCTCACAAATTGGCCTGATTTATTAAAGCTCTCCAAGGCTGAATAGAATACACTTTCATCGGTATACCTGGGTGATCCAGCAAACCTGGAATGGATTTCTTAAAGCTATTTGTTAGCAAATGTTTTAAATCCTTGATTAGATTTAATCATTTTTTGGATCATCTGGCTTCACTGATAAAAGTGTATCCTCTCCAGTTTTGGAGAGCTTTAGTAAGTCAGGCCCAATGTCTCTAGGAATTTTTCCTTGCTTTTTTTTCTTGCTCACTGCCATGGCTCTCTTCCTTTCTCTCCATTGTCGTCCATGACCATTACAAACCTTACATTTGATTTCCTGCTTTCTCTCTTGCTCTCTACGATTCTTTAGACTTTTCCTTTGCTGGTGATTTCCAGACTGCTTTCTCTGTTTTTTTTTACTGTGACTGTCTTGGTGTCTCTGCTGTGACTTTCCTTACATTTTATTTCATCCCTCCTCAACCCAGACCTCTCCTTTGCTGTCTGCCATGGCTTTCCTAATCTCTTCCCTCTCCTGTGGCTCCCAAATACTTTGCCACAGCTCTCCCAACCTCTCCTTCTGTTTCTTGGCTATACCTGACCTTTCCTTTGCTCTTTGTTGTGGCTGTCCAAACCTCATCTTTGCTCTTTGTCTTTTTGATCTTTGTTGCTCTCCTGACCATTCCCTTGCTGTGTAATTTTTTACTCCCTGACAAGGCTTGCCTAAAGATTTCTTCCTTAACCTTAGCTGTGGCTTCTTAAGGCTTCCCAAGGCTGCTTTCAAGCATCTTCATTCTTTTTTCTGCTTTTTGTGTCATTCTCTTCCACTCTGTATGAAAAACCTCTTATTATGATTACCTTTTTTGCAGGAAATTGTTCTTCCTTCCTATGAAGAGGCCCTGTCTTTTGTGTCTCTAGTGGATGGATACTTCCGACTAACCACAGACTCCAACCATTACCTGTGTCACGAAGTGGCACCTCCTCGTGTGGTGATGAGCGTGGTGAATGGGATTCATGGACCTCTTCAGTATGTACACAGTATCTGATATCGTCTTCATGAATATATGAAGGACAGCGTTCAACCCATTTTTTAAGCTGGGTGGGAAGAAATTGTAGGCGCGTGGCAGCCCCTGTATTGACCCAACTCTTCAGTAACCACCCAAAAACAACTGGTGGTCACTGAAAAGTGCTGGGTGGTGTGCCTGGCTAAAAGGAGCTGGGGAGAACACTGAAGAAGTTCAATTTAGGATAATTTTTGCATCTGTTATTTTTCACATGTTCGTTTTTTGGTCTCAATATTTGATCAGCTGACAAAAGTAAATTATCTATTGGTCCAAAATATTTTTTACACATTTGAATTACATTTAACATTCATAAATTTTATTGTAGCACTATTTTCTTTTATACTACTATATATACTTCACAAAAGCCCATTGTTACTGCAGCCATTTTTTGTAAACTGACTTTTACAAATAAAAAAAAATTAAATCTGGTAAATACATTTGATAAAATATAAGATTAACTAATTAGATGCATTATCAATATTGCAATGGAGTAAAAATACCACATAAACAATGCTAAGATATTTAAACTACTGCTCAATATTGTGTAGGCCCCTCTTTTGCCACCAGAACAACTCTTCAAGGCATGAACTCCACATGATCTCTAAAGGTGTCCTGTGATACCTGGAAACAAGAACTAAGCAACAGACTTAAAACCATATTTCCTCTGCTGGTCTAACTTTTTCAAAACCACAGTGCTGCCACCCCCACACCCTGCCAATAACATGTTCTCCAAAACCCAGTGTAGGTGCTTTCAGTGGTAGGCAGGGGTCAGCATGGGCGATCTGAGGGGTGAGAAGGTATGCAGCACTATAGGCAGCAACCTGTGCTGAACTGTGTGTGCCAGTATTACATTTCTGAGCAATTCGTTCTTCAGTAGCTATTCTCTACTAGCCTTTACCTCTACTTCTACTCACATCATGGCAGCCTTTGGCACCAGTAGCCCTATCCCCTAGTTCACCTGCTGTTTTTCTTTGGACTACATTTGGTGAGTACTCACCATTACTTACTGGAAATCCCCCATGACCTGCTGTCTTGGAATACCCCGACTTGGACGTCTAGCCGTCACAATTTGTCTTTTGTCAGAGTCATTTAATGACTACACATGCCTATTTTTGCTGCCTCCAGCACATCAACTTTAAGAACAGACTATATTGACTTACTGCTTAATGTATTCCACCTATTGACAGATGCCATTATACCGAGATAATCAATGTTATTCCCTTCACTTGTCAGTTATTTTATTGTTTGGCTGAATAAAGTATGTATGTTGAATCAATCACTTTAATGCTACTTAGCTAAAATATGTCAATAAACAATACTTTAAAACTTTAAACTATCAAATTTATCACACAGAGAGCAGTATGTTGTCCAGAAGCTGAAACGGGAAGAGCAGATGGATGGTTTATATGTCATCCGATGGAGTGCGTTTAATTTCGACAGGCTTATCATGACAGTGAAAGGATCAAATCAGGTCAGTGATCAGGGTTAAGTTATTTTAAATTTGTGTGAATGAATTTATTAATAATTTATGAAATGTATTACCTGTGTTATATTGATGACTCCCACAAATGGAACACAGAAGTATATTACAGGTATGTGAGTGATCACAAAGCTGTCACTTGCACAAGCAGTGAAGGAAAGGTCATTGTGTATGCAGTAGCCGGCTCAAGTTGAATTCCCACCATTATGCAGCTGACAAATGTCTCTTCCTTAGCATGGGCATCTTCTGGATGGTCCATTTTTTACTATACCAGCGCAAATCATACTTTTGGGATGATTGGCTTTTAAATGTTTTAGATATGCAAAATTGTAGTAGTAGTATTCAGTATTCAAACTGAATGTTTATATAATTTTTTATATATTCATATTTTATTTTTCAATAATCTTATTAGGCACCAAGAAGATAAATTATATCCCTCTAGAAAATACCTCTGAAGATAGAAGCAGGAATACTTTTAGAATGTGTTGATGTGACCTTGAAATTATTTTAGTTTTAGAAAAATAACTAAACATCAGTTTATGGAAGTCATATACAGAACGTTGTTTAAACATAACTTAGTTTTTCTTTTTTTTGGATTAAAACCACTGAAATGTGAAAGCTTGAACTCAATAATCCATATTTGTGTTTTTTTTCTCAGAGTAAAATATTCAACTACAGGCAGTTCAGGATAGATAAAGTGGAAGATTTGTACACGTTGGAACAGTGGGATCGAGGCTTTCCCAGTGTCAAGGAGTTAACGGAGAATCTAAGAGGCTGCACACTGAGATCTGGACAGGAGATCTTCCACGTCAAGCAGTGTATATTGCCTAAATCTGGAGGTAACAATGCTGTAACTTGCTTTTCTATTTGAATGTTAATGATCTTTGTAAATACTGATATTATTCAGTGGATCTTCTTTGAAGAGAACCTGTTGCATATATATAACTTGTGTAACCCACATTAATGCCTAAGATCAGTCAACACAAGTTGCTTGTATGGGACTTTGCTGTTAAGCCAGTGCTATTCTGTTATTTCTAGGGAGTTCCCTGATCCCAAGTACAAGGCTTTGATTTCATCTCCAACTCTTAGCTCACCCCCGACCATGCATAATTGAACTTTTCTTAGTTCTCAGTTGTACACAAAAGATGCCATTGAAAGTTAGGTTTCCTTCCCCACACTATCTTGCTCTGTAATGCCCCTTCAATCCTACAGACCCTTATGGCAAGTTTTTGATAAAACAACCAGTTTGTATTTTGACCCTATGTAACCCTTGAATGCTTCTCCATTAGCTATTGGAGCGTTAGCCAGTGACATCTTTGGGTTCCCTATAAGTATAATTGTTGTCTAAGCGACAATAAAGATATACAAGCCTAACAGAAGAACTGGTTTTGCACCAGCACAAATTCTGTAAAATGGAATACAATGGTTCGGTTGATGTAGACACTAATTTCTTGAAAAAGATCATTGTAGGATAGAGGCAGTGGAGTGTAACCCTCCATCACTGGTTATCACCTGATCACACACTTCTTCAGTGCGTCTCTCATTTTGCCAGGAATGGATTTGTTCACTCCTAAAGAGTACTGTTGGTATTTCAGTGCAGGGTACAATAATGTAGAGAGCTTTTCAGCACCCAGTTCTCTATGGCTGCCCGACAGGTGGTGGACCAAACCCAGGACTCACTTGGCTGCACAGGGAGAGCCAACTGGTCGTGTGTTGGGCATCAATGATATATATTTTGATTTTTAAGTTTTTTTCTATGTGGGTGGCCTGTTTTTTGATATCTGCCCAAATACTCTTGGGATTATTGGCCTCTCTTTACATTTGATGTATGTAATGTATGGGAAGATAATTAACTTGTAAGCTCATCTCCTAGCAAAGACTGATTAAATCTAATGTGAATTAAACCATGGAGTGAAGCAAAATGCTTTTATGAGCCTAATAGAGGAACTGTTTTTCCAGCCTGCTATAGATTCACCCATATAAAACGTGGGCTTTGGCTGTTATAGACCCCAAACAAATTGTTTGTTGTAGACTGGTTTCTGTTGGCAGCAAGCCTTTTCTTAACAGATGTGTTTGCAGATGTCCTCCCACAACATAATACATTGCTGGTCTAGTGTATTCCTCACATATTTTCATTGCTCTGTGCAGGTAAGGCACAGGGAACAAATAGAGGGACACTTAGGACATATTAGAATAGAGAGAGTATAGCCCTCTCCTCTCTGTTATCCTTAAAAAACATATTCATCTTTGTTAAATGGAGCAAAGAGAGCCCAGTGAGTTAGGGATGACTGGACACATGACATTTACAGGTCATGTAGCAGAGCTGTTCTCCAATATCAAAGCTCTTTCTGCCTTTTTGTTGCAATCCGTTTTTATTGTTGTAATAATTACAAAACAAGGCTCATACATAAAATGGCACATACAAAGACATAAGGCCAGATGGCCTGTAATTACACAGTTCCATGGTACAAAAAGTGACATTTTATAATATCAGTGCAATATTAGAATAACAATACTGAGAATAAAATGGAGTCACCTGTGTAGAAAAACAGAATGGGGCAAAGTAGGTAGAAAGAATATCACAGGGGGTGAACATCCAGTAACAAACATTAGTATTATCTAAACTTGAGCCCATTCAAACCTTAGGACATCAATCTTTCTGCCTTTTTGAGCAGAGAATGTTATGTGGCTGTTTTATTTTTTTTTTTTCTCAAACTCTCATTGAGTTCTGTTAGTTTGTCCAGTTTATGAAGTCTGAATCTGGCACAGTGAAGTGTGCATCTATAAAGCATACTCCAGTGTTTTTTTTTCTGCCTTATAAATACGCTTCATTATTAGGAATATCGGTACATGGTGTTGAAAGAGAATAAGTAAGAAAGAAAAGGTAACGTAAAGTGTGTAAAAGCATGAAAGATCACATGATAAAAATCTCTTTTTAATTGCTCAATGTGTTTCTGTAATACTAAATACACTTCTACAGCTTATCACAAAGAACTGTAAGATTTCTAATTTATGGCTTCTACTCATCTCCTACTTGGCTCTGTCTGAATTAATAATAAATTTGGCTTTAAGTCAAAAGTGCCCTTTTGAACTCTTAATCATTGCAAAGCAACACCGTTAGTTCTGATCTTTTTTTTTTCATCTGCAGAAGTTTCCAACCTGACTATCTGCCGAAAGGGGAAGAACAGCAAAGAGAATGCAGTGTCACGGAGCCTGAACTTGAGCCAGCTCAGCTTCCACCAGATCCGCAAACATGAGATCTCACAGGTTTGTGTTCAGCATGGTTCCTTCTCTATCCATTTGGTGATTGGCTGGAATTTAAACCCACGACCCAACAGCTGTAAGCCACAATTCTTCATTCTCCTTTAAGACTTCAGATGTGTTCACATTTTCTGAGTTTCACTCTTTTAAAACATGTACTATATAGTTTTTTGAGAAATGTTAGACTATAGTGCACTTTAAACCTTGTGACAAGAGTTTAAGGAAGGTCCTTTTCCTATCCTAGCCCCATTGTGGCCTTTTTTACACAAAGCCAACTCTATAAACGCATGGTTTGTTGTGTTTAGTATGGAGAAATACGAGTGGCCTTCACCTCAGCCCTATTTACCATCTTTGGGATGAAATGGATTACTCACTATGAGTCAGGTCTTCTTATCCAAAATCAATACCGGCCCTTACCAATGCCCTTAAATAATGGTATAAATTCATTAAAACTATTTGCTTATTAATAATAAAAATGTTTACCTTTTACAGAAAGCCCATTTGGGTCAAGGTACCCGCACAAATATTTATGAGGGTGTTCTGATGGTGAGCGGTGGTGGAGACGATGATTTGGAATATGAGTCCAGTGAGCTAAACAACAACTCGCGGGATTTACGAGTGGTCCTGAAAGTGCTAGACCCCAGTCACCAAGACATAGCACTGGTGAGTGCCTAAAACTTATGTATGGCGTTTCATATATCCATGATTCTGCATGATTGATGTCCTGTTTGTATATCTGCTAGTTGGCCTTCATTGTTCTATTTCTGTCTGCTTTTTTCCTTCTCCTTCCCTGGTATATTTTCTACTCCAGCCTTTGTCATCCAGGATTCCATGGAACCCTATGATGGAACCTCAGGAGGTTGCTAGGGGTTCCTTAAACAGGTTGATCTCCTCCCTACACACCTAGGCAAGGCTATTTTGCCAGGGTGTGCAGAAAGCTGAAATTCTGTGGATTTGGGACCCTCACTTTATATTTGCCAAGAGCACTATTTTTTCCTGAACCATGCCTGGGGCAGAATTGTCCACTGACATTCACTGTAATCTCCATATTTACAGTCAATAAAAGAAAGCACTACCATGACCAAGGCCCAGGGTTTGAAACTTGGCAAGAACACTATCTTCATGGAGTTTGCATTTCACCCATGAGCAGCTTTGATAGAACAGTTGGTGACGTGACTTGGTTATATGTAAAGCTCTGTTTAATATGTTGTCATTATATCAACATTTTACCCTGGGTATTGTCTACAAGTCAGATCCATGTAAAGTTTTATGTCAGCTTTATGCTGTTGCAGGTTGAATCATACAGCGGCTTTCTATATGGTTTTTGGCTTCCATTGAAATATCCCCATAGCCACATTTTCTAGTTCTACTCAAATAATGTGGCTATTGAAAAACAAAATTAAATGGTGCTCTCCTTGATGGATTTTCCTTAATTTGCCATAAAATGTATTAGGGTGTCAAAAAAGCTGACATGTTATCCTGCTCAGGACTTTGGGGTATGGTTGACATATAAGCTGTGCAAATCATACTCACTTCCATAGTTCATCTACCCAACCACTTCAGTATCTCTGATATTGTTCTCTCTTTTTCTCCTTTAGGCATTTTTTGAGACCGCAAGTCTAATGAGTCAAGTGTCTCATATCCACTTAGTGTTCGTTCATGGTGTCTGTGTGCGGGAGTCAGAAAGTGAGTAATTATGGGGACATGCAGAGTATTCTGACTCTAAAAATTTAAATCTGAACTTTTAAGAGAATCAAATGAATCGAATTGAATGAAAAAAAAATTCCAGTTCCATAAAAAATAAAAGACGCATCTATGTTATACAATATAATATGATGACCTTCATATAGTATAATAGCAAATATCATTAAATTTCATTTGTTAACATTTTGGTTGCCTTGTTTTGTCTCTCTTGTTAGATATCATGGTGGAGGAGTTCATAGAACATGGGCCACTGGATGTCTGCCTACGCAAGGATAAACAGCTGATCACAGCAGACTGGAAGTTCACGGTGGCTAGACAGCTGGCCAGTGCCCTGAGTTACCTGGTAAGTGTGCGATTTATCCATAGGTTGTCCGGTTGGGTCAGATTGTCATAACTAGACTGGTGTTGGATGGTTAAGGTTGATAGACATGTCCTGTCTTTATAAAGCCAAAGAATATAAAAGAAGAGTAAATACTTCCTTATGTTTTGTTTTTTATGACCCTATTGGGGAAATGTTAGCCTCACTTCCTGTCCTACTAAGATTAGAAATGAAGAGAGCAGTTGTCACAGGACAGAGGACAACCAGACCATAAATATAACCTGAAAAAGGTGTGTTCTTTGCACTGTTCCTGTTGCAGTGATTTTCTATCGCTCATAATAGGATATTAAGAAATTCCTACCCAATGAGAATTCTATGCCTTCCCCACCCTAATTGTTTTTACATAGTCCAGCAGAAATCATAGCTGGGAAGCTATGGAGGGAAAAAGAATTGAGATTTTGGGCCAGAACTATTCTCTGCCTGCAGGAACTAAATTATCAGCAATGCTATTATAATACTGTGTGGGATTACTTATCTCAATCTACCAGTGGATATTTCTGGATGCTTTATTGATAAACTGTTCTGTGATTTTTATATAAGTAGCTACATTATTTTGTGATATGATAGAACAGGTTTTCTTTTTTTATTATTGTGCAGGAAGATAAGAATTTGGTCCATGGAAATGTCTGTGCTAAGAATATCCTGCTGGCCCGGAAAGGTCTGGAAGATGGATCTTCTCCGTTTATTAAACTCAGCGATCCAGGCGTCACCTTCACAGTGCTGTCCAGAGAAGGTACTAAATTAGGTTATGTGAATTTTATGATAAATGCAGGCAACACATTCCATGGTGCTATAATTTATTTACAAGCATTTGGCTGCCTTGTATACTTCATACACACAGCCCTAAATTGTTCCTGGTTTCAAAGCCAAGCCCACACTCATTGGGTATGATTTATCAAAGCTCAGGAAGACTGGAGAAGAAAGACTATCATGGGAGAACCTGGGTGATCTAGCAATCCTGGATATGGTCGAGGATTGAAAACATTTGCCAAATAGCAAATTCATTGCAGGTTTGCTGGATCACCCAAGTTCTCCCTCAATAATCTATATTTTCAAGTCCTGGAGAGCTTTGTTAAATCAAGCCCCTTCTATTCAAGGTGGCTTTGAAAATCAGTGAGCAGGCAGGTCTTTATTTGAGAAAGGAACAGGCAGTGTACCCAATTGCCTGTTCATCATCTATCTTCTGAAAAAAGAATTTGCAGCTCAGTGTATGCTGCTGGCGATGTTACAGGTATCCCAGCAGCCCCAGGGGATGGTGGGGATGAATGAACTTCTGTATGCAAGTTAGTGCAATAAAAAATTGAGATCAGGCTGAAAAGGTTATTTTATTGCTCATCCATTCTGTAATAAAGGACTTGTCTGGTGACATTTTTTTAGGTTTTAGGTATAGATCAGCTTATATCAAGGCAGTATGTTTATAGTGATACAGTGAGGAACATTTCTTTTATTCAATAGTTGTCAGGGGGAGCAATGTAGTTATAATAAAAAACAGGCAGTGCACCTTTTGGTTAGTAGTTTGTCAGGGAATGGTTCTTTGTACCATTAGACATGGCTGCCTTTTGTCACTTAGGATTGGTATTTATTATGGTATTCTTTTCTTTGTCACATTGAAAATCTCTTCAAAGTATGTTATTAATATATAAATAGTCATTAAAATTACATGACGCTGTTTCTGTCGACTTCATGTTTTTTAGAGCGTGTGGATCGTATCCCATGGATTGCACCAGAATGCGTTCGAAATGTCTCCACTCTCAGTACTGCTGCAGACAAATGGAGTTTCGGGACTACTTTATTAGAAATATGTTTTAATGGAGAAGTCCCTTTGAAAGAGAGAACACCGCCTGAGGTATCTAGGCAGGAATTTACTTTACTGAGCAATGAATTCTTGAATTGAGTGTTGCAAATTTAAAATCCAGACTCAAGTCACAGTTGTATCCCATTTAGAGCATCAACATTAGAAGTCAGCGAGAAGGCCCTTTGGGGCCAAGGACAGGGGTATTTATTTAAAATTCCAGCAGGTGTTAAAGTTTTCTGTGTGAGATTCTGTATGTACATTACAGGATATTAGTGAGCTTTGTTGCAGATTCTGATTGTAGTTTACTTATACTTTATTGGTGCACTTCCCATGCAGTAATAAGAAAAGGTGCAGTATCTCTTGATCTATTATTTATTAGGGAGATTCTCACCCAAACTGAATTTCTTATTGCAGGGAATCCCTTTGATTCACAGTGCAGCACCCATTGCAGCCTATTCTCAGAGCCAAAAGCATACCACAGGAGATTGCAGCAAGTGCAATGCTAAAATGCTTAAAAGCAAAATTGGTATTATCTGCCACCTTATAGTCCCACTATACAAAGGAGCTTTTGTTCTACATAGGTTTTTCTCAGTAGAGGCTTACGGTAACTCATATTGAATCTACTCAAAGGTATCCCATAACTAAATTAAAATCTATCCCTAAACCTGAACTCAAGCCCTTTGTTATGATGTAACGTTTCACAATGTGTTGACATCTAAAACTGCATCATATGTGTATTATACTGATATTATTTAATTTCTTTATTGGGAGCTTCAAGGGCTATTGGATCCTGGCTCAGATTCTCTATATCTCCTTAAATGGAGATCCCAGGGAACTCTTGCTATTATGTGTCAGGGAACCCCTACTAAAATTGGGAGTCCTTTGGGGAAAATCCTCTTGCATTGAAAGCCAGTGCAATATATTGACTCTTACAATGATGGCTAGAATACCACCCCTATAGAAGGATCATTGATGTCATGTAAATGGCTCTACCAAGCAGTGCTGGCTCTTACAGGCTTCATCAAATAAGAGATCAACCAACAACAGCTCAAGGAACCTTTGCTACCTCTGGAGGAACCCTGGCTAAAAAAAAATATGTTTTTTGAAATTATGGTACAGAATATATTAAATATTATGTACTAAATATATTATGTTGTGCTGTTCTCCTAATATCTCTGCAGAAAGAGCGGTTTTATGAAAAAGAACTGGGTCTCCCTGAACCGTCTTGCAAAGAGCTGGCAGATCTGATTAGACAATGTCACAACTACAACTCCTCAGGAAGACCTTCTTTCCGGACAATCCTTCGAGAGCTGACACAACTGCAGCCCAATGGTGAGGAAAGGAAGGGAAGGGTGTCATAGGGGTTATGTCAGTTCCCCAACATGCCCACTGATACAATGCTTTGTTTGTTGAGGAATAGTATAGAGTTTTCTTTTATTACATTAGAATGAAGGAACATTTCTGGTCTGTAGTTTACATAATACACATCTTACAATCTTGAGAATTGAGACATTTTGTTTAGCTGAAGTCCAGCCAATATTGTTATTTGGGTTTGCATTGAATCTAGGTAGGCTGAAATTGTTACTTCCTAAGCAGAGGAGGAAATTTTATATTTCTGTGTTTGTGTCACTTGTAGATCTAACTGACATCGCTTCCATCAACCCTGATATCTCCATCGCAGACCCCACAGTGTTCCAGAAGAGATACCTGAAAAAGATCCGGGAGTTAGGAGAGGTATTGTGTTTGGACTCTTTCACTCTCTAATTCCAACCCCCTCCTCACAGCCACCTTCATTGTCATTGTTTACCACCACCTTAGTATGCAAGTCTTGTCTGGGGTCATACCTGCACCATATGGCCAAATGTTTGTGGACACCCCATCCAGTCTGAGGTTAAGTGTTTCCAGTAAAGGGTTCCATTAATGCTACAATTTACAAAGAAATTCTAGACAATTGTACGCTTCCAACTTTGTAGGAACTGTGGAAGAACTCCAGTAGCTTGCACAGAGCTCATTCCTATTAATCACCATTGGCATAATCTGGAGTGCCAATAGTGAACCAGATTCTCTCATTTAACATCAGTATCGGAGCTCACAAACAATCTTAGAAGAGTGGAGTCTAGCAGAGTAGAAAAACTGCAGTGAGGTAGAGTGGGGGATCCAGTATTATTCCCTATGGTTTTGAAATAGGATGTATAACATGCATATATAGTTATATTGGTTAGGTGTCTTCAAACTTTCGCACCTATAATGTACATAAAAGCAAGAATGCACATGAAAACAGAAAGTCTAAAAAGCAGCAGTTTGCCATTGTCCAACATTGACTATTTTGTCTTAATGGCACCTATTTAGGTGTAAGTGTTCTGATTTTAGAAGTCAATTTGTTGGATGCAGGAAAAATGGGCCAATATAGGGATCTAAGCCAACTTGCTACAATATGATAGCTAGATGGTTGAGCAACTCCTAGACAGCACATCTTTGGGATGTTCTCGGTATGCAGTGTTAGTATCTTCCTAGGATTACCTACTCACTAGATGAGCTAGCCCCTGGATGAGCTATGCACATATGAGTCTTAACATGAACCAGAGATAAGGTTACAAGCAGTTAAGGCTCATTAAGGCTAGCTCATCTAGGCTAATCCCACAGAATAGCTTATGTAGCACAAATTGCTAATTATCTTAATGCTGGCCATGGGAGAAAAGTATCAGAACACACAGTACAGCACAGCTTGCTTTAAATGCGTTGTCAGTGCCAAAAATCTTTCAGTGTGTCCATGCTGACCCGTCCACTACCTTAAGTGCCAATAATGAGCATGTAATTGTCAGAACTGTACCATGAAGCAATAGAGACGACCCCATCATGTAGGGTCGGGTCAGTGTGCATCATTTACCTAGGGTAGCAGGATGCATTATAGGAAGAAGGCGGACCAGCATAAGATCTGCTGCTAACATGTTGGTGCCAGATGCCATGGCACTGTGCCTGGGGGAAACAAATCTCCCACAGCCATTGACCAAAACTCTTTAAAAAAGTAGCCATGGCCTAAAATGAAAATTAAAGAGCTGTAACTACCGTGTTTCCCCGAAAATAAGACACCCCCCGAAAGTAAGCCCTAGCAGGATTTTTGGCTGTTTTCCAGCAAGCTCGAAATATAAGCCCTCCCCCGAAAGTAAGCCCTAGCTTAATACCAGGACTGTCACAACATCACTACCCCGTACGTACAAGTATTCCAGGCTCACACAATCCATCACTTCTCCGGGGGCAGAGCTGATGATTGTAGAGAGATGTGAAGGGAGGGCACACTGAGCCTGTCACATCTCTCCTTCTCAAATGATCGTGGTGGGGGGAGGAGGAAAGAGAGGACGCTGAGGATGCCACACCTCTCCTCCAGTGCAGTGCAGAACTGATTGTGCTCGGGGGAGTGAAGGGAGAACAGCGTGGATATGACTGTCCCATCTCTCTTCCAGAGCACAGTGATGCAGGACTGATTGGTGAGGGGGGGGAGGGTAGAAGAGGGAGGACACAGCACACAGCTTACTTACAGAGTTACCATGATGTCACAGAATGTGATAACGTTTGAAATAAATGTTAATTTTTTTGCGGTTTGTTGTTGTTCTCAAAATATAAGCCCTACCTGAAAATAAGCCCTAGGGCATTTCTTGGAGAAAAAAATAATATAAGACAGTGTCTTATTTTCGGGGAAACACGGTATGAAGAATAGTATCTGGATAAAACTTGGCATAGAAAATGAATGACTGACTTTTTCTGAATATTTTATGGCTTTCAGAGTGTTTATCACAATAGTGTCACCTATACAAATAACTGCTTTAACCCTTCCAACACCCCATTGTTTTTACAATTTGCAGGGACACTTTGGGAAGGTCAGCCTGTATTGCTACGATCCAAATAACGATGGCACAGGAGAGATGGTGGCTGTAAAATCTCTTAAATCAGGCTGCAGTCAGCAGCTGGAAACCAGCTGGAAAGGAGAGATTAAAATCCTGAAGACACTTTATCATGAAAATATTGTCAAGTACAAGGGCTGCTGCAGTGAGCAAGGTAGGTGTGAATATCTGAAGATAAATATCTCTGCTTTCGATCTGTTCCTTAAATCTCAGGAAAAGTTTCAGATGTCAGTTATGACGCTCAGTTTGATTTCAGCCTCTGTAGTATTATCAGTATGAAGAACTGAAGTATTTACATATTAAATGAATGTTTGAGTAGTATGGGATCCTTGCAGTGGAGTGGTAGGCAACTAGAGTTTGTCTAGGAATGTTGAACGTGTATGCTGATAACAAAGAGACCCTGTCCGTTTCTTTTAAGTAGGAACTGAAAGTCTCTTCTTCAATTTTTTTCCCTTGTCTTTCTTTCTTTTTTAGTATTCAACACTTCTGTTTGGGAGTTTTAGATGCAATGCAAACTGTGTTTTCATTCTCTGGCTGCTATATCACTTTCAGGCTTGGCACATAAGAATCAGGAGGATCTACAGCTTGCATTGGGGACTCGGGCATCTGACACCCCAAAAGGTTTTGAATGCTGCAATGGATCTGGTTTGTTAAAGCTCTCCAAGGCTGGAGTGGATACACTTTCATCAGTGAAGCTGGGTGCTACAGCAAACCTAGAATAGATCTAGTCCAGGATTGAGAACATTTGCTAACAAATAGCAAATTACTTTTAAGAAATCCATTTTGGGTTTGCTGGATCACCCAGCTTCACTGATAAAAAAGTGTATCCTCTCCAGCCTTGGAGCTTTAATAAATCAGGCCCAATGACAGAGGAATCAAAACTGAAACAGAGAGAAGATAAGGGAAATGTGTAGGTTGAAGTGAATATCCTCCCCCGCTTCAACTCCATTTTTGGATATTTGCGAGCTAATCCATGATCCACAATTAATGGACTTTATTATGTATATTTTTAGGTTGACTTTCTGTCTTTTGTTTGCAGGAGATAGAATTGTCCAGCTGATCATGGAGTATGTTCCCCTGGGAAGTCTGCGAGATTATCTACCTAAACACAACCTAAGCCTGGCTCAAATATTGCTCTTTGCCCAGCAGATCTGTGAGGTAACCTCCTTATTCTGATACATTCTGTGGATATTATGTGACCCAGTTAGCCTTTGTGGTGATGCATGTCTGTCTGTCACAGGGAATGGCTTACCTCCACTCCCAGCATTATATACACCGAGATCTTGCAGCACGAAATGTTTTGGTGGAGAATGAGAATGTGGTGAAGATTGGGGACTTTGGACTGGCCAAAGCAGTACCCGAAGGCCATGAATATTACAGAGTGAAGGAGGATGGCGACAGCCCTGTATTCTGGTAAGGATCTATTCATATATTCCTGTGCAGGGTTTTTGTTCTCTATCCATGTTTGAAAAAATCCATGAGTCTCCATGTTTGAAAGAACTAAATTCTAATGAATCCATAATCAATAAGACTGGAAAGGAAAGAATTAGATGATGTTAGATATCCATAGGCCAGGAAATAGGGGGATCATTAACAAATACTGCAGCTTCTAGTGCACACTTTGAGAAGCTCGCAAATCATAATAAGCATTTTCAGTACAGTAGGGGAGCCTGTACAACTGTGCAAGACTATCTTTGATTGTAAGCTCTTCTGGGCTCTTCTCTCCTTCTTCTGTGTCACTGCCTGTATCTGTCTGTCATTTGCAACCCCTATTTAATGTACAGTGCTGTGTAATATGTTGGCACTATATAAATCCTGTTTAATAATAATAAAAGGGAAAGCTGGGGGATTCACAGAACATTTGTATAGGTGACTGACACCCACACAGCTAAATTCAGCTGGAGACTGTTTTCCTCCTTGTTGTTCCCTAGGCCATGCTGAAGCCACTTCATCCTTCTTCTTGTGAGCACTTTACATATGACACTCCGCTCTATCTCTCTCCTTCTGCTATAGGTATGCCACTGAGTGTCTTAAAGAATGCAAGTTCTTCTACGCCTCGGATGTCTGGTCATTCGGGGTGACTCTGTATGAGCTTCTGACTCGCTGTGACTCTTATCTCAGTCCCCCTGCTGTGAGTACACAACTTCATTACATCACCTAGTCTTCCCGATGCTTTGCTATCATACAATACTCACCCATTGATGTCTGCTGACATTTTCTCCAATCATTTTCCTATTCTAGAAATTCATAGAGATGATTGGCGTCACTCAGGGACAAATGACGGTGGTCCGATTGATTGATCTGCTGGATAGAGGTCAGAGGTTGCCATGCCCAAGTGACTGTCCTATGGAGGTAAGACATTCCCATCATCAGTATCATTCATATGCATTGTGCTGGTCTCCAGGACCCAGGACCAGTCAGGGAGAGCTTTTGCTTCTTGAGAGCAATATTTTTTTTCAGGGCCCATTTACACTGTTAGATGTTGAAGAGATGCGTAGGGCACTCTTAGTGCAAGAGGTTCATGTTGGGTGAACAATATATTAGGCAGCTGCAATCTGAACACTGCTCGGACCATGCATATACCCCATATATAAACAAAATCTTCAAAGCTCTTGGTAGTAGAAAAAGCTTCCTGCAAAATGCCCACAATTTGCTGGGAAAAGATTGTCTAGATAAAGCCTAAGACAACATAAATGCTACTTATTGTATTGCAATTACACAAACACAGTATTTCAAATTATATATATTTAAAAAGTTAAGATACCTGGAAAACTATATTCACTTGAGTATAAACCTAGGACATGCAGACTTGCTATGCAGCCATCACTGCTAACATTCAAAATAGAAATCAACAAAAGTATTTTTGAGTTGGTCCATGGTACTGTGTTCTCATGTAAAGTGTGTAACAAATGCAAGAAGGCAGGAGTTTGTTATACACTTTACATGAGGCCCCATCGGCATCTAGTGGTGAAACCCAAGTATAAACCCAAAAAAAGAAAACTTATTCCAATGGCATTTTCAGGTCCCAAAAATCTTAGTTTATACTCATAATAAATTGGTTCAGCCATCTATCACATAGTGTTAAAGAGAAACTTTGTGCTCATTCAGGGCACAGGGCATTTATCATTACGAATAATTTCTGGTCTCTTTTCTACACAGATATACAAACTAATGAAGAACTGCTGGGAGACCGAGGCCAATTTCCGACCTTCCTTTCCTAATCTTATCCCTATCCTGAAATCTTTCCATGCCACCTACAGCTCACAGGCCCCGTCTGTGTTCAGTGTGTGCTGATGAAATGGTATGTACCCCAGGGAGGTTTTCCTCAAAGGTTAAATTCTACAAACTATACATGAAGTAATGCTAATGTTCATACATGCTATGTAATTCTTTATGAAAAATGGATAAAAGTAATTCAATTATAATATAGAATAAATGGTTTTTGCCAGTGTCCCTTGGTCCAGCAGGTGGTTCCATCTTTTCATTTCAATATCTTCCTGCTTAGCTTGGATGTCTATCTATCTATCATATATATTATCTCAACTTTCTAAATTAAAAATATTAAAAAAATGTCTTCTCGCTTTTACAAACCATTGTACTAATTTTTTTTTATTTTTTTTTTTGCTCAGCATTATAGAGATGAAGGAACATGAAAAAACTGAACCTGAATCTGTCACGATAGGCTAGTTGCAAAGCGTAAGAAATATGGAGTGTGTGCAATCGGCACCCCGTACAACGAACTCATGGCTGTTGGAGCCTATTTATGAAGACGTTGGACTGCTCACGTTTCTAAGTCACTGGAACAGTGTTAACCACTTTGGGATTGAACCTTCCCCCTCCTTTCCCAACCTTGTACACTGTATTCAACACTGGCTTGTGACCCAATGGAATCTGTTTCTTGGGTTGGCCAGAAATGTGACTGAACACTATACGGTGCATCTGTTACCAAATCTGAACTTTAAAACTGTGAACTTATCTTGTTTACTGCTTAGAGGCCGGATGAAGTTGCAGCTTCAGTTGTCCTGCATTTTTTTTTTCCTTGCAGGATTATCTTTGCAATGCATGTTATATGTCTAAAGCAAAATGTATGCTGAAATGCTGGTGCAATAATGCAGTATTTTAAATGACTGTATACGTCTGTCCTACGATAAGTCAACCTTCGGCTTTTCCACTGTTGTGGATCTGTAAGGAGCAGCAGCAGGCTGTGCTGGCCGTTGGTTTACAGGTCCATAGGGGCTGAATTGCCGTAGGTTGCATCTCGTTGCCTTGATCTTTACTTTCCAATGAAGCCTTAACAGTCTGTGAATTAAAGAAAAGCTTTTCAGAGACATAAGAATATCATGCTGAGTAACTAATGAAAGGAAATGTAAGCAGGAGAGCTTATCTTTATGATATCTGCATGTCAGAAATTATCCAGAGATCTGGGCAGCTGAATTTAAAGCTAGGGTTGGCTTTGAGAGAACAAGGTGCACCCATGCAGACCTCTGACAAGCCGCACGTGTGGCAGGAACATTACGAGAATATAAATGGAGAAATGGCGCCGTTATGTATTTTTCATCTTCAACAATCTGGAGGAGCATGCAACCCAAAATCAACAAGTCCACCCGGACTCAGCATGCCAATGATGGGATAATGACGGGAGCAGGAAAATCAATGCTAAGAGATTATAGAAAGATTCTGATGCTGATGGGTATTAGGTCCGCCGCTTGCCTCTGCTATCCAGAGCCCTGACCACGTGTGTCTAATGTCTACAAGACACTGGCCAAATACAACATGAGAAAGTCAAGTGAAAGAGCAAAGCATCACATATCTCCATCCAAACCACTGAGTGACCAAAAAATGTTTATTCAAATCTCAGTTTGTTCCATAACAGATCAGCTTGGTTCTGCCTCTTCCTTATCCACAGTTTGGCTTAGGGAGGCTGAAGGAGCAAAACCGAACTTGGCCTATGAATGGTTGGAGTTATCATATAGTTTTGCTGCATATATATATATATATATATAGAGAGAGAAGAAAGAGGGAGATATGCGGTTTCAAGTAAAGGTAGATTCATTTTCCATTATTTGTTTGAATTACCCAGGTTTGTTCCCTTTATGGTGCTGACAGGTTAAATCACTCGCTAAATCCTTATATTTCTCAGGCTGCAGCTCTCTCCTAGTGTTCCCAGCTCCACAAAATGAGGAACCCTCTCTTGTTTCTGGCTGCCCTGTTTATTTTACATTATGGAAAATACTTTGGTTACGGGGCTGATCCACAAACCACAATAAGGGAGAATTGAAATCCTGCAGCATGGGAAAGATGTAAATGAGCAATGGCTATCACTTGGAGGAGGTTCTGTGGGATCAAGGGATCCCATGTGACTGCCAGAGGCTGGAACCTTGCTGGTCACTTACTTGCACATTTAACAGTGAGTGGTACTGAACCACTGACTGCTACCCCCATTCATTCTTTATGGGGCTGCAGTGGTTACCTGCCAGTCAAAACATTATTAAAGTCTTGGGTCTTAAACTATTTACTAGCTTTAAGAAGAGTACAGAAATTTCACTGCTGTGTTATGCTAAAAAAAATCATTGCCATTATGTTGCCATATTACAATAGTACTCAGTACTGAAAGAGTGAGGGACAACACTAGGGGGCGATCATCTGCGGGGCCAATAAGCGGGCATGTAATACTCCACCAGGAGGACGGGCAGATAAGGATGTTTTATCACTGCTTCTGTTCCCTTACTCTCCATTCACAGACTGAAGGTGGGGAGGTGACTGCTGGGGAAATGATCTTGCCAAGAATACAGCAGAGCTGCATAAATCTCAGGACTGTATAAGAGGAAGTACAAATTAATTGATGGGTGAAAAAGCACTCCCCTATATAGACTTCAACTGTGTACTTAGCTGTTGCTATACAACTTAAAGATGGATTCCAGCAAAGAAATGTGAACTTGCCTTTAGATAAGTTGCTTATCAGGTATTTTGACACCTTTTTGCCCTCTGATGTGAAAAATTAAAGCTAAAAAAAACATGTTTTGTGTATTTCTGGGGGTAATGCTAATGGTATTCTTGTGTGAGCTCAGCTGTTGATGTTGACAATACAGGCACTAAAGACATCCTTTTGCCTTTCCCTATATAGGATATTATATTATCTTCATTTTTGTTACTTTTATACAAAATTGTTGTATTGATGTATTGTATAAACCGAGCTTCATCTGCAAATGCCTTTTAAAAAAGAATGTTTTTACTTTGGCCACTAGATGGGGCTGTGTCTTGTGTATGAAGTGTTTAACAAACTCTTGCTTCTGAGACACAGCGTCATCTACTGGTGGCCAACAGCCATGCACAAAAGTTCTTTTAAAGTGGAACTAAACCAAAATTGAAAAAGTCACACTTACTTTTAATCTCGCAGATCGTGCTTGACCTTTCCCTGATCAGGTCCCTTGTCCCAGTATCCTCCCCTCCTCCTTGTGCTAAGTAAGCACCAGATGCTGCCATCTCCTTTACCCTTTTTCGTATGTCACCCGTTCTTGCACTGTGCATGCGTGAGATCTGCATTCCTGAGTGTGGATTTTGCCTGCAAATAGCGATAATCCCGAGTCACACTTGGGGTAGCTTTAACCTAAAAAAAAAAAAAAGTTACCTTGCTCGGTTGTCGTCTCCCCTTCGTCCTGCTGGTCCCCGCAGATCCTGGGGACACGTCCTGCTCCTCCGATATTCAGCCGCGCAATGCACAGATGATCTTCGGTGACATCGGTGTATGCGTTGTTATGGGTGGGCGGATCGGCGGGAAATTAAAATATATTTGTATTGGATTCAATACAAATTAGCTGTCCAAACAAAGAAATTTTCATATAATATATATATATATATATATATATATATATATATATGCTACTGTACACTTACATTACATGTTTAACTATTTTTTAACAGATTTTTGTCTTTTTTTATTTAAAGTTTAATTTTAAAATGATTAAATATTGGACATATTTTAGTGAGTTATGCCTGAGAATTAAAGCCTACAATGTAAAATAAATTTCCATGCAAAAAAAAATGAGTTAGACATAGTTAGAGCGCTAGGGAGGTTAATAAAGAAAAGCATGAGCTCAGAAGGAGCTGCGGTGATCGAGACAGAATGAGTACGCAGAGCCTCCCGGGATACCTATGTCACGCATTGCGGGAGGCTCTGTGCACTCATTCTGTCTTGAAACAAACAAAAAGAGGAGCTGCTTCATCTTTTTTTTTTTTTTTAATTTTTAAATTTTACTTGTCTACCCTTTTATGTAAAGATAAGATTTTGAGTTTAATTCCACTTAAACAAACTCTTGCTTCTGTGACACAGCGCCATCTACTGGTAGCCAACAAGTATGCACAAAAGATAATTTAGGCGCAAGTGATCCATCCTAATCAATTTATGATATAAACAGATTGAGCCTATTTGCTTTTTATGTCTTCCCTTCCAAAAAAAATTGTTTTACAAATAACATACCATGGGTGTATTTATTCACACAAATAATTGCTGATTTGAATGTTTGCAGTGATGGCTGCATTTTGTGCTTTAGGTTTATACTCGAGTCAATGTAGTTGTTTTCAGGTAAAAATAGGTTTCTGGGTTTATATTTGAGTATATTATATAATATACATGCTCTTTTTTCCCCCCTTATCATCTTGGCTAAGAATCTAGTGCCAGTTCAGGTGTCCCACAGTGTTCTAATACTGGATCACTAAATGACTGACCAATCACAGGGACTATTGTAGTCTCCACATCAGAGTGACTCCATAGATTAGAACAGGCTGGACATCTAATTGCACAGTGATTAATATTAATGATTATATACATTATTATGAAAATTTCAAGGGTGGCTACAATTCATACTGCATTCATAATGTCCCAGAGGCCATGTTTGGTATTTACCACATCAAGGAGCGTTAGATTCTCCCGTCCTCCACCCCGTAGTGTTGGATAAAGGAACCATACTGTACTGCAGAGGGAAGGTTTGCCAAATACGTGGGTATTCTGTATCTTTTATTGTGGGGCGGTAACTGGTTTTATATCCTTAGATACCCAACAACATGGATCATCAACATTAAGGTGTTCAAAGTCCTACAGACGGAAGAAAAGCTTGTTCCCTGTGGGGAGGCAACACTGGCCAATCAGCAGAAAGCATGAGACTCTCCAATGAATTTTCATGATCGGAGCTTATACAGAGCCCAGAATCCCGTCTCCAGATACTCCACAACAGCTCAGAAGGTGGTTGGTAGCTGGTTAGAGCTGTAATCCTCTGTGTGTCCTCTCAGATATGCCACAATCACTAGCACTGAGGACCATTAGTGGCCACACTGGTGGTCATTACTATACCAGTCCACAAGGTGGCAGCAAAGCTCTTCATTACTATGTGTGTAGTGTCAGTTAATCACACACAGGTGTCAACTGGTCACACACATGCCTAGGTGTCAGTTGATCACACACAAGTCTTGGTGTCAGTTGCTCAGACCACAGGTGTCAGTTGATCACACAAAGGGCTCAGTGTCAGTTGATCAAACACAGGTGTCAGTTAATCACACACAGGTCACAGTGTCGATCACACATAGATCTCGGTATCAGTTGGTCATACACAGGTCTCGGTGTCAGTTGATCACACACAGATCTCGGTGTCCGTTGAACACACACAGGTCTCGGTGTCAGTTCATCACACACAAATTTCAGTGTCAGTTGATCACACACAGATCTCGGTGTCAGTTGATCACACACAGGTCTAGGTGTCAGTTGATCTCACACACAGGTCTCAAGGTCAGTTGATCACACACTCAGGTCTAGGTGTCAGTTGATCTCACACAAATCTAGGTGTCAGTTGATCACACACAGATCTCGGTGTCAGTTGATCACACACAGGTCTAGGTGTCAGTTGATCTCACACACAGGTCTCAAGGTCAGTTGATCACACACTCAGGTCTAGGTGTCAGTTGATCTCACACAAATCTAGGTGTCAGTTGATCACACATAGATCTCGGTGTCAGTTGATCACACACAGATCTCAGTGTTAGTTGATCTCACAAAGATCTAGGTGTCAGTTNNNACACACAGATCTAGGTGTCCTTTGATCACACACAGGTTTAGGTGTCAGTTGATCACACACAGGTCTGGGTGTCAGTTGATCATACACAGGTCTCAATGTCAGTTGGTCACATACAGGTCTTGGTGTCAGATGATCACACACAGGTGTCAGTTGATCACAAACTGGTCTGGGTGTCAGTTGATCATACACAGATCTCAGTGTCAGCTGATCACACACTGGTGTCACTTGAACATGCACAGATCTCGGTGTCAGGTGATCACACACAGATTTCCGTGTGTGATCAACACACAGAATTCACAGGTGTCAGTTGATCACACACAGAGATCTCAGTGTCAGTTGATCACACACAGATCTCAGTTAGTTGATCGCACACAGGTCTAGGTGTCAGTAGCTCAAACACAGATCTCGGTGTCAGTTGATCGCACACAGGTCTAGGTGTCAGTTGATCACACATAGATCTCGGTGTCAGTTGATCACACACAGATCTCAGTGTTAGTTGATCTCACAAAGATCTAGGTGTCAGTT
>NC_092859.1:14034677-14063359 GCF_032062135.1 Pyxicephalus adspersus
CCGGTCTGGGTGTCAGTTGATCATACACAGATCTCAGTGTCAGATGATCACACACTGGTGTCAGTTGATCACAAACCGGTCTGGGTGTCAGTTGAACATGCACAGATCTCGGTGTCAGGTGATCACACACAGGTCTCAGTGTCAGGTGATCACACAATGTTTACAGACCCTCAGCTGATCACGTGCTCCGCACGTTACGTCTAATCCCGCCCCCGTTTCCATACCAACACTGTGGAGGCGGTGCGGCGTCCTAAGCCGCCAATCAGCTCGCGCATTCCTGGTCGGTTTAAATTCGGCCAATGAGCGCGTACTTGCAGTGTTGTCCACAGGTGGATGAGCTCTCCTGTCAAGATGGCAGCCACCGTGTCCGTTAGAGCTGACGGGGAACCTACCGGAGTGAGCTGGGGGACGCTGGAGGATGACGGCGAGGTTTTCCTTAAGGAGGACGACCTGCAGCCACGGCTGGAGCCGCAGGAGATCCGCAGCCGGGTGGAGAGAATGAAAAGGGAGGTGAGGAACCGGAGGAAGATTCTGGTGAAAGGCCTCCCGGCGGATGTCACCAACCAGGTGAGCGGCTCCTGTGTGTGGGGGGAGGGGGTGTGTGGGGGCTCCATGTGTTCTCTATGTGCTCTATGTATGGCAGTGCCTGGCAGCTCTCCCCGGCTATGCCATGGCGTTGTCTCTGTGCCAGTGTGGTGCCAGCGGGTTCATTGTCCTGAATGGTGAATGCTAATGGAAAGGGGTTATCTCTATATTGGATAGTAGTGCTGATTGATAGAAGGTGATCTTTCTGTATGCCAACCACTGCCAATGCTAGAGGTGACTTGAGTGCTGATTGGTACCAATAACCAGAAATGCCAGCAATAACACAAGGTAAGTCCTTAGGTATCCCAGACCCCCCCATGTATGGGGCACCACCGATCCTGCTTTGTAAACATTCTGCCTGAGCCCCCATGGGTATTGCTGGTGAGCCAAGAAATAGAGGGGATTGTAGGTGGCAAATTCTTCCCTCTGACCCCACACTATTATAATGTGATGTGTGGGTGTAATATTATAGTGGGGGGGGTCCCCCTGTGTGGGTGTAATTGTGTGGGGGGGTTCCCTGAGACCTGAATGTTATTTCTAGGGATCCCCCAAGGATGAGAATCTCTGAATAAACCATCTGGTTATCTGTTCTAAGAAATACAATGGGCGTATTCCTAGAGATATAACAATGGCACTTTTTCCTGATTTTATCACTCTATCTTATTTAGATATATAAAAATATAACCAATAAACTCTGAGTCCCGTGTGTATTTACCTGGGTCATGGATAACTGGTCTTTTAATTTGGAGACAATTTTTATATGAAACCTTTCTGGTGTCGCATCCATCTCTACTATTGAAACGTATGGACCTGGAAGGTGCCGGATGGTGAATGTGAGATTCACTGCTTTCTAAATAGATTTTTACAAATATGCTTATACACTGAGGCTGTTTTTGCAGTGTAGAAGATGTGACGGATCAGGGTTTTCTTGTAGTTGTATGACGGTAACACGTGTGACTGTTTGCTGAATAGTGAATATTATCTGCTCCCCCCAATCCTTTGTTGGCATGATGTCACTCTCCTCCCATACAGCTGTGACCGGTTGTGTGATCCCTCCATGCTCCCCTGTCAGCGGCCTCCTAACAATGGGATCGTGCGCAAATTCCAGTCCCCTCTGTCTAACCCATGCTTGGTGCCATCACCCGGGGATGATTATCAGGTTGTGCAAGCTTTAACACCACAGACATGAAATGTAAAATCACATGCTGGATTGCTTCCATTGTGTCTTCTCCTCATCATAGATTTTCACTTGTCATCCTTTTTTTCTAGCAATTTATTTAAAGTTGTGCTCCCTTCTCTTCTAGAACACTCGTGTAGAGGAACGTCATGCCTGGTGATTGACACGTTTATATTTCTATCTGGCCGGGTTCCATGGAGTAAAAATAGAACTGGCGGGCACAGTGGCATTGCAGATATGGGGCTTACAAATTCTTTACCGTCTGTGTATTCTAGGTTATGGGGGTTCTTCTTGGGGTTAGGGCTGACTTGTTTACCTTAACATTGGGAAATAACTTTTGGGTATTGGAGAACCCCGGCTATAATTTAATAGATCTACAGCTCAACATATGTCATGGGAAGAATGTCACCCTTATTATTAAACAGGATTTATATAGTGCCAACATATGACGCTGCATAAATCCTGAGCCCTGAATTGTTAGAGCTAGCAGTGTATTAAATAGGGATTGCAAATGACAGACATTATTACAGGAGGACAGGATCCTGCCCATAAGAGCTTACAATCTAAGAGGTGGGGAAGTGGCACACACTAGGATGTGAGAAGTAGTGAGGGGTTAGGAAGCTAAAGATGGGTAGGCAAGTTTGAAAAGACTGGTTTTGAGTGCTCTTTTAAATGAGCAGAAAGTAGGAGCAAGCCGAATAGGACGAGGAAGACCATTCCAGAGTTGAGGCAGCTTTAGAAAAGTCTTGTATCTGTGTGATGTGGTTATGAGTGAGGAAGTCAGTTGTAGGTCATGGGAGCAGCTAAGAGAATGGCTAGGGGAATATTTTGTGTTTATCAGGTCAGAAATGTAAGTGGGACAATACCTGTGTAGGGATTTGATGGCAAAGCACAGGAGCTTGAATTTGATTCTAAGGTAAAATGGAAGCCAATGAAGAGAACTACAAAGAGATGCAGCAGAATAGGAGTGGAGGGAAGGATGGATGAGTCTGGCTGCAGCATTCATAATAGATTATAGAGGAGAGAGTCGGGTTGGTGGAATACCAGAGAGGAGGAGGTTACAGTAGTCCAGGCATGCATTAAGAGTATACAAGAAGTTTGGTGGTCTCTGGGAACAGGTAGGGGTGGATTTAGGACATGTGAAAGTCACAGGACCTGGAAATGTTCTGAATATGAGAGGGAAGAATTGAAGATGATGCCAAGACAACGTGCCTGAGGGGAGGGTTGAATAACAGTCTTAGATGGCCAAAAAGATCACTGTGGTATCTGTTGAACTACTGGCCTGAGAGCTGCAAACTGCTAATGGCTCACCCTTGGCCATCTTGAATTAGATTCAATTTAACAACCACTTCAATATGAAAGCAAACCTGAATTGTGGAAGACTGATTGCAAGATTCTATGGTCCTTGCAGCTTATCTTTTTTCTACCCTGGACTTTTCAGGTTTTCCTTATCAATGTGTGTGCAGGGGGTCAGCTTGGCAGAGCTTCCTAATCACAGCGATGGAACCCCTGATCTGTATACTTGGTCCCAGAAAGTAACAATATAAAAGACAAAATCCAGGAGACTTGTTTCAAGCAGGACTGCATTTGCTTTGTGACTTCTTCAAACCAGCTGTATGGCAATGGGAACCTACTAACTGATTTCTCTGCTACCCCATGTTATCACTGAAATGAGTGTTTGGAGTTGGTGCTTTTGATATGTTGGTTGCTTTAGATCTGCATTCTTGTGTATTTGCTGCATCTGCCTAAAGCGGACCTAAACTCAGTTACTAAGTGCTAGCATGATCTGACAAGGCATGGATTGTCTAGATCGTCAAAAAGACTAAAATGATAAAAAAAAAAAAAAAAATCTCACTTGCTTTTAATCCCGTAGATCTCTGGATCACGCTGGGGCTTTCCTCAATCGGGTCCCATCCTGGGTGCCCCTTCCCTAATCATTTTCCTTCTGGGTAAGGTTGCCAAATATTGCCTTGTGCATATGTGAGACTGACATCTTCTTTCCCCTCAGAAGGAAAATGCTCTTCTGTGCATGCCTGGGATTGGGCTTGCACAGAAGCAGCTAAGAGCCTCTCAAGTGACGTAGGTATCCTGGGAGGCTCTGTGCTCCCATTCAGTTTTGATTTCTGTGGCGATGAAGACAAAAAGGTGAGGTACTGGACAATTATTTTGCAATGTAGTCTAGCACTGTGATGTGCAGGAGTTGCATTATTTGTGGCTTTTCAATGGCTGTTTTCATGGAAGCTGCTTTGAAGTTGGCAGCAAAGATGGCACCTTCTGAGATGCTGGGATGACAGGTCTGCAACCTATCAATGCTACAGGCAAGTTTGCCGATCACAGTAGACGTTCACCACTTGCGTTTCCCCCCTCCAAATATAGTTCCGCTTTAACTCTAATGCCCATCATTCGCAAGGGACAAACTGCTAACTCTGAGACAAGAGTTGGCTTATAGCTGTGAAATGTTTAAGTAATGCTGCATGCAGGTATTTGCTTGGACCCTGCAGGAATCTAAAATGTTCTGTTTTCCAGATTTTGATTTGATAAAATAGGATCTATAGGGAGTTTACAGCCAATGGTGTCTGTTTCAAATTGTCATGGATAACTCAAGTTTCTATCTGGGGATCATTGTCTGTAAGGGAAGACACAAATGTCTGTGTGCAGGGTTTTGAAACTGATTGATAGAGCAGATTTGACACCAGATGTTTCTTGTTTACTAGATCTCATGCAAATCTGATCAATGAGGGCCGGCTGCCTTTCTGTGTTTAATGGGCAACACTCAACCTTTAAATATTTTTAACCTGGGTCTCCTTTCATAACAGGTTTATGCATGTGCAGTAAAATTATTTTACATACTAACCTTTTTTTATTTTGTTTTTTCAGGAAGTTCATGATCTTCTGGCAGACTATGAACTGAAATACTGTTTTGTTGATAAATACAAAGGAACTGGTAAGAATCTGATGTCCATGTAACGTGTAAACCTGCTGAGTGTTTTTCATTAGTGTAGATGCTCTGCTATCCTTTATCCGTGAACAAATCTGGTCTTTTGGGTTCTCTACCCAAATACAGGGATGGTGTTTGTGGTTACAACCCATTAAGCCACCTGGCTCTAAAATCTATGTATGTGGTTGCAGTCTAGTTCATTAGGCTTTTTCAATATCTGGTTAAACACCAAGGCTCCGTACACGTCAGATGATTCTCGTCCCGATTTTAGTCTCAGGGCTGATATCGGATGACAATCTGGCTTGTACAGCACTTGTCCATCCTGGTGGATCCACAGGCAACAAACATAATGAAAGTGTAGGGAGGCCATTGTTCTCCCAGCTCTCCATAGACCAGAACACAGCTGGTATGTACAGGACTTTTTCATGCATTGTGCAGTCTTTTGTTTTTGGAAAGGATCGTGAAAGATCCTTTCCAATGACCATTATTGCAGGTGTGTTTGCAACTAAGGGGTCACATTTGGAGAGGCGTTTACAGCTTGCATATGGTCACAGCACTATTTGTAAGACTAGTAACATTTAGCAGACCATAAACTCTAAATAAGTGTGTGGAGGAGCTCTGATTGTACTTTCACTGCTGATCAACACCCCATGGAATTCTGCTGTAGATCCCAATGTTTTCTAAAGTCCCAACTCGGATCTCGTTAGAAGGGGATATAGATCTAGTGCAGTGTTCTCCCCAGCCCCTTTTAGCCGGGTGCACCACTTGGCACTTTTCAGCAATCACCTGGCTGTTTTTGGGTGGTTACTGATGAGTTGGGTCACAATACAGGGACTGCCACCCGCCTAAAATTTCTTCCAACCCAGCTTAAAAAAATATCTGGGTTGAGCACTGTAGTAAATATACCATTGACTGTCCCCTTTTGTTTGGGTAGTGCAATAACTGCTTGCATACAGTGTTTGTGTGGCTGAAAGAAAAGCTAGGGGGAGGATTGCAGTGGATAGGACTTTATCTGGTTTTAGAAAAGCAAAACGCGACACATGCAAGTCATACATGTGACATTATAATAACCTTATTGTTGTTGGATTGACTGACTTGCTAAACGTTTAGAAAGATAAAAGCTGATCACTACATGCCATGTATTTCTGCATGTTTAAACTCCGGTCTGTAGTTTTTTTTTTTTTTTTTTTTTTTTTTTTTTTTAAGCACTGATTGTTCTCCTGTGACCCATGGCTTTCTCCTACAGCATGTCAGCTTAGGTTGTATGACCTTCTGTGCACCGCTAATTGTCAGATGTGCTTACTAAACAGTTCTTTTCACATTTGTAGCTTTTGTAACTCTGCTGAATGGAGAACAAGCGGAATCTGCCATCCGTCGATTTCACCACACACGTCTTCGTGACCGTGAAATCTCTGTGCAGCTGCAGCCCACAGACGCCCTGCTTTGTATCGCAAACCTACCACCCGGGTATACTCAGCAGCAGTTTGATGACTTGGTCCGACCATTTGGTAATCTGGAGCGATGTTTCCTGGTGTACAGTGGTGTTACTGGACATCCCAAGGGCTATGGATTTGTGGAGTACATGAAGAAGGACTCTGCTTCCCGGGCCAAGTCAGACCTGCTGGGCAGGCAGCTGGGTTCCCGCACATTGTACGTTCACTGGTCAGATGTGAACCAGCTAACCTACGAACTGCTTCACTCTCACTGCTTGTGTGTGGATCACCTAAAGGAGTGTGAGGTGACTGAGCTGAAAGCTGCGTTCTCTAAAGTCTGTGCTCCCTCTTTCTGCCAGGTGGGTGCTGTGTTCAAGGCTTCAGTTTTATTTGGACCTCACAAAATAGTTGCCACTGTGCTATGGTAACAGTGTTTGTACTATCTGTGTTAACAAAGTTTGTAGGTTACCAAAGTATAGAAGAATTGCACTTTTATTATGCGTGAGTTCTTTGCAGCTGCTCCAATCTCTTCAATGTTCCTATTACCTTTCCACAGAGCTTGGTAATCCGGTGTTGTTGGTTTCTGCTACTGGAATGTTTCTTTTTGAGGCAGATACTTTCAGAGCAATCACATGTGTGGTCAGACAGCCATTTGTTCTGGAAGCCCAGCAATAGGGTGCTTCTACTGGAAACAATTCTAGTACATTGATTGAAAAAAAGACATAGGTCCATCAATTTCAACCACTAGGGAAACAAACATAAAACCCTATGGACATAGTTGAGTCAAACTTGTGCTTCAGTCTTCTTCCCAGTTTCTTTTAGCTGGGTGCACTGACTGGCACTTTTCGGCAACCACCCGGCTGTTTTTGGGTGGTTACTGAAGAGTTGGGTCATATTACAGATACTGCCACTTGCCAACAATTTCTTACCACCTGACAAAAAAAAAAAAAAGTCTGGCTTGAACACTGCTTTAGGAAAATGCTGGATGCTTTAAGGCAAAGTAGATTTCCACTTTGTGTGATTACAGCATACACCTTTATTGCTGGGAAAACAAGTAGTATGCTGTAAGAAAACAAATGTTGGTATGGGACAAGCTTCTCTGTAATCCAAACCACTGGTCGCCAACCAGTGGTCCAGTCTGCTAGAGAATTTTGGTGGTCTGTGGCTCTGGCCACCCGCTCAGCAGGGTCACGAGAATGACCTTGCTTGTGGGGTGCATCTGTCAGAGCCCACGGACCATCCCCTTTGAGTGACACACGGCTCCCAGCACATGCGCATTCTGGAGCTGGTAATTTTAGTGGTCTGCGGGAACGAAAAGGTTTGCAACCACTGATCTAAACCATCAAAGAATTGATAGATTAGGCAATTCTGTCCACACTTACATACTTGTAAAGTGTATGTTTGTCTTTAATTAAAATTTTAATGAGTATTTCTGGTGCATCTGCAAACATTGCAATACAAAATTCATGTCATCCCTTTATTTTCCAGCTGGCGTATGGACAGGATGGTCAATATAAAAATTTTGCGATTTTAGAGTATGAATCTGAAGTGATGGCTGAAGTAGTGCAGCGTCAGATGGATAACGCAACGGTAGCAGGCAGCTGTGTTCGGGTCTCATTCTGTGCTCCAGGACCTCCAGGAAGAAGCATGCTAGCAGCACTCATTGCTGCACAGGCTACGGTAAGTTTTGGGCCAGCTGATTATGCAGAACTTGCCTGGTATGTTGATGCTTTGCAGAGAATGTATAACAAAGGGAGATGGCTTGCCGAGACTGATGTACAAAGAAAGAAGTCCATTTCCACATATACCATAGTATACCCTAGACCAATATCTAGGCAGACCATAGAACTCTATGGAGCAGATTGGGAAAGGTGCAGTTCTGCTGAGATGCAGCAAACAGAACAAATGCAGAGGATCTGTGACAGGTGACACAGAAAATGTAATGCAAATCTAGATGTGATGGTTACATTGGGCCTCTTGTTCTGTTGTAAGAGAAATTAAAATTCCTAATTTCTTGGTCAAATCACAATCATTTTAGATCTATCCATGACAATTTTGTATCCAATCATGGCCTTTTGAGCTCCCAAGCAGAATTGCTCAATTTGTTTACTATTTTGGGATGGGTGAAGGGAGGACACTGGCACTGGAGTTTTCCATGGGACTAATGCTGTTTTCTTTTGCTATATTACCCTTCTATCTGATTTTAGGCATTAAATCGAGGAAATGGTCTTCTCCCAGAACCAAACATGCTACAGATCCTCAACAGCCTGGGCTCTGCAGCCACACTGCAGCTGCTGCTTAATCCCCTACTGCATGGGGCAGCTGGTAACAAGCAAGGTTAGTTCTCAATCTGCAAAGATATGTTTATTGTTTGTTCATGGCTAATGACACTTCAAGCCATATCATACACAAACCCAAAACTTGCATCTTAAGTCCTAACTCTATACTGTATTAGGATGAACTTAATCATTTTCAGCTGAAGTCACTAAGTAGTTCAGTAATTTGCTGCTCTTTGGGCCTATTGTCTCAAATACCCAGTTCATAAAACTGACTGACTTTGCTTTCTCCTTGAGAGAGCCAAATATTCGTAGCAACCCATTTGTAGTCTGGCTCATCACTGAGGTATTAGGACTGCAGTGGATGGAGCTGGTAAGATCCCCAGATTTTCCTGGCGTCATGCCTGCTCAACAAATTAGCACATGGTGACAATACTTCAAGCAGCTCCAAATTCAATTTATTTATTTTTTTTACACACCTGATTAAAATGCAGCAGCCATTTCTATTTTATGTGGTGTACGTGTATATAGATGAGGTGATGGGAGGCGTTCTAATGATCCTTACCGCTAGAGATGACTCTGATGTGATGTAATAAATATCACAGCATGTTTATTCCTTTGTAATGGGTTCCATATCTATATTCCAGGACTCCTAGGTGCAGCTCCTGCCGTCTCTCTTTTGGCTAATCCCGCGCTCTCTACAGCTCTCCTGCAGCTGGCACTGCAGGCTCAAAGCCCCACACAGGTAAGGAATGTTTTTATTTCATCAAAGTTGGATGAATAGAAAACGCTACTGGTAAAGCAAGGCAGATGCCGTGGTCTAAATGTATAGACATCATTTATAAGAATTATTTGAACACATAAATAGAAAAACACTTTTTTTTTTTTATATACAAAGACAAGTGTGCTTTCTCTGACTTTGCCGCTGTAACACATCACAATGACTACTGAAATGTGATGACTTGTTTCTTTCTTATATAACCTATAGATATTCTGTCACTATGTTGCCATCTGTAAATGGTTGTGCTTTAAAGCGTGCTTCTATTTCTCCTTCATAACATGTATTCTACTTTCTTGCAGAAGCCTGGAATTTTGGGTGATTCCCCTCTTGCCTCTTTATATGGAATCCTAGGCCTGTCGCCTCAGCTTACTCCTCCTCCAGGAAAAACCGTTGTTCCAGATCTAGGCATTGGTAGGAGTTCACTTCCAGTTGATTTTTGCTGATGGAGAGGAGGCTAAAATGACATGAAGGCCCAGTATTAGTGATAAATAGTAGACTTCAGGGACTGTAGCCCCAGACAGTCTGTATGGACTCCTCAGATCTTTTCCTTCATCAGAATAATCATAATACAAGTGAAAGGGAGAGAGCGCAGTGGAATGCCACTACATTCCCCCCCCCCCCTCCATAGAGCAGAATTGCGCTGTATGGTAGTGCTTGTTCAGCCTTTTGCCTTTAGAAAGAATTGTCATTGGAAAGGATCTTTCACAATTATTGAACATGTGTATGCAGCCTTACACCTGCTTGAATGGTGACTAAGCTGTAGCTACTAAGATTGTGGTTGGTTGGCGGGGGTTGTCTGTGTTGGAACTAACTTTCAAGGCAGCCAAACCTGATTGGTATTACCGTGTTTCCCCGATGATAAGGCATCCCCATCAAATAAGCCATCCCCCGATTTTTGCTCAAATTAAATTTGCTCAATTAAAATAAAGCACCCCCCGCAAATAAGACATCCTCCGATACCTGATACTGTGTGCCACTGTGTGACTCCTCGATGCTGGCTGCAGTGCAGAGTGAAACTGAAAGTAACTTCAAAGGACAAGCAAGCTGCTGATCCCTGCCCTAACAGTCTGTTACCCGGCTGTAGAAGCCAAAAAAAGTGAGTCAGTGATCAGAAGGGGACAATGAATGGCACATGAGTGTTTTTCAACAATAAATGTGTACTGTAGTCTTCATGGAAAAATAAGACCTAGGGCATATTTTGGCATTTCAAAAAATAAGACAGTAGTGCCTTATCATAGGGGAAACAGGGTATGAACAAAACTATGGACTGGAGAGGAAACGGGGTATGAACAAAACTATGGACTGGCGAGGACTTCAGTCACTTTTATAACATGGATTAGGCTATACATTCATTCACTTCATGGGGTAAAGCCCCTGCTTTCCTTGTGATACTCTACATCAGACACTTGATAATCCCTTTTAGTTTGGCCTTTCACACTTCTCACTTGCTCAAGCTGTGCAATAAAAACATTATAAAATCTGACACTGGTAGCTGCCTTGATGGTGCTACAAATACTGCAGTTGAATTGCATAGCAAAGTAAGACTTGTATGGGTCTCTGGTATGATTTGATTGTGGCCTCCGTTACATGTTGGAAAGAATGGACAGCTTACCTGTTTTTCTATTTTTCTTCTAGGAGGCTCCCTACCAGCTGTGGGAATTCAATCCGATTTGGGTACCCCCCAGCTTCCGCAATTTTTAGCACCACAACAAGACTGGGACAGTCCCCCACCTACCCCTGTTCTAGGCTCCATGCTTGGTGGCCTGCCAAAGTCCACAGAGCCAGTGGTATGTACTAAGCTTCCAGGGTTTTCAGATTTAAAAAGGAAGCCTCTTTTGTTCATTGGTTTTCTTAATGATTTCAGCTTGGGGATGTGTGGAAAGGCTTGGATACTCCTATGATTATAATTTTCCCTGTAAAATAGGGGGAGAGTAAGAAACACCATTGGCTTTTTATTTCCTGTTCCTTTCCTTTTGGTGTAAAAATCAGGAACTAAGCAATTAAGTTTCAGATTGTTGTTGGATATTTAAAAACTGCCTTCTGTGTAATAGTGGCCCTTACCCGTTTAGGGAGTGTTTAATTTGACATAAATGGTCCTCTATACCTCTTCATGAGCCAGATGCCTTCTGTGTCCCGGTAATATTTTGTGGTGCTGGGTTAAGGTAATGGGAGTTACCCATGTGTGGATAAATGCTGGCGTATGTACACAGTGCTGATTAAATAAGCATGGCTAAACCTAGAACATTACATCACAAGTCCAATTCAATGTGACAAAGTAATAGCTGAGTCATGACCTGGATAAATGGGAACGTGTCAGACTTTGATAGTAAAGCAATGACTGAGGTGCTCATGTGTCATTCTATAGTCTCCTCTTGGCATGTGTAGGAACATGAGCCATGCAAACTTGTTCTGCTTCTTTCTCCCCCAGTCTCCATCTGAGTTCTGTGCAAGTGACTGATACAAAGTCATATTCTTTTCCTTATGCTAAAAGGAGGTTTATTTGTATGCAGTATTTCCACTTTGTTGGGAAACCAGGGGCTTGTGTTCTTATAGTAACTTAATGGAACTACTCCCACCCCTTTCCTAATCTCTCAGCATGATGGATGGTGCCAAACTCTATGTAGCAGGCAAGAGAAATCTTTCAGTGAGATGACAGCCATTCCTGAGTGAAGATCCAGTTTGCAAATATCTGCAATCAAGTGGGAGTTTATTTGCTTCTGCAGCCTCTTGTGGTCTTTATCTTGTACACAAAGCCCAGTACCATCTGTAATTGGGTGATAGCCGATGCTTCTGGCAATAAGAAAAAAAATGCTGGAGAAATATGGGACTATACTGAATCATTGACCCACTTGTCATAGAAATGTTTCAGGTGTAACTGTTCATTTTATGTCTGCAATTGGAACAACTCATTATAGTTATTTACAATGTTATCTATTAAACCATAGATGTCGCTCCTCGGAGAACCACCCCGAGATCTGCCTGTTCATTCTGCACAGTTTATGAACTTCCCTGGGCGGATCCCCAGCAAAACATCTCTGGGTAGGCATCAGGTGTCTGGAAGTGTACAGAATCAATCTGGTAAACCTTGCATTTGCTAAACCTTTGTCTTTTTTGCTCCTTTTAGGTCAAGCAAGTAAAATGGGAACATACAAGCATAAAGCAGCAGCTCCCAGGGTTCCTCTCGCCTCCCTGCAGGAATCCATGCTGACACCAACTGAGGGCTATCCGTTTGACTTTCAAACAGTAAGGAGACCTTTTTTGCAATTTGTATTTAGGGCTAGTTGTATTCTATAGAGAATGTTGGACCCTCCTGTGAAATTTTACTAGGATTATCCAACGCTTCTTGGCGCATCTTTATGCTACAGTTGTAGGGTGGGATAACCAGGAGCACCACAACTTGAAGAAACTCATGGGGTTGTGATGCCGTATTAACCATGATTGTGGAATTGAAGTAAAAAAAAAACTATGCTCATGATTAAATGAGCACTGGCTGAGCATATGCAGTATGTCTGCAGGTCTGACTTACAACTGACTTGGGCAAACATGACTTGGGGTAAAAGTCCTAAATATTGGTGGTGGGGGGGGGGGGGACTTAGCAGAAGTCTGCCTTGGCCACTCTGCAAATTGATTGTAAAATGTTCTTGGTGTGTGTGCGCTGATGTCTGTAATGTCGTGTTTTCTTTTTGTCAGGAGTTGCCTGGACGAAACTTTTCCCATACCAGAGATCATGTTGTGCCAAACCTGAGTGTATATGAGCCCAAGAAAAAGGTAAATTTTGGTAGGGGATTCTGCGCTTCAGTTCAAAGTAGTACAAAACGTGACAATCTGAGCTTACACAAAGCAACATCCTACAGTGTGGGAAAATTTAATGCAGCATTTATGGTGAGCTTTTCTACAAATGCTGATGAAGTGTAGACCAGCAGATTAATTCTTCCTTGCATACCACTATGTTGAAGTTTCGAAGACTGATCTGCTCTGCACACAAACATGGCTGACCCTGGTTACAGGTACCTGTGATTGGGAACCCTTCCACTTCCCAATCAATCGTGATTACTTCTGGCTTTAATGTGGTAAACAAGCTTTCAAGCTTGCTAAAATTAGAGACCGTCCTATAGTTAGGAGTGCAGCTTAGTCTTTATTGGTCACAAGAGTATAAAGGGTGACAGAACATGTTTTTAAAGCTGGACTGTGATCTGGTACCTTGGAGCAGATTACTCCAGTAAATGTTGCAAGACTAACTATAATGTTTATTAGGATAAGTAAGGAAAAGTTGAACTTCTGAGGGCATGTACATTTTTTTTTTTTTTTTTTTTTTTTTTTTTTTTTTTTCCCCCTCCTGAAGTCCATTGTCACTAAGAGGCAGTCAGGGTAAATGGCACTTTGAGTTGTCTGAACAATAAGTAAACTGGCTTTTTATTACACTGTTGAGATTCCTATTTATAGGACAAGAGAAAAAAAAGAATCTCTAGCAAAAAGTAAATTTTCCTTTGCCATGCAAAATGTACTTTTGGTTGACCCTAATTGTATGTTCTTAGTGCTATGGATTATTTCAGTTTTTCTGGATGTGTGCAGATGTTTAATGTATTTATCTGGGGTTTAAAGGTGCTATCAGTAGGCCTATTATGTGTGAACTGCATGGAGACAATTACTGTAGGGATCCAGGCCTGTGACACTTGGGAGCTGATGGTTCAGATTGTTACTTAGTACAATCTGCCATAACTTTAGTTCATGTGATCTAGAACAGTAATGCCAAACTATTAGGCAAATATGCTCTTTTGCAGTCTCTTTCATTTTGAAGTTTTGCACATTATCTCATTTTAAAAATTTTGTTATTTATAGGTTTCAAATGATGGGTGATCCTTAATTTTAATTGGTTTGAATTTTAGCCTCTTAAACATATTTACCTATTGAATATATTTTTGCAACTGTAAGCATCCCTCAATGTCTTCTACAGATCTCGTCGCCTTCAAGATTTCGGGAGCGCAGTAGCAGTATGCCAGCTCCTATGCCTTCATTCAGCGCTGGATCTCCTACCTCTTATTTCACCAGTGGATTGCAGGCTGGGCTGCAGCAGACTCACCTGAACAAAGTGAGAAACTCTTTATTACAACTAAGACTGTCTAAGGGAATGTTGTGGTTGGTGCAGCCTAAGACTAAAGGTTTTTTGTAGTAATTTGGGTTTTGTTTCTGCAGGCTGTGGGTATGCCACCTACCAGCCCAGGGGGAGTGCTTCTTGATTTGGAAGACCAAGTAACATCCGGGAGCTCTTGTAAGGTAAATCCTGTCAGGCTGCTTTAAGAAGGGTTTGTGATGGGAAATCCTTCACAGCCATGCAATACATGGGGATTCAATACATGAATCTTTTGAAAACTAAATTCAGGATAATGGCCAGTTAACAGGAGCAGGGAAGCCTCCAAGTGTATTGCACCAGGTGAAATGCTTGTGTTCCTGCCTTACCTTATGCAGTTCTCTGGCAGGCCCCTCTATTGTGCCATGTTAGCCACATCCCTGTGTGGGTGAGTAGTAATCTGATGCTATAAAGGGCTGAGAGCAGTGTATGGCTGCGTACACATGTACAATTGCTTCCATTTGCAAAAGACCGAAAGGTGAATCAACAAGCGCTGTAATACATCGCTGTTCTATGGAAAGCGTGAGAGAACAAGCAAGCAGCACCCCGCTGTGCTCTCCTACCTTCATTTCCATTGTGGTCTTTCTGCCAGGTTGGATTCATGAACAGCCGCTGTAAACATCAGATTGTCATCCTAGACAAGCCCTGAGGCTCATATCTGAAAATATGAAAACAAGAAATGACTAGGGTTGTTTCTTTGCAAACACTGTATAGCATTGTCAAAGGTTATGGCATAGAAACAATGGCCATATAATATAGAAATTACTGTATCCCTGAAACCATAATTGCATTTCAGTTTTGCCATAACACACTTCTGGTTTGATAATACCTACTTGGGTTTTGTCTATGGATTTTATTTAAATTACAGAACACCTTCCCCTCTTATTTCCATACTACGTTTTGAAGCAAACTGGACAGGGCTGGACAACAGTTTGACCTACCAATGTCTGACCTAGAACCATTTATTTTCTTTTTCTCCAGACTCCTATTGGGGCTCAGAAACGAGGATTTTCCCACTTGATTCCATCCCCAGAGCCAAGTCCTGAGGGAGGATACATTGGACAACACTCGCAAGGCCTCGGTGGGCACTATGCAGACTCCTACATGAAACGCAAGAGGATATTCTAGTTGGGATGTCTCCCTTCTAGACAAAGTGCCTGATGTGCAGCTACATGACCTCTTCAGGCTCCTATTTTGTTCTGTATAGTTCGTTCATTGTGCGAAGCTGCAATACGCAACATTTTAAAGCTTTTCTTTTTTTATTTAAAGGTTTTAAGTGTCACATTTTTATTTTGCATATTTAAGATGTCTGTTTTTAACTGTAGTGCCTGTAAATGCTGCCTCATATTTGTTTTTTTGCCCCTTCTGTCATGTGGTGTTTGGTCTTTTTGTTGTCTTGTCATTTTTGTACTGCTCTATTGCATTTCTGAGCCAAATGAGGGTTCTTCAATTGTACAAGCATCAGTATGCACACCAGCAATGTCTTAAAGGGCACTGTTATCCAGCTCAACTTGTCCTTGGGGGGGGCAAGATGTCTTGTGAAACGCATACTGGTTGCCTCTAACAGCCAGTCGCCAAAAGTTGGTTAGGTGTTCCTGTTGTCAAGGGACATCTTGCCTTTTCACATGGCGCTTACTGGTTGTAAAGACTTTCTTTAGTCCCTTTAGAGCTGCACCTAAATATCGGTGTGACCAGGGCACTAATTCTTTGAAACTACTGTAAGGGGTTTTAAAACTATTTTTTAACAATACCTCAAATTCTAAAGTATCATGTTGGTGTTTATTGGCATGTGTTCTTTTATTAAATGCTAATTCGCCTTTTTAATTCCAATGTTTCTTGATTTTTCTAATTTAGTTTGCTAATTTGGGAAAACAATTCCCACTAAACTATCCAGCTAGGTAATGGGGTTAAGTGGTCTTTCTATCTTAAAAGTGGTTAAGCAGTCACTGGTAAATTTGGTGCAAAGAATAAAGATGGCTGCTTTTACAATAGTCTATGCTAAATGTATGAGCTTGGTTCAGCAGCTAGTTGTACAGAGGCCAAAATCAATTACATTAGCTTCCTCCTTTATACTGAATATGTTGCTTCAAAAGAAGAGTAACTGGTTGATGCTGCTTTTGGCTGTTTTAATTTACAAAATCTGGCTGTATTTTGTAGCTGTTAAACTTTCATTTGAGGTGCTTCACCCCATCTGGAAGCTTTGCTATTGCATCTATAAAGAACATGCACAATTTTGAACAGAAAGCTTGAACAACGAAATCCTATTTTATGGTGATGGGACATCAAAGGAAATCGCTTAAACATCACATTTCTAAAAAGCGGCAAATCAAGGCTGACCAAATCAAGAGCTGGGTCTGAGCTCTTTGCCAGCCTTGTGTTTTGCCAAAGGTAAAGTAATTCATCCATTGGTCTAATTGGCTTCTTGGTTGCTTTAATAAGCTGTACTTGTCATAAGGTATGGAAGGAAATGCAGGTTGGAAAATGGAATGCCAGTCACACAGGTCCTGAAGTCCTTTGTTTCTATTATTTAGAAGCAAATGCTAATGAGGGAGTTTGGGGTTATTTTATCAGGGCTTTATGGAATCAAAGAATGGGTAAAATCCACTGGTGCTACAGATTAACTTCTGGACTATGTGAGCCTCATACCCTAGGCCTACTTAAGAACTTGGCCACTTGGGGAAAAGTTTTGGCTTTGATTTGTGTAAATTAAGTTGGTTGAATAGTGTATAAACCAAGGGCTTGGCTTAAAGTTGTATTGCAGGTAACTGCCAATGTTCTCCATATTGTGGACAACATGGATTATTATCAACAATTGTAGCATCCGCAAGGGTATATTGAGATCAGAAGAGAAACTCCTCCTCCTGTGCCGTCAGTTTTTATTTTTTTTTTTTTTTTTTGGTGCACTTATTACAAAAGTTCAGAGCTGTACAACTGACTTGACAATAAAGGACCCTAGGTCCATGTTGTGGAGTTGGCATTGTATGGCTCGTATACTAGCTGCTGAAGGAAGCTCATCCATTGAATCATGCGCACACAAAGACCTGACTCAATTTTTATTTTGTTGTGAAATGCTAATGTTTTTGGCCAAAAACTTGCTTTTCTTTTGGGTTTTGCTTCTTGCTGTGAATGTTTTTGTGTGAAACCTATTTAACTACATACACTTGTATCTCTCCTTTCTGTGTTTTTACTATAACTGCTGGATATATATATTTTTTGCAAATCAAAAGTAAAACTATTTATAAGAATCAATGTTTTATATTCACTATTTTTGTACTTTACGGCACCATCTGCCTCTTTCACAATTTGAAGGGATGTATGTTTGTCAGGTTTTCTTTTCTCCTAATTGTCTCCAAAACTCTTCACTACACTGATCACTAATCTATATATTTAATTTTTCTTCCTTTATAAAAACAAAGCAGCATTGGCTGTGGGGGTTTCTCCCCTTATTTACACTTATCCGGCAAGACCGCTGGCTATAACATTGGAACAGATTAGGCTGATCCTCTGTGGACTGTCACAAACCTTTAAAGTATTTTTATGGCCAGACTTGCCTTTGGATAGTGAGGTGTGGGGGATTTCCTTTCTCGTCCCAGTAAAGTGCAGGGATTTAGTGAAATTCTTCCCCCTAGGTTGTCCTTGGAACTAACAAGTGACCCCCATCACCCTCTAACATTTCTAGGGATTTATTCTGAAGTTTTGGCTTTCCCCCACCTCTGTTATAATAACAATGATTACCAGTACATTGGTGAATTTCCCAACTGGGATATGGATATCAAAACGTGACATACCATGAATAAAATGACTTTACCTTGCCAATAGTAAGATTTTCTTGCTATTTTAATCAAAGGGAATCGATGGAGGAAAAGATCCCCTGTTATAGCTCTGTATATCTAGCATGGACAAATGGTGTTGCAGGCCAGATCCCCCCCCCCCCCCCAAAAAAAAAAAAAATTTGAATAAAACGATCATTGGGGAATCCGGGGACAATCATGTGGTGCCTCTGTATATGTAAACCATTCTCACAACACTGGTGCCCAGGCCTGACAATAATTTTGGTTAGATTTGGCCTTTACATCTTGCGTGACCTCCAATTCCTGCCCAATACCTTTATTTTGTAGCATGGTCTTATTACCTCTAATAAAATGCTCTTGTCTTTACCTTTTTGTATTGTCTGATCTGTAGATCTTTCAGAAGTGCAAGTGCTGTTTATGGACCGTTTAATTTATTCCTGTGTCTGGACTGTTTATTACTTGCTGGAAATTTTATGAATGGATTTTAAAGTAAAATTGATGAAAAATCTCATGGCATGGATTGTTTTTATATGCAAAGAAAAATCTAGTATTTGTATGACGAGTTTCCTGCACTGATCATCTGGAAATACTTAGGCTTTATCCTTTGAGTCTTTGGTCCACGTTTTGTCTAGCACTTGTAATTTAGGGAAGCCATTCTCTACCAGGGTTCCTCAAATTGTTGCTGATTGACCTCCTGTTTGATGTCTCCATAGTTCTGGGGCCAAGACTACTTGGCAGAGCTGTTACTCGATCTACCACTGTTTGGGGTCATTGGCCTCCATTTAGGATCCCCCCTATAAGTTTGGTTTTAGCAGGTTGTCCCTGAGAACAAATTTTTAAAGGTTCCTTGGGAGCAAAAAAGTGAAGCTGATTTAGACCTTTTTTAAATTCAATATAATTGCTAGTTACCTGGCTGTACCTGCACTATTTGCAGTAAGCAGATTTAGGAGTGACTGCTTTAGTGTTGCAGATTTATTTTTAATTCTAGGATGCTTATCACAAACACTTCAAGCGCTTTTTTTTTTTTTTAAGGGTTTCCGGAAATTGTTTTTAATTTTTGACTTTGCAAATAAGGGTATGTGTTGGTCAAAAATCTAAATTAATTTTCTTTTAAAGATACATTGGGATAGTAATATTTGCACATTTTATCCTCCAGGCTCTTTCAGATTTAGTAAATTTGTGGTTTGGGTTCCACTGCCCTCATACACTTTCAAGGTATTCTGATGCCTCAAATACTGGTAGCCTTCTATTTAGAAGCATCTGATTGCTTTTGCTTTCTTCCTCCTAAGGTAAGGAAGGGGGAGCACAAAACATCCTCAAATAGTTCTATTTAAGTAGAACCATTTATCAACATTTGAGTTACAAGACTGCTGCAGTGTCTGATCTCAGACATGTGCAGAAGGAGCAGCTGCCTAGGCATTGTAGAGGCTGTAGGTTTCTCATACAGTCTCTAAAGGAGATTTTAAGAAAAAAAGTAACAATACCCCCCACTGGAAAATTGCCTGGGTGTAAAGCTGCACTCTGGGTCAGAGGATCAGAACACTAAGCTATATCTAACAGAACCAGGTCCAAAATGACATTTTACAGAATCTGCCACTATAGGCCAAATTGGCTTACTGTAACATTTTTTGGCATGCAAGCTGTGTAGAATATGGGACAACTACTACTCCTTGATTATCCTACATCAGCCCCACTGTACACAAGCATCCATGTCCAGCAGGAAGATTCATTAGTAGCTATTTGCACTGTAATATACATTACTGCAGCAAACCCTTGTGAATGGGAACATAAGTTAGGTTTACAGTGACAATTTTATTTTCTTGCAACATACACTAATTGGCTAAAATGACATGAGGGATTTATTGCTATTTCAGTAATATCACTGACCAAAATTGCAAACCATTTCAGCTGTAGGCATTGCAAATGATCTAATGCAGGGGTATCAAACTCAAATATGCAGAGGGCCAAAATTAAAAACTTGGACCATGTTGGGTGCCAAACTTAAAAATTTATTGAAAACCTTGAGGATGTTTACTACTTCATCCATAACTAACAAAAACAAACCCATCTACACACACTTTAGGGTTGAAAAAATTTCTTTTTATCTATGCAGGCTGTGTTCATCCTCTAACATCACAAGTTTGTCTGATACTAAATATTACATTATGCAGTCTCTAATCGATTGAAACAAACAATGCTGCTGGTAGTTAGGCACCATGTGATCAGTGCCTAGGCTTTGTCACATGATGGGTGTACAGGAATAATGTCTAAATATTGAAAATGATGTGAGGTGGCAATGTGGGCAGGCCAGATGTAGTTCATTTTCAGAATGCTTTGGGGGGACAAAAAAAAAAGGACCTTGAGTACCAGATTTGGCCCGCAGGCCAGAGATTGACAGCCCTGATCTAATGGTTCCCTATTTAACACAAGCAGCATCTTGTAACAATCATTCACACAAAGTCTGAGCACATGAGATTGATTGTGCCATGCTACGCCTATGACCTGCTTCAATGTGTACTATGCACTTGGTCATTACCTGAGCTAATGGAGTTATGTACCCAGGGTTGCCAACACTTCTCAGTCATTTAGGCCACTGCCAGCAAATAGTTTGATCGCGTAGTAGGGCAGCTCAGGTTAGCACTCTTACCTTTATGGCACTAGATCCCAGGTTCTAATACCAGCCAGGGCACTATTTCCATGGAATTTGCAGGGTCTCCACTTGTCTGCATGGGTTTCCTCCCACATTCCAAAAACATGCAGTTAGGTTAATTATTTTTCCCCAAAAAATTGACTTTACACTACATTGACAGTGAGCCCCTTTAAGGGACATTTAGTGTCACAACTGTGGACTTTGTACAGCACTGTGTAACATGATGGCACTATACAAATACTGTGTAAATAATTAGGCAGGATTCACTGTAACAATACTAGATTTAATTTCATTTTTTTACAAAATTTTACAAAAGTTCATGTGGTATACTGCACTGCTGTAAATGTCTATGGGCCCCATGGTAATGTAGGATAATTTGCATTTTCTATAAACTCATTATATACTAATTCTCCACTATAGCACTGGAAACTGTGCATGTAATTTTATGTGCCAGATGGCACTCCTGTATCCTTTTCTAACAGAGATCTTTATGTTGCTAAATATGACATTGGCAAGTTGGACAACTTCCAAATCTGTCTGTAAGGAGCCATTTACCCCTTCTCGTTGTGGCCCCATTATAATACTGTACACTCCTGCCCTGTAACAGAAAAAGCTGGGGCAGACAGCAGGGAATGTAGTTCAGAGAGCAGCACAGCATACCTGAGGCTAAAGATCTTGCTCATTAACATAGCACTTAAAATGAAAAATAGATTATATATCTCAATCAGACTGGCATCATCTGCAAAATGATTTCTTATAAATCCATGACAAACCAGTGTAAACCTTGAGCTAAATACATTTGTAAAACGAAAGAAGGTTCTAGACAACATTAGTTTTACAAAGCCAAAGCTTTATGTAATATCAGGTTAAAGAGAAAAGTAGTGAATAGTTACCACTCCTGTGTGTTATTTTTGGCAATCTGTGTGCCATTTTCATTCCCAGTGGCAATAGGATAAAGGTGACTCATTATTGGGGACATAAGATTACATTCAATATTATTAAACAGGATTTATATAGCACCAACATATTACCCAGAGCTGTACATTAAATAGAGGAAGCAAATGAGTGTTACAGACAGTGACACAGGAGGAGAAGACCCTGCCCCAAGGAGCTTACAATCTAGGAGGTGGGGGAAGTCACACAATAGGAGGGGAGACTTTGTTTTATTTTACAGTAGAAGATACTTATAAAAGCTTATGTAAAGTATTCCATTCCACTATTTTTTATGGGCTGAATAGGGTATTTAACCAGTTGCAATAGGTATGGCATTGTGTTTTTGGGGGTCATTTAAGTGCATCTAAAACCAGCCATTTAGAGTGAAAAAGAAATGCTTGTCTGTGTGCTGCCATCTGTCCAAACTGACCTTTCTGCCCAATGGTGACCAGGGCTGTGGAAAGGAATGAATCTCCCAGCGGGAACACAATAAGGACAGGGGTACAACTTTTCCCAAACTTAAAACGGGATTTAAACATTAGCAAAGCACAATGAAATACCCATTGCAACCAGAATACCATCTTGCATTAATTTGATCTAATATATGAATTTGTTGCTGTGGTTAACTTTTACTCTCCCATTTTTTAAAGAAAGACATCAAGTATAGCTCAAACAGGCTGCTGATAACCAGGTCATACCTAAATCCCCAAAGCAATCAATATAGTAAGTAGAAAAAGCCACACAAAGTAAACTCCATATCCCAAGATTTTATTGTGGTTGCATTATTACATTATTAAACAGTATTTTTATAGCAACAACATATTACACAGCACTATACATTATAGCAGAACTAAAGCACTTACCTTTAATCCTGCAAATCCCTCAATGGCGCTGGACCTTTCCTTAATCCGGTCCAGCACCATCCTGGAATTCTTCTTTGCCCCAGCATGGAAGAAGCGTGGGGCGCGGCCATCTTCGGTTTTCTTGCTACGTCACCTGATCTCGCACTGTGCAGGCGTGAGATCGGTTGATATAGCCCGCTGTAAAAGTGGTTAAAAAAAAAAAAGCCGATCCCACTGTTTGTGCATTGTGAGATCGGCATCTCTTTCCCCATTGTGAAGAAAAATGCCCCTTCTGCATATGCCAGGAATGGGACATGCGCAGAACGAGTGACCAAGAGCCTCCGAGGATGCGTGACGTAGGTTTCCCGGGAGGCTCTGCACACGCATTCAGTCTTGATCACCACGTTGGGAATTGCGCTGCACTTTTTTTTATTAAAAAAAAAAAAAAAAAAAATCAAATTTTTACTTTATATAAAAGCATTGTCTACCCGTTTATCTAAAGTAAAAAATTTTGAGTTTAGGTTTGCTTTAAGTAGGAAGTGCAAATGACAGATGCAGACAGTAAGAGGACTGAGGACTCTGCCCAGAAGAGCTTACAATCTAAGATATGTAGAAGAATAGAAATCTTCAAAAGTGTGGCTTTATACATCCATCAGAATTTTCTGTAACACATTATTCAGCAACATTCTGCATGCAAACCTGAGGAAAAATGAGCTCAGGGGTTCACCACTTTTATAAACAATTTACTTCTATTTTAGTTTTTGTTATGATATAAACACGACTGATGAGGATGCAAATCAACATTTTCTATATCATCGCCAGCATTTATAGTGGCCCATCCACCAATTATGGACGCTGTAATTACTAAACTCATTGTAAAGATGACAATTTCCTCCATGTAAAGCGGATTTGGTTTCAGAAGTTTCACTTTACACAGGTGAAACACACATGCAGATAACAGGGTGATAGATAACACCTGAGCTGCACAGCCATTCTGAATTACTAACCCAGAAAATAGTAAAGACAGATGGAGCAGAACATATAAGCTGTAGATTTTAGAACCAAACTGGAAACCGCAGCTTCTCAGCAGGCCACCCCTCCTTATATAACACACCAGGAATTAAAATTTGGTGCTACATGGCGATTTCATATGGATCATAAACATTCTAAAGTTGGAATGAAAAACATTTGCATTATCCATTGTTTATTCTATTTGAATACTAATCACAATTGCCATAGTATAGGCTTCATTCACAAAACTAACATTAGGAAAAGATTATATGTTCATTAGGATTTAATGGTTACAGCCACATGGCTAAAATTAATATACTGATCTCAGGGATAAAGCTTTTGTGAATGAGGCCCGTGTCTTTTCATTTGGATGTATATCACCATATATCAAAGTATTATATGAAAAAAGTACTTACATTTCACATGTAATGCCATCAGCATGGGTATAACTGAAACATAACCCACTGGGACATTCATGAGAAAATAAATGGTTATATTGGCCTAAACCTGAACTCACATTTAAGGAGGACATTTGGCCAATGGCTTAGTTTGTACCATCTAAAGTAACGTTTCCCAACCAGGGTTCCTTCAGAGTCTGCATTGGGGTTCCTTGAGCAGTTTGGACTTCTCAGGTCAGTTTAAGGGTACCAATGATTTTGTCTTGGCTATCAGTAATGGTGACATTGTTCCAATGACCACCATGCCAATGCACTGTGAGCTGGGGATATATTAGTTATAACAGGGTATTTCAATGGTCCCCCCCCCCATGTAAAAGAGGCTTAGTGGGTCTTTCTTGTCCCTGCAACACCTGAACCCCCATTTATAAACATACGCTTGCCAGATAATTTTAAATGACAAAGAACCAATATAGACACACAATGTTTACTATAGATATATAGATTTTTTTTTTTGTTAAATGCTTTAAAATCTATTTAGGTGCAGCTCCTACTACCCCACTCACCTCGCTCCAGAAAAGAATGCTGCCACCTAGTGGACCCTTTTTTATAACTTACCCCAATTGGTAGTTTGGAAGGAGGAGGGGGTTCCAGGCTTACAGCAGGTGTTCCTACTCAAATCACCCACCAACCACCCTGTCTTTAACCTTCTAGGTGTTGAACAAGTGATTCCAATGATAGATTTGCCCAGCATTGGCTGCAGATCACCTGCAGGAAGGGTTAACACCTGTTGCTAACACACATCCCTGTCTCACACTTTAATTTTGATATGGCCTATTCAGGCAGTGGAGATCATTTTGCAAAGGGGATCCCTTGGAGGGAAGAAATAGTTTTTTTGGAAATCTTAAATGTGATCAAGCAGCAAGGAAGGTGTTGGGATATTTTGTGGACCCTGATCTATAGTATCAGAATATAGCACCCAGACTAATCCTGGTATGAAAATATTTAAAGATCTACTGATCCAGTGTCATGGAAGAACTCATGTTTGCTGATGGCGTCTTCCCGGATTTTTCTGTCTTGGAAGAAGTACTTTTACCTCCTTGCTTCGCATCAGTTCAAACTTTGAGCAATCTGGGGGAAGAATGGACTAGATTGATTTCAGAGCTGCAATACCGCGAACAGCCACAAGGTGTCACCGAAAAATCGGGTACTTCTAAATGCAATTCCAACGTGCGTCCTGAAGCTCGGACAGACAAGCCATGTCACAGCAAATCCAGCAGAGGGCGCAAACGTCGCTCTAGCAGCAGGTGAGCTGATTCAATACAGTGCATAGTGATCATTGTGGGTGATCAGAAAATTGGGGGGGGACTATAGGGAAAGTGTCAGTAATGCTGCTCTTTACTATGCACTCTGATACACCTTTTTCTAGCCTTATCCAGAATTTATAATATGAGGACAAACTTAATCCATTCAATTTTTATCCAATTAGACAAGCCTTTGTTCTTAAGATCCAGAGGGAATCCTACAATCTAATTGTATATTGTATGATCACCTTAAAAGCAAACATAGTAAAGGTCTAGGATATGGTATAATCTGAATTGTGAGTTAGCACATGCTTTGTATTTTCTGTGCAGAGATGGCGATTCCATCATTTATAGATTGTACAACTGAAGAGTCTCCATTCACATATTTAAAATGGTAATTGTCAGCTGAATCCAATGAGATTTGAAAACTGCACAGAGATGCAATAAAGATCCTTATCCTTGTGTTACAGCTTTGTGATGGAGCCTATGGTGTGGTAGATAGGGCTTGAGTTAAATCCCATCATGCATGGGTATAAATGCTCATTAACAGGCAAAAATACATAAACAATGTATGGAAATGGCCTTCTCTGCATGGAACCGGTCCCCTCCAAGCCACTGAATGGTTGCAGCTCTCTGAGTTCATCACATAAAATGCAAGACTGGCAGCCTGTATGGAAGATGGCGAGGGCCTGCCAACATTCTGAAAGGGGGAAAAGATTCTACTTATTCCAACCATGCAGTACTGGGGCAAGGGGTACATTAAATAAATGCCTGGAGTTAGGCCTTTAGGTAAAAACTGCCAAAAACAATTCAATGTCTGACTGCAAATATCATATACCTTGTCTCCTATTGTGCACAATTTCATTGCTCTGAGGTAAATTTCAGGATACAGCTTGGTACATTTTAATTATTGGTATATGGAACACATTGGTGTAATATGGTGTACATAAGAGGAATATGGAGGTTTATAAAATGTCTGAACAGAGCATTTGGTATAAGAAGTCACAATGTACTAATAGTATATAGAACACATTTTTAGCATAGTGTATGTGAGGTGTGTGGGGTCAAAAAATGTCTGAATAGAGCTCAGGGTCTATGAGGAGACACGATTGTTATATATATATTGTATGTGAAGTGTGCTGGGTCACAAAATGGCCAGACAAAATTCTGAGGTATGCTTTGGGCTATGAAGGTTACACTTATATATAGTTAGATACTTATATATAGAACACATTGATGAAGTATATTGTATGTGAGGTGTGGGGGGTCACAGAATGGCTGACCTTGACTCTGGGATATTGGGTGACATTTTACTAATAGTATTTAGGATACTTTGAATTAGTATAGTGTATGGGGGGTCACAGAATGGCTGTGCTCCGGGGAATGAGGGGACACACTTTATTAATAATATACAGAGCACATTGGTGCAGTGTATGTGAGCTGTGAGGGGTCACAGAATGGCTGACCTGGGCTCCCAGGTATGAGATGTCACACTTTAGTAATAGTATATGGAACACATTGTGTAGTATAATGAATTTGAGGTGTGTGGGGAGTCACAATATGACTGAGAAGAGCTCTGGGATATGAGGAGACATATTTTCCTACAGTATATAGAACACACTGGTAAAGTCTAATGAATGTGAGGTGAATGGGGTCACAGAATGGCCAGGAAGAGCTCTGGGATATGAAGAGACACAATTTAATAATGGTATATAGAATACATTGGTACAGTATAGGGTATGTGAGGTGAATGGGGTCACAGAATGACTGAGCTGGGGTATGAGGGGACACTTTACTAATAATATACAGAACACATTGGTACAGTATAGGGTATGAGAGATGAATGGGGTCACATAATGGCTGACCTAGGTTTTGGGGTATGAAGGGACACTCCACTAATAGTATATGGAGCACATTGGTGTAGTATAATGAATTTGAGTTATGGGAGGGTCACAATACGATGAAGAAGCTCTGGCATATGAGGAGACATATTTCCTAACAGTATAAAGAACACATTGGTGCAGTATAGTGTTTGTGAGATGTATGGGGTCACAGAATGGCCAGGCAGAGCACTAGGATGTGAGGAGACACAATTTACTAATGGTATAAAGAATACATTGGTGCAGTATTAGGTATGTGAGGTGACTGGGGTGACAGAAAGACTGAGCTCTGTGGTATGTGGAGACACAATTTACTAATGCATATAGAACACATTTGTTAAGCATAGTGTATGTGAGGTGTATGGGGGTCACAGAATGGCTGAATAGAGCTCAGGGTCTATGAAGAGACACAATTTGTTATATACGTATTGTATGTGAAGTGTGCTGGGTTACAAAATGGCCAGACAAAATTCTGAGGTATGGGAAGACACAATTTACTAATGGGACTATGGAACAGTAAAATGAATATGAGGTGTTTGGGGTCACAGAATGGCTGACAAGGGCTCTAACATATTGGGGGATACACTTTACTAATAGTATATGAAATACATGGGTTTAGTATATTGTATATGAGGTGTGTGGGGTTACTATATAGCTGAGCAGAGTTCTGGGATAAGGGAAGACATGCTTTACTAATACAGAACACATTGGTGCAGTGTAGTGTTGGTGAGGTGTGTGGGGTCATAAAATGGCTGAGCAGAGCTCTGGGGTATGAGGAGACAAATTCTATTAATAAATGGAACACATTGGTGTACTATAGTGTATGTGAGGTGTGTGGGGGCACAAAATGGCGAGATACCTTGCTAAAGATGGCACATAGAGCATATTAGTGCAATAAATGTTAGGTGCGCAGGGTCAGAAAAATGGCAGAGCAGAGCTTTGGGGTATGATGAGACACTTTACTAATAACATATAGAACACTATAGTGCAATATAGGGTATATGAGGTGTGCGAGGACACACAATGGCTGACCTGGGCACTGGGGTATGAGAAGACACAATTTACTAATAGTATATGGAACACATTGGTGCAGTGTATGTGAGGTGAATGTGGTCACACAATGGCTGACCTGGGCACTGGGGTATGAGGAGACACAATTTCCTAATAGTATATAGAACACATTGGTGCAGTGTATGTGAAGTGAATGTGGTCACACAATGGCTGAGCTGAGCTCTGGGGTATGAAATGATACTTTACTAATAGTATATGGAACACATTGGTGCAGTGTATGTGAGGTGAATGTGGTCACACAATGGCTGACCCGGGCACTGGGGTATGAGGAGACACAATTTACTAATAGTATATGAAACACATTGGTGCAGTGTATGTGAGGTGAATGTGGTCACACAATGGCTGAGATGAGCTCTGGTATATGAAGTGACATTTTACTAATAGTATATAGGACACATTGGTGCAGTGTATGTGAGGTGAATGTGGTCACACAATGGCTGAGCTGAGCTCTGGGGTATGAAGTGACACTTTACTAATAGTATAAAGA
>NC_092859.1:14063923-14098729 GCF_032062135.1 Pyxicephalus adspersus
GCTGAGCTCTGGGGTATGAAGTGACACTTTACTAATAGTATATAGAACACATTGGTGCAGTGTATGTGAGGTGAATGTGGTCACACAATGGCTGATCTGAGCCCAGGGTCTCACTGTTGTATCAGAATCTCCTCCTAGAATCTATATATAGGGAGTCCCCGTGTGACGTCACAGTGTGAGGATGGATACATTGTATCTCATTGGATGAGGGCTGTCTCTTCTGTATACCTCTATCCTCCTCCAGGTTCCTGTGTTACAAAGTACCCATGTGTCTCCGCGTTACATTGTTACAATGTATCCCTAGTCTCTAACTTTATTACATGTATCGGTGTTGTCTGTTCTGTCATGTATGGAATCTAAATCAGAGGAGTGAGAAATACCTGCACCCTCCTCCTCATACCTCCTTATTCCCGCCCAAACTCCTCCTCAGGGAATGGTGCTTGTGTCCCCATATATGTATACCCTATAATATATATTCATTCCTAATATCTCATAGCCATGCACGTTTTAGCCTTGTATCTATAAATGTTTATGTGTGAAAGTTGTAAATATTTCTCCAGACATTGAGCTGTTATTGTTATAAAGTGACTTCAAAACCATAAACAACAATAAATAGATTTTACACAGACACTGAGCTCTCTGGTTGCACATGTCTGCAATGTCTATGCTGGCTGGGATATCTTCTGCTGGGCTCCTGGTCCACCATTTGACTTCCAGTGGTGGATTTCACCTGGTCCTACCAGTCCAGTGCTGGGAGAAGGTCTAATAGTAATCAAGGTGAAAAGGTGACAATGGGTTGTCCTCCCATTAGTTGTGAAATTGGCACTCGGGACAGTGTTGGGTTCTTGGTCCACCTTTGGGCTCTGTGGTTGATTCCACCAACCTTCACCAGTCCAGTGCTGGGCCAAGGTTTTGTAGCACCCGATATGAAAAGGTGACAGTGCAATGTCCTCTATTTAGCTTTGAAACTGGCATTTCTGGGACTTTTGGGTTTTTGGACTCCCTTAAAGAGGAACTAAACTCAAAAGTGCCTAAAACAAACAAAAAGGATGACACATGATCAGCCTTCCATCTGGTCCCACGTCGCTATCCGTCTCCAAGCCAGGCGCCGTTATCTTTGCCTCTTTTTCCTGGTTCTTCTTCCTATGTCACCCAACGCAGGTGCAAGATCGTATGGCATAGGTTGGAAAAAAAAATTGCGCAGGTATGAGATCAGCAATTTATTCTCTTTTCACCAAAAGGCTCCTGATCGGACCCTGCTTAGGCATGCGAAGAAGGAGCACCCAGGAGTCCCCCGTGATGCGTGACGTAGGTATCCCGGGATCATTAATAAGATGGCGGTGCTGTCTACCCTTTTATGTAAAGTGAAATTTCTGAGTTTTAGGTACGCTTTAAGCTCTGTGGTTGGTTCCACAAGCCCAGTGCTGGGAGAAGGTTTTGTAGCACCTGATATGAAAAGGTGGCAGTGCAATGTCCTCTATTTAGATGTTAGATGAACTGCTTCAGTATTTTAGGCTGCAGGTTTTGCCCTTTTTGCATGCCAAGCACCCAAACTTGCCACATTTTCTACCTACCCGTCATGTATAGCCATGTATACATATACCATGCCTTATAATAATGCAGAGCCTCTTGGAGGTGTGACAAACTAGGAACGCAGAGAGAAGCACACAGAGACCAATCACAGGGGACCAACAGGCCAGAGGTTTAATATAGGGTCTTAGATATAACACAGCAAGGTTCTGGGCCACTTCCCGGTAATCCGAAGCCAAGAGAACTAACAGTTCCAGCAATACCAGCAGCCAGGCAATCCTGAACCTCTGTTGTGTTCACTGACACAGGTCCCTTGTCTCTCCAGCAACATCCAGCAAGGAGAGAGCACTACAAGTCCCAACAGTTTTTAGCAGCTCTCCATGGAAGCACCACAAATCCCAGCAGTACTCACAGTATGTGTTCAGCTGTATCCTTCAAGTTAGCTGACCCCCAGCCTCTGTGTAGCAGATCCTTGAAGCATGCAAAGCCAACCCCCAGCGCAGCCTCTGATCCCCCAGTCAGAGAGAACAAACTCCATGTGTCCCCTCTCAGGCCTTAAATCATGTCTTGGAGTCCCAGGCACAGGGGTGGAAAGGGGGGCACTGAGCCAGTTAATAAGCCAGTCACCCACTCAGATGAACACTGCTGATAGCAGAGCCTTTGTGATCTGCCAGCCACAAGGGACAGGTATGGTGAAACAGGAATAAAGACGCAAAGCAAGCTAGGGGATCAGTAAGAGGGAATTTTGGCTGCAGGGATCCACTTTCTCTCACATGAGGAACCAAAGAATGTATCCAGGAATGGGCCAGGAGGTAGACACTGCCGGAGGTATAGGTATATTGGGGTATATATAGGTATATTGAGGTATATTGCATTCTTTTAGGGGCATTGATATAGGTTGACTGAAAGTTTAGACACTGCCAGGAATATTTCACTTGGTATCACCAGTTCTGGAGACAGAAGACAACCCTGGGAGGTAGAGAGCAGAGATAACCCACACACATCTGCATGTATTGAACTGACACACATGGCTAGTTTTGTGGCGTACAGCCCAGAGAGTTTGTCTGCATTTAGTTCATTAGGCCCTACGTCAATGTCAAGTCAATGTCAGATTTCTGATGCTAAAAAAAATCTTTCATGATCACTTCCAATGACAGGCAAAATAATGAGTGCTGTACACACAATGCTTTTCAATTCAGTGGAGAGAGGAAGATGAGCAAGCAGCACCTTGCTGTGCTCTTCCCTAAAGAAACACACAACAGTTGAACAGCTTGTTCAATCAATGACCTACCAGTGAACACATGCTGGGTTTTCACAACCTTCATCTGGTGCAACAATAATCTAGCTGGATAATACATTTATCACAAGAATGCAGTTGTCTCAGCATAGACTATATATGTATCAGAATCTCTGTTTCCCTTAGAGATGAATGGTGGAATTGCTGCATCCACTTGTGTCAGCATATCTAATATTTATTATTAATATTATTATTATTTATATAGTAGCATAATCCTTCATGGTCCTGTATAATATAGACATTACAGAAACAAATATTGATACATAGTTATTGCAGAATACAATAACAAGTTCGAGCAATACCACAATACAAACAACAAAACTTAGGCAGACCCTTTTAGCCGGGTGCACCACCCAGTACTTTTCAGCAGCCACCCAACTGTTTTTGGGTGATTACAAAAGAGTTGAGTCATAATATTGGGGCTTTAAAAAATTCTGGGGAAAATACTGATAGGGCTTTATTTATAAAACAGGGAATCTGACATTCACTCAAACATTCTCTATTGGATTTCATCTAGGTTCATGTTTTTCAATGGCAGTAGTTGTTTCCCACCAGGAAATGTTTGAGGGAATGTCGAATTCTCTTTTTTACAAATAGAGCTCAATATGATTTGATACTCAATATGATTTGATAAATTAAGTGTATCAAAGAGCAGACAAATTAGAGGGAGGACCTTGTGAGTTTACAATCTAGAGGGGAGTGGATGAAGTTACAAGCAAGGTGAAAAAAATGTGGATATTCTATACAATCCTGATTAACATGGGCTGTGACCCACCACATTGCGTGTTACTGCTTTGAAATTCCTTAGCATGCCCCATAACTACACTGAGGTGTGTGTGTATGTATTTATATATATATATATATATATATATATATATATATATATATATTGTAATATTGTATACACATAGTCATACATACACATCATATATTTGGTGCTGACAAATAGTAAATATTCCTCATATGTCTGTATAGCTGTGCAGGGACAAGCAAGAATCTTTGCTTACCCACAAACCCAAACACACATTTTTACTGCTAACAGTTTATGTAAAGCTTTTCTAAATACACTGAACTTCTCCCGTTCTTCAGGAATTCGGGTAAAGCGCACAGCGTCTTATCAGCTGGCAGACTTTTCTGGTATTGCATTGTTCGCAGATGTGCTGGCACCATAGAAACATCACAGATAAATAATTAAGTATGTGAAAATTGTATGACTTTTGGGTATGACAAAATCACCTTTCTAATAATAGGCACTGGAATTAAAAGGCATTTTCTGACGTAACTAAGGAATAAATGTAGTTGGGTTGATTTAGAACTTATGCTGTTCACTTTGCAAGAAGTTTTTTAAAGCTTTGTGAATGTGGACTTTAAATATTTAATCATGTACAAACAAAATTCTTTGCATGCTATTTGGTATTCATTGCAAAATAAAATTTCACTACATTCACGCTTAAGGGTTCATTTATAAATATTTTATTTTGTAAAAAAAAAAAATGAACATCAAGAGGACCTTTCCTTTGCAAATACAAACATTTTCAATTTGTTTCAATTGTCTTTCTGTGTGCCCATGGTCCAGCAGCAGCCAGGTTATAGACTGCACTGTGGTCTATTGGTTTAATCTTCATCATTTAATTTTTCTTTTCTATTAAAGGGTCTGTGAAAGGAAGACTGGGAAGCGGTGTCAGTCACAAGGCCATACCAATAATTTACATTATTCTGAGCCCAGAATGTCATGTAAGACACAGGTCACAGAACAGACGGTTTTGAGTCTACTAGAAGAAAGTGTCAAAAATATTCCAAAGTTTGAAAACAATGAAGACCATACTCAGGGTGGCTGTAGTACGAGCAATGACTTCAATAGGACCTTCTTTTTAAGGCACTCTTCTAAATTGTCTCACAGCACCTCTAACACAACTATGGAGATTCTGAATCGTATTAATGTGGAATGCAATCAATTAACTAAAGCAGAAGGAGAAGAAGAGAGTCAGCATCTTGTGCAGTCCAAGGTTCAGAATGGTTTTAGCCAACATTTTGAGATTAACAATAATATCCTTAAATTGGATAGACACTGCTTATCTTCTTCTAGTAAAGTACAAGGTGTTGAAACAACAGTGCACCCAGAAAGTGTGAACACCACTACAAATAGTGAATCTTTATTTAAAGAATGCCACACTAGTACTTCATGTAAAGTACAGAATGTGAAAAACACAGAAGATCATTCTCAAAAAAGCACCATTATCAATGGATCTTCAGATAATTTGGGGGGTTTCCAGAAGACTCCCAGGAAACAAAAAACGCCAACTAGAAGTTTGGAAAAGATTGACCCTAACTTCCAGGGTATTGAGTTTCAGATGCATCTCTGCTTTGAGGAGGAAAAATGTGATGATTTCCGGCTCATTGTGTCTTCAGTTTACAGGTACACAATACAAAGGTTAAACGGGGGGCTCAATAGGGCACAAAGGTGCGGTATGATCCACTGAATAATAAAAATCATGGTGCTAAGGGACTCCTTTCATGACTTGAGAGTCCAGAAATGTCTGTCTTGCTCCAGCTATTGTAGCTCTTGCGTTCAGATATAACAGCTACTCTTCCTATAGGCAAAGTAAAACAGTGTTTCAGTAAAACAGAAGTTTCTGTTTAATACAGTCCAATAAATATTTTCTTTAATTTGATAAATATGAAATATTACCAATTTCTTTCTTATTCTACCACATGTTGAGGAAAAAGTTATATAAATAAATACACAGATTTTCATTTTCTTAACTAACAAGCCAGTCCTGTCCTCACTAGGTGCTTGCAATGAGAAGTTAGGATTCTTATTGATCACAACAAGCACTCTATAGCCTGGTTACGATGTTTTTTAAACGTTTAGAAGCATCTGATGATTGTTTACATTTAATAGCTGGCAGCCTGACAAGATATGGGGTTCTGCTTATGTAATGACTAGACCCTTCATGTGAGCATACAGCCTGAATAGCCAAAGAAAGGACAGCAGACATTACCTGCTCCCTGCAAAAAAAGTTAGTTTCATTTGTATGGATTAATGTAGTGAATCATATAATGATCATGATTACACACCCGTTGTCCTATAAAATTCAGGCATATCATTGCATATGATATGCTGCTATACCAACTTTGGCACTGAAAGCAAACCACCAGCGAGCATTTGTCCTTGCATACTAGGTAATGCTTTCTGAAAAAGGAAAATTAGTCCGTCTCCGGCCCTGGGTTTTGGGTAAAAATTTTTTCAAAGATACCCACCAATTTTTATAATATACAACTGGTATAACAACAGCTGAAACATGAAACACAAAACAAATTCTAGTTGTTTAATACATAAAATCATTTTAAAAAATGCTATACACATGTTATACCATAATATTATACATTCCTAGAATCAACAGAAACCCAGTGAAATGAGGTTGTGTTATATGCATGTAGAAATACACCTACTTACTTATTATGTATAGGAGTTACCAGCATTGTATGCATTCTGAGCACTAATGTTTGATTTTCTTACAGCCAGGGAAGAAATCGGAGAAAGAGCACAAAATCCAGAACCCGAATTAAATCGACTTCGCTGTCCACCGGTTCAGATGATGATCAGACTCAGACAGCTTCAACAAGTATGTGATGCAGTCCAATGAAAATATTTATAATGTAATATATACAAATATAATGTCTATGGACTTTGTAATCATCAGCATATTTGAATTTATATCTTGTAAACACTAACCAGTTGGCCATCGCATGTAGTAAGCATCTAAAGCAATTTTGCTTAATCGGGGTTCCCCCTGAGGTTGCTAGGTTCTAGTGAGCAATGAGGAATTTGTGTCTCTCAGGACAGTTTAATAGATACCAATGATCTTTTTGGCTTTTCATAAGGGTGGCATTCTTCCCACTGGCCAGCATTGTAAGAGACAATCTTCCCACTGGTCACCATGCTAATGTACTGTGGACTGTGGATATATTAAATAAAGCAAGGGTTCATTGAAGAACTGAAAGTTAAAAAGGTTGAGAAACACTGATCTAAAATATCCTCAAAAACATATATGTCAAATCTCACACATTTTATAGCACAACTGACTGGTCTTCTTTAAATCTTACTTTAGGAGTGTTGGATACAGATTCTAAAAAGAGTTCTGGCTGTTGCTTAAAAAAAAAACAATTTGGCAGACATCAGCAGGCAGTTAACAAACTTCAGAGCTGCTCTTGATTCTTGTTAAATGCCTGTCTTTATAAGGGAAGATTAAAAAATGTCCCAGTAAACTGGGCTGAATGGTAGGAGGTGTCCAAACACTGATCATCATGAATCATGCCACCACATTGTATATTGATAGAAATATCTGTATACTGATAATATTCATACCTCACCATATAATGATACCGAGTGTCTATACCCCGATAATGATCACACTGCACCGTATAATGTATAATGATACCGAGTATCTATACCCCGATAATAATCACACCGCACCGTATAATGATACCCAGTATCTATACCCCGATAATGATCACACTGCACTGTATAATGATACCGAGTATCTATACCTCGATATTGATCACTGTATATTGCTATTAAATTTCTGTTTCTAGGAACAAAGCGATGTGCCTCTTGTAAGACGCAAAAAACTCCTCTGTGGCGAGATGCAGAGGATGGAACTCCGCTATGTAATGCCTGTGGTATCAGGTAATAAATGCATCACATTTATAAATGAAGATAAAATTAGAAAAGTGTTGGAATCTACTCAGGATACTATGAGCATGCAGTTGATATTGAACTAAAAAAGTGTAAACTTTAGGACATCATAGCATTACAGAATAACATGGCGACTACGTTCTTTCTATTTCTGAATCTGGGGTTACATGATGTAGCCAGGTTAGCTGCAAACTGTTAATTACAGTTATTTATTAGTACAATGTGTTTATTTGGAAATAAAAGCAGTGCCTGCTTTGAGCATGCAAGTTTGGTAACTGCAATGATTCAACCCCTCTGAGACACATATTTCATTTGTATGAACCAACATTAGCAATTCAATCTCCATACTCACACTGGTAGGTCACGCACATAACAACTATTCTTGGTGTGACCACAAAGTTGGTTTTACACCTTTCCGTGTCCTGCCAACATACACAGTCCACAGGCTTGGTCCTTACAGGCTCTTAGTGTGTAGGTTCTTTGCTGAAGTTCTTGGACACAATGAGATGCAATAGACTCATGATCTGATAATCTAAGACTTGACAGTACAACAGGTACTCTTAGGATAGTTCATATGTGTATCAGTATTTGCTGACTTTCACAGTCTGTCTCGAATAGCAATGTTGCAGACTCATAAAACATGGTACATTTAGCACTCTGCAGAGGTTCCCTTACTTGTTTAGCAGTTCTTGGTGTTGGAAAGGAGCAGGTCATAGCCATTTTTTTATCTCTGGAATCGAAATCCCTGGAAAACACAACCAGCGGTGCCACATTCTCTCCAGAACTATTAAACCCCATCAGTATTTCTACCACATGGAAATCATGGATTTTTTTCCTTACATATGTTGCTTTTAATTGTAATTTTTCTCAGAGACTGTTGTATTACAAATCCAGCAATGGAAGACAAATTTCATTACAAGCACGTGGGAGGTTGCATGAAAAAAGTAACAGGTCCTAAAAATATTGAAGGATGGGCAAAAGTCCCCCTTCCTGTTATTCTAGTTATATGTTAGTCCTGTTATATTTTAAGGGGGATCAATTTACTGCAGGTGTCTTAGGTTGTAACTGGGCCCTGTTATTTGCACAGTGAAATGAAGAACAGCTATATATTATGTTCCATGTGTTTGTGTTTGTGTGTGTGTGTGTGTGTGTGTTTGTGTGTGTATATATATATATATATATATATATATATATATATATATATATAAGAGAAAGGGGCTTCAGGGTTGCTTTTCAAATTTTTTATTTCATAAGAAAGTTGTTAGAGATAATATACATCAGAACAGTAGTATGTGTATCTATCTCCTATTATATAATCATGGGGTGCAGACTTTTGACCTGAACATAAATAACCCACTCTAGGTAAACTTATTATCATATAGCGTAGCCAATAAAACGTTTTGTTACCCAACGCGTTTCACCTAAAAGGCTCAGTCAGGGGTATGTAACCGACGTGTACGCTTGGTTACAATGTTGTTGGTTGGAACTATATCAGTCTATTAAATCACTGGTAGGGAGTGTAAGATAATAACCCTGAGTACAGTACAGGTAGTACAGTAGTTAATAATATTGTAAGAAATATTGGTAGCAGTTCTGAGATCAAAATTATTTTGTGCACAGGGTACCGGTCGTTTTGATCCTGCACAGAGTGAGAAGAAAAGAGGGGCAGCGCTATTGCTTTGTCAGTCAGTCAAAACAGTCTTTTGACAGATGGACACCGCAATAACACTTACCTGTTATCCCTACCTGTTACGTGTTACCTTGCACACAAAATAAACATTTGTCTAAAATCATTCATGGACAATGAATTTCCCCCCAACACAAAGCGCATCTCTCTGCCACCATGAAGAGCACCTTCTGTGCTTCTTTAAAAAATAATTTCCAGTTGTCTTCAGGTGGGACATTGTCAGGTTCCTCTTCCTTCAGATCCTCTCCTGCAGGGGGAAATCCTAATGGGTGCAGGACTAACATGATTACCTCTCTGCATCCCTGCATATAAATAAAAAAGTGAGAACTCTTTAATTTTAGAATTATCATTTTATTTTCTTAAAAAATGTATTTTAGGAAAAAGAAGCATGAAGTGAATTCTTCCACATAAAGGCTTGTATTGAATTTTATTTACCGGGGATAGGTTTTTGGCTGATCCCAGCCACTTTTCCCCAACCTTTGTTGTTCTGTGTTCTCTAACTAAAAGCTTCTACAGAGCTCTCCGTACAGAGAACATTTCACAGGCAACTCCCCTGCTACCCACTCACAGTTTCCACACAGAGCTGGACATTATCCCACATTCCTGGCTGTGCCCGGGAATTCCCACTCCGCACATGTAACTAACTTTTTCCAGTCTTTTTCAAAAAAAGTTTGAACTCCAAAACATCTCCAAAACAAATATACATGAAAAGCACACATCAATTCTCTGTATATTTTGTGTATTACCAGCCTCGTGGTAAGAGAAGACTTTTGCAGAAAACTAGCCATTTGGATTAGATGGAGGGCAGTGCGAGAACCTGCTAGTATAAAAAAAAAACTAACATGTCACTATTACATGTAACATGTATTAATTTATAAGTGGGTCACGTCAGCCATCTGTATAATAAATCTAACTCCACAGTTTGCTACAATTCAGGTTTACAAACCTTTCCTACTATTAGAATTTCATTTGTTTGCTATAAATAAAAATGTAGCTTTATTTGGTAGTTGGTTATTCAAGATAGGATGATTAGGACCTCATTATAAACAATACACTTAGGAAATATATCTATCTTTAAAACTGTTATTCATATGTGATAAACATTATAATTTATTATCTGGCATTGTCCCATTATGAGGTCTGCAGGAGATTATTTCTACTCATGTCTATTTTGGTGTTCTCATTTCTGAGTTAAGTCCTTGTCTCCTCTAAAACATTTTCATGTGATTTTGCTGTGGGAATGATAAGAACTGTCACAGAATGCTTTCTATTCTTTAAACAACAAGCTGATATCTGCAGGACAAACTCCTATAGCAGCAGGACTGCTATACGTGATTCCAGCCATGGACAGAAAAAAAAACATAAGGGTATTTTAAAATATTTCCAATGGTCATTTCGTTAATTTTTTGGAGCTAAATACCAGTCATATCTCTGCCTATTTGCCAGCCAATCAGTGTCTCTACTCATGGGTGGGAAATTCAGGTTTTGGTAAATTGATAGACCGCCATTGTTAGAATTGTAGGCATCAGTCAATTGAGTCAGGGGGCCTGATTTATTAAAGCTCTCCAAGGCTGGAGAGAATACACTTTCATCAGTGAAGCTGGGTGATGCAACAAACCTGGAATGGATCTGGTCCAGGATTAAAAACGTTTGCTAACAAATAGAAAATTACTTGTAGGAAATCCAGTCCAGGTTTGCTAGATGTCAGATGAAATCAGGCCCAGGATGTCAGGTCCATAGTGCATGGTTTTACTTGCATATTTTACCACACCTTCAGCATGACAACCTTAGTATAAGGTTCCAGTGTTCATAGAAAAATATTTGCATTCTGGCACCTGATGCCGCTGAACAACTCCTGAAATATATAAATGGTAATAATTATTGCCTGCTTTTTTTTACAGACCATCCAAAGTAAAAAGTTGTGGATGCTTTGAACGGTCTTCAAATGGAAATGCTCCTACCTGTTTGTAATAATTTCAATGGTACTAGGAACAGTGGATTGGTGTATATGACACAACTTGAATTGAAGCCTTCTTTGTTCAGGGATAGCAAGAATTTTTGTTGTAAATTGTATAGTTTGGCAGAAATACTTCATTATCTTACAATACTTGTTAAAATGGTAAACGTATTTTTCTGTAATTTCTTGCATACATAAATATTAATTGCTTTTGTAATGTCTTATAACTTCTGCATACATCAGGTACAAGAAGTATGGCATGAGGTGTGGAGAGTGTTGGAATATCCCGAAGAAAGATGGCAAGTCATGCTCCAGATACTGTGGATGTGGAGGGGTGTTCAGAGCTCTGATATGAGAAGCTGGATGCTGGTGATCTTTGAATTCAGGTGACTGTTTTCCTTGTATATCTGGAACCATGCTGATCTTTATTTTCTCATCATCTGTACTTATCTCCCTCATGGTGCAGTGCTGGTGTAGTTATAAAAACTGTGTAATGATGATCAATTTACCGGTATATGATAATCCTGCCCTGAAGTAACTTACTATCTACTCTTTTTACCACATCCCGAAGTTGTGAAGCACCCTTTTGGTGTTATGTTTAAAAACTGCTCCTGTATCCCAGGTCTTGGTTTTCATTAGATACTTGAACATTTTATCTAGGGGAACAAGAACAGATTTTCAAACAATTTTCAGACATCCTAAAACATGAACATTTTTGGCCAGATTGGGTTACTCCTCTCTCATTTCAATTGGTACTTTGGGATAAATGGATCAAACCCCCTGCTTGCTCCATTCAGATTTAATGACATCTGTGTCCTGCAGCATTTACCCTAAATTATTCTGAAAAGAACATGCTGATTTGCATCGGGTACGATCATTGCAGATCACGTGTTTGCCTCAAAATAGTTACATAATAAAAAATATATTTTCTTCATGACTTGTCTGTGATGGTTGACAACTATTCAGGACATGGCATAGCTACCTGTAGCTGGAAACATTTATCTGACTATGTTCTGCAATGTTCAAGATTTTTGCCCCTTCAGCCATATGAAATTAAAAATTGCTGTTCCAGATTTCACTGGGATTGAATTGTCACACATCCTATCCTGTTGCTGGCCAAATGTAATCTTCTTCGACACATTCTGTGGTGATGGCAACAAAGCTGTGTGCCTGTAAATGCTGAGGTATGTTCCCTGACACATAATTTAGATGAGGAAGCTTCTTTTATAAACTGTGAAATGTCTTCAACATTCTAGAACAAGCCTAGTTGAGTGTTAATAACACTGGGGAACAATTTTGAACACATTTTTTGTTGACTTCGAATTTTTAAGCTTATTTACACGAAAATAGGTATGCTGATTCTGAAAGTGCAGTTAGTTTTCTTCTATGACGTCAGGTATTTTCTCTACCACCTATATTAATGCGATTTCTGTAGCATGAATTTGTTTAGGCTATTCAATTACAGGCAAGACAGTGTGGTCAGAGGTTGCGCGCTGCTCTACGTAGTGAATAAACAACTTTTTTTTTTCTACTTACACGTGTGTTTCCTTTCTTTCAGATCATGTCTGGCTCTTCTGTTTCTCGTCGTAAGTGCCTAAACAACCCTGATTCATTTTGTTATATCTGTGCCAGTTTCACCATTCCCAGTCAAAGGGTGAACATCAGCACATTTGTAGAGCAAGCCCATTTGGCATATTTCAAAGTTAAACTTTGTGTTCAAGATAAGTTTTGGGCCCCTCATTTGTGCAAACAGTGTGTCAAGGGTTTACAGATGTGGACAAAGGGAACATGTGATAAGATGCCATTTGGTATACCTATGGTTTGTCGAGAGCCAGGAGATCATTTCAGGAACTGTTACTTTTGTATAGTGAAAACTTCAGGACAACAAAAATAAATGTAACCTAGAATATCCTAGTCTACCATCGGCTATACACCCAGTGGCTCATTCAGATGAAATTCCAGTCCCAGTTTTTGTTACACTACCCTCTCTTGAAGAACATGATTATGGTGATGAACTAGGTAACAACAATGATGAGGAGTTTGAAATTGAAGAGGAGTCTGTTCGTAGGGGATTTGATCAGCATGAGTTTATTGATATCACACGTGATTTGGTACTATCAAAGAAGGCTTCAGAACTCCTAGCATCAAGACTGCATGAGAAAAACTTACTTGAAAAAGGAAACACACGAGCAAATACACAGAAATTGTCCAGAAACTCTAGGAGAACTACAAAATACTTAGTTGCAATATGAGCATCAAGGTGCATTTTTGCATAGCCATCTTTCTAACTTCCCGGAAAACCTTGGTGCAGTCAGTGATGAGCAAGGTGAACGATTCTACCAAGATTTGAAGGTCATGGAAGGATGGTATCAGGGTAGATGGGATGTACATATCATGGCTGACTATTGTTGGAGCATCCGGTGGGATCCTAACACTGAACACTCCAGGAAAAGCTATAAGCGTAAATTTTTACCTTAACCGCTTACCATAATAATTTTCAAAGTTTTAACTGTAAAAAAAATGTCATAGAGTAACAATGGATCCTTTGTATAAACAAAATAAACTTAAATAAACAGTAAACTCAAGTTCATATTTCAATATTTTGTCATTGTATGTAAAATTTGTATGTTTTTTGACAAAAATGGAGGGTACCCTGTATGGTAAAAACTGTATGTGAAAAAAATGAGGTCATTTCTGGATTCACCTCCCAAAAATTAGAAAAAACAAGTGTGAGATCTAACTCAAAAAAAAAATGTGTTCCCCAGCGTAATCAATCTTCAAATGGTTTTATTTCCAACACTGCATCTCAGTGCCAATTTCTTAAATGATAAAATACTGTGTGTAAATAGGCTTATAATAGAAGACAATACAAAGACACAACCTGGAAACAATAGCCTGATTTTTTTTAAAGATCTCCAAGACTGGGGAAAATAGTTTATCATGGGAGAACCAAGAATGGATTAACTAAATTTAATTTGCAATTAATTACCAAATGTTTTTAATCCTGGACCAGATCCATCTCAGGTTTGTTGAATCACCCAAGTTTCCCCATGATATTCTATCTTTTCCAGTCTTGGAGAGCTTTAATAAACCAGACCCTGCGTAATTCTGTTTGTTGGTAAATTCGGCCCTTCTAATGCCAGAAGGCTACATACAGTAAGAGTTTATATACTTCATACTTCATGTCACATTTTTTCTCTCTCTTTCAGGAATCAAAAAAGAAAAAGTTTCCAAGACCTACAAACTGTAGGCAGAGTTCTTCTTGTCAAGTTGATGTTTATAACTGTTTAAAAAATATTAAGTATTGTTAACATGTTTTTTTCAAAGCAATAAAGTTAATTTATATTGTTATATATCAAATAGTGTTTTATTATTAGACAATATACTCCCATATTAACTTTGTTAACCAGATATACATACAGTATGTCACTGATCTATTGACAACTGCAGTGTAAAGCTGCGTACACACTGCCAATTTTTGTCGTTGGAAAGGATCTTTCACGATCCTTTCCAACGACAAGGGAGTGCACGATGCATGAACGATGCTGTACATACAGCACCGTTCATGCTCTATGGAGAGGGGAGGGGGAGAGCGACGGAGCGGCACCCTGCTGCGCGCTCTCCCCTTCACTTTCATTACGATTGGCTGTCGTCCATCGTCCGTGGATCCGGCACGTCGGTCGTCCGGACGATGGACGACACCGACTGTACACACGGCAGATTTTCGCCCGATAATTGGCCGATGCCGATTATCGGGCGATAAAAATCTGACGTGTGTACGTAGCTTAAAGCTGCGTACACACGGCAAATTTTTCTCGCCCGATAATCGGTATCGGCCAATTATCGGGCGAAAATCTGCCGTGTGTACAGTCGGTCGTCGTCCATCGTCCGACGACCGTCCTGGCGGATCCATGGACGATAGACGACGACCGATCCTAATGAAAGGGAAGGAGAGAGCGCGCAGCAGGGTGCCGCTCCGTCGCTCTCCCCCTCCCCTCTCCATAGAGCATGAACGGTGCTGTATGTACAGCATCGTTCATGCATCGTGCAGTCTTTTCTCGTTGGAAAGGATCGTGAAAGATCCTTTCCAACGAGAAAAATTGCAGGTGTGTACGCAGCTTAAGGGTCTGCCTGATTGTATATAAATACAATGTAATCAAAGGTTTATATGGCTACACAGGAGAAAAAATGGTTACTGTCCATGTGTGTTGTAAGAGCAGGTAAAATAAATATGCCCTTTGGAACATAAAAAATATCTAAAGCCAAGCACAATGTAATATTTTACAGAGTACCATTGGTAGCTGCAATAATTTCCTTTGTTTTAAATGTACTATTTTGCAAGTGCTAACATTTTTTATTAATCCTGAGATATGTCCATTGTCCTGTGTGCCGAATTGATGGAGTTCAATGATTGCTAAAAAGCTGTAAATGACTTTTAAAGTACCAATACCATGTAAAAAATATATGAGATTTTAATAATTGAGTTTACATTCTGTACTCTTACCTGTACCCTAAAACAACCCCAATAATGTAGTAATGCAGTGTAAATAATCTGCAAACTACCTGTAATATTTGGGGTTATTAGTTAACCCCTGGTCATAGCCTCAGCGCCTACCTAATGTGTAACACTAATCCTTGAAATGTGTTAACCCAATGGCATACCAGAGCCATTAGCACCAGAAGATAACTGCCCTGCACTAATATTTTGCAGATTGGGATCTTGGTTCCAAAAGCTATTCCAAAATGGTTGAACTATGCTAATGATAGCCACTCTGATATCTGCTGTAGTGGACTGTAAAGCTCTGTACAGATCTTAGACAGACAGCAGATTACTGTCACTGGAAACAATCTTTCCTGGTCATTTTCAGTGACAGATGAACAAATGAGCACTCTACATACAGCCCTGTTCTGCTTATAAAGAGGGAAGGATAAAGTGAATGGCTTCCTGCTGTGCTCTTCCCATTTGAAAATACAGTGGTCAATCCTGATTGGTTATTTATTAATCCACCATGACATATTAATGGATGATGTTGGGGGACCATTGTACAAACTCTCATTTCAATTTCCACCTGAGATGAGCTAAACCATTTGTCTTAGGCGACAATCATGTGATGTGTGCATGTATCTTTAGACTATACAGACTTAGATTTTAGTGTTTATATTTGCTACATTTTATTAGCTCATTAAACACTTGTATGGTATTAAGTGAATTCTCCTCTTTGGCAAAAAGATGTCAAATAATAATCTGATGTGATTGAAATGGTAGAACTGGGAAAATGTTGTAAGAGATGAGGGTAAATTCTCCAAAAGGGACAACTGTTTCAGTGTTCTACGTTACTTCCTGTTGCATCTGTAGGAAAGGAACTGGATGGAATTCTTGCCAGCAGCAGCACAAAGCAAAAACTAATATGATATAATTTGTATTTATTCCCTATTTTATTGAAGATAAAAAAGTGTTGTATATACATATCCCAGTGTAACAAAGGTTTTATTCAACGTAACAAAGACAACAAACACATTTTATTAAAGAATGTTTTAATCCAAACGCAGATGCAGCGAATTTCATAGTGCACATAGCTTTCTGAGTGCTTAAATTGCTATACCATAGGTAATTAACAGAGAAAAACAAATAAACTTGAAGATAACAACAAGGCCAATATCTTGGTGGATATTGCATCCATCTTGACTGCTTTGTTGCCTTGCACTTGTAGTGCTGGTTCTGTTCGGGCCTCTAAAGATGAGATAAAAGAGTTTGATGAACATGAATATATAGATAGAAACATAATAGCCAATATTTTCCTTTAAAAGGGCTTTATATTGCTAAAGGAAACTCAACAAGAGCATTTTATGGGGGTTGTAGGGAGAACTGAGGAACCACTGCTGGCAGGAGTTATTAAAGAGAACTTAGCAGACATTACTGGTAGGGGTCCGTAGGCATAGCTGAGGAGACATAGCTGGTGAAGGTCAGTAGGGAGAACTGAGGAGACATTGCTGGTAGGGGTTAAGAAAACTTAGCAGACATTATTGGTAGGGATCAGTAGGGAGAGCTGATGAGACATTGCTGGTAGGGGTCAGTAGGGAGAACTGAGGAGATATTGCTGATAGAGGTCAGTAAGAAGAACTGAGAAGACACTGCAGGTAGGGATTCAGTAGGGAGAACTGAGGAGACATTGCTGGTAGGGATTTAGTAGGGAGAACTGAGGAGACATTGCTGGTAGGGGTCCGTAAGGAGAACTGAGGAGACATTGCTGGTAGGGGTCAGTAGGAAGAGCTGAGAAGACATTGCTGGTAGGGGTCAGTAGGGAGAACTAAGGAGACATTGCTGGTGGGGGTTAAGAAAACTTAACAGACATTATTGGTAGGGGTCAGTAGGGAGAGCTGATGAGACATTGCTGGTAGGGATTTAGTAGGGAGAACTGAGGACACACTGCTGGTAGGTGTCAGTAGGGACAGCTGGGGTAATAAATCACTACTGAGAGGATTTTAGGAAAGCACTAAAATCCTGAGTCAGTGCTGGAGGGGAACACGTCTGGAACTAAACTGAAAATAAATGATTGAAATACTACTGGGAGGTGGAGAAGGTGTAGTTGGCATGCTGAGTCACTGCTGGGATGGGAAGCAGCTGGGTTACTGGGAGGAAGAAGCAAGGTGGGCTAAATTTCTGCTGAGGGGATAGGGGGCAAAACTACTGAAAGAAGGACTGCAGTGCCCTTGCTGAGGGCTATCAGATGAGCAGCTGACATTGCTGACAACAATTGTAGGACAGTTGCATGGTGTTGTCAGCCTGCATCAGGGAGTGCTGCTGTTGGAAGGATCCACAGGTATAAAACAAATAAGTAACAAATTTACCAAAACTTTTTGTTTAAACTGAAAAAATGAAGGTCTGTAGTGGGGAAACTTCTGGAAATGTTAGTTGGGCCTAAACATATTCTTGAAAACTAACCTTTTGTCTGGAATTCCTCCTGGTAAGAAGAATTGCAGTTCTTGGTATGTATGTGTGCTCAGGACCCCCTGTGACTACTACCTATATTTGGTGTGAGAAACTGCTGCTGTGGAGTGCTAGCTATGGGGTACGAGTGATTTTTAGGGATGTCGCTACTGTGCTGCTTCCTGTTCTCCTTGCCGGAGGCTCCAACAAGTGGAAGAAAAAGTCCTACCACTACCAAGATGGCCGCCCCCACACAAAGATACAGTGCAGGACAAGGGGTAGTAAATCAGTATAGGGAAAATACCTGACAACTGGTAATACCGGTGACTAGACATATGACCTATTGAGTGCCTTTGGCACAAGTTCCAGATTTTGGTTACTGGTTAGGAAAACTGTGTGCAGTGAGACATGATGCTTCTAATTAATAGATTTTGTTTTTTTATACACATTTAAGTCTCCGTGCTGAATCTGTTCTGACTATAAATGCAAAAAACACATCTGTTCCTTAAGGACTTTGGCTGAAAAGGGAAATGATGACTCACCTATAACTTCGTCCTTGCCCACAACAATTTTCTGTTGCAGTGTCTTGATCCCATGCTTGTTCTGTGCTATGCAGATGTAGAACCCTTCATGTGCACTTGTCACCTCCTTGATCTGTATAGTCCTGTTGTCATGATAGAATGCAACATGTGGTGTCTGAGGGTGCCAGCTATAGGTTGGAGGAGGTACTGCATCTGCCTCACATGTCAGTGTTATATTTTCCCCTTCAAACACAGACATAGAAGGCTGCACTACAATGCCTAGTATTTTAGGCTCATCTGAAAGAAAACAAAAAGAAAATAAATACATAAAAACAATAGCCTTTAGTTGAATATTTACTTCTTCGAGAAACTGTTTTTTGAGATTATTTTAAAAATTAAAGCACTACCTACTATTACTATAGAGGGTTATGAATCAAAAAGGTTGCCCATCTGAGGATTTGCTAAGGCCCTATAACCCTATACTAAATAGTTATATGACCTGACGATTTCATATATATCTCACTGACTTTATCAGTGAGATTCCTGTGCAGAGTTCCTGGATCTTCCCACCTGTGTGCCTGTTAGGAGGAATCTCACTCTTCCTGTTGGATATTCTATTTGTTTTATTATAACATGGCATCAGTAGGAGACAGAACACACAAAGATAGGTTGGAATGCCCAAGGCTTTTAGTTGGGCGGGAAACCTGAATTTTAGCAATCCCATATAGATAAGAAGCCATAGTGAGACTTAGCCTAGGTAGTTCTGTTCATCATTATGCAGATGGTCAAACCTTAAGGGAGATTAAAACATATATATTATTATTTAGGTAAGGCTTACAAATCATCTCAATCAGGATCTGCATCCCTAATATTTCTCTTTACCTCCTGTCCTGTAGACTCAACAGGAAGTGAGAAAATATCTTTCCAATGTGATGGAAATCCTCACCAGTTCACATGGATGGCTGACAGGTAGTTTAGCCATTCTGCCTTAACCCTAGCTAGTCTCAATGACTTACCCAAAGCTACTGCCCTAGGAGCATACACTTGCCCTTAGGGTAAGCTAAGGTTGGGTAAATGCTTGACCCCAGTGCTAGCTAAAGAAAAGGCTGAAGGTCAAGGAAAAGCTTGACCACCTACCAGCTGCCCATGTAAACATGAGTTTAGACATTTGTTACAGGTATCCCCATAAGAACATTTCTCCTATAATCCTGTTCTATTGGCAACTTACCTCTCAGTGAAATTGGTGATGAGGACAATTAAAATGAGTGAATCTCCCTAATGGGAACACAGACAGCTATAAAACCTGACGGGGTTCCACCCATTACTAGTCTATCCAAAAAAGTTTTCTAGTAAATCTTCAAAACTCCAGTGAAACTTCTTCAGTTACATGACCACTTTATGGCACCTGATTCTTATACACTACCATCATGACCAACACTAATCCAAATTATGGGTGATGGAGGTCTAAAAAGTGTGCTGCAAGAACCTGTATGATCATATTTGGATATAATATTCCATTCAGTAAAAACTAAGCAGAGCTTAAAACCCGAATCAACCCAAAAGTTTAACAAGCCAAATTTTAATAGCAATCAGGTTGATCAGTGAATAGAGTGTATAAAATGGGATGGGGGGGGGGGGGGCTGAATTCTGGTTTCTTGGGCCAAATATTCTTGAAGACTTATCACTTCATCGCTAAATTCAGCCAGGGGATGTCAAAAATATGTGACAATGTGACTCCTATCATAGAAAGAACAATGAATGACTGACTACATTTCCCACATTAGGAGGGGCACGAATTGTAGTCATCGGACATACGTACTGTAGGTGCAGGAAACTAAAAGGAAAGGGAAGTCAGACAGCTGCACAGCTACATCACATAGCTCCAAGTACAGCTACATTATAATTTTCCCTTTTGAGAATTTGCCCTGTTCAGTTTTGGGTTTTGTTGGGATCTAAGCACTAAACTGCTCCATGATAAGGACATAGAGATTCTTCTCCCACAACCTGATCAGTATCTGCGATCATCCCAATCATGATGTTGTTGAAACCACTGGATGGACCAAATCCATCCTTTCAGATTTATAAACTAACAATCAGCCTTCTATAATAAAAAAAAAAGGAAACACCGGATGTCACAAGACTTCTGAGCATATCTGATATAAATGTTCCAATACATCTGCTGCATCTGGCAGCTATGAATACAGTTATACATGTACCATGACAGTGTTTATCAGATACAGAATATATCTCTAGCATTCTGGAGACCAAAGATCAGGTCGGATGACAGAGCAGAGCACAGAGATGAAATGAAAGCTGCAATCACCAAGCCTCCAGGCTAATTGTTTCAGACAGCATTGCATTACCCTGCAACAAAATGCAAAAAATAATTCCCAAATGATCCCTGAGTTAAAGCGAATAGCTAAAGAATACAGCTGTATGCGTCTCCCTGCAATTATAACCCTTATTCAAATTAAAAGAGAAAAATACATAGCAAAACTCACAAAATGCCATGTATTTTATTAGTATGATCAGAGTCTTTAGTGAGATGTTTTCAATTCTGCTCTTCCAAGTGTAATGAACAGAAAGACAAAACATTTCTGTTTAGTCACAAATGACCATTGTTGATGTTCTAACCCAGGGGTCAGACAACTTTTTTGGCTACTAGGCCATTTTAGGAGGTCAAGAAGGCACAATAGGCTGGACTCTCTCTTTCTAGTCTCGCGCTGATGGCTCTGCCCCCCACCAGGAATGCTCCTGAAAGGTAATCCCTCTCCTCTGCAATGCATATGGAGGAGAGGAAATGTCCCCTTACCCCGGCGGCGGAAGTGTTAACGCGGTAAATAGGGAAGGGAGGCATAACAAGGAGGCTTAAGAGCTGCATGTGGCTCCGGAGCCGGGGGTGCCGGCTGGAACGAACTACTGGCTGGGCCGTATCTGGCCTAAAGGCCAGAGTTTGCCTACCCCTGTTCTAACCTTATGGTTCATGTACTGACTGAGTTCTATAATCCACATTACAATTACGTGTAGCTAGACAGCATTATGGGAACCAAGCATCTCGCTCTTTTGGTATTGTGCAGCTATGGGTATATTCCCACATTTGTAGGACGTTTTGTGATTTTTGTGTCAAACTGTCATATTGAAGCTGTAGGAGGCAAAATGCATTGCAGGTACCCATGTTTATACATGGCTGTGGCTTTAAAGTACAACCATGGAGCCAAAAGTGATATGTCATGTTTGGAAACCATGCTGTGATCTGCCGCAGCCTCATGAAGCCACCTGCAATGTGCATGCAATAATCGTCAACCTTTCTTTTCACTTGGATGGGAATAGATGAATGGACAGTTGAGCTTATAACTAAATGCTGTGGTTTACCATGGGTCTAAAGTGGCCCTAAAGGGTGGTCTGCAGTTAATCTAATGTATCCTAGATAAAGCATCATTTTTGATGATCTGTTAAAACCATGAAATCACCAACATACCATTAGCAAATACTAGCACCACACAAAATTATATGCAAATACATTCTAAAGTATGCTTGGAATGACCTTTGACAAAGGTGACATGAAGTCAAAGGACAATATAAACAGTACAGGAATGTTTCTGGTTCAATGTCGTATGGATCAGTCCAGTACAATGGAAAAAAGAGAATTCTTCCTGAAAAAATGTGAAAGCTTCCATATCTGACCTCATCTCACCAATGCTGATTTATTGGTTTTTATTAGTTACTAAACCACTGACTTAGAAATATTAAGAAATTCAAAATTCAGATATCATGCTTGTCCTGTGTTAATGATCCCAAGTATTGAAGTCATAGGATCAGCATGGCAACCAGCAAGCTTTTGATAAGTACATTTGGGGAATGGTGGCCTTCAAGTTTCTAAAAGAGGATTTGCATCTGGGAAGCAAAAAAAAAAAGCAAGTCCCCAAAAAGATTCACACATGCCACTGCATGTGATTGTGGTGGGAATGAAGCTTTAGATCACTAATCTGGCAGCAGCACTCTGAGCAGTGATTGAATGGAGACCTTATTACATGTAACAATCAATCATTATGCCAATTTGTAATGTACAAAGAGTAGAGGCTTCCTAGACTGTGCTGGAAAATCCTCTTAACACAGCTACAGAACAAATATACATATTTTCCACAGATTACTACAGGGTGTTTAAATTATATGCTTCTTTATAATCTTTTCACAGTGCACAAGCCAATGTAAGCAGCTCATTTGTACCTAATGCAGCAGGTGCTCACCCTATATAGTCGCTGCTCAAGTAGGTTGAACTGTGAAATCATAATTTATATGGCCAATTACATGGAGTTTAGCAAGCAGAAGTCAGCTGTGATACACATAGGCAGATAAGGGCACCACGGGGCTGATTCATTACAACTGGAGAATGGCAAAGAAGAACAAAGTTTGAGTTGTTGCTAATCACATCTAATTGGATTTTACCTTTTCCTCTAGGGAAAAAATTAAACAAGGATTCTGATTGGTCACGCATCTGGGCACCAACTCCACTTCAGGTTAAAAAAATGGACCCCTATTTGCTGTTTTTATCTTAATATATTTACACACACACACACATCGGATTTTAAAAATTTGCTAGTCCCTGGTTATCAGTATACTAAAGTTCCAGGGGGCTGTAGAACATTAGACAGTACTTAGATGGTATTGGGCAAATGGTCCTGAATAGAGATACTTCACCATTCCAACAAAAGTGCATGGTTGCATGGTCAGTGATATACACAGGTTACTTGGGTTAAGGACATCGGACTTATGGATGCCTCCTAGATACGAATAGGGCTTCCCTGCTTGCTTTGTGCAGAACAGAGGCTTGAAGGGGGGTGGTTTGCATGTCTTCCAGAAGAAATCTTTTGCTAAACACAGCTGAGATTGTGGGTGATCTTAGGGGGTGAGCTCTTTCTGCAGCCTCTTGTAACTCTTTATTGAGCAAGACAAACTCTGCCATTGTTTTTTTTTTGCATATCAGAGCACAGCTTGCTCCAGAAGTTAATGAATGTCTGGGCTCCATAAAGTTTTTTTTTTTTTTTGCTTTGTTTATGATTGACTCACAGTGAGGGTTTTATACAGTAACTGACACCATGCTGCCTAATAATATGTTGATACAAACATCTGTCCTAATTGCATTTATTAAAATAATGTACCTGTTTCAAATTACATACAAATTCAACTTAAGAACAATCCCACAGTCCCTCTCTAGTATGTAAACCAGGGAGTACCTGTAATGGACATGTAGTCAAATTTACTGGCAAAAAAAGCCTTGCAACTCAAAATGCCCAAAATGACTAGTAATCACTGATGAAGTCACTAGAATCACATGTGTCACAATAACCTGTTTCTGTTGGGAAAACCCACCATTCACCAATTACAGAAATTCAACCCTACCATAAAAGGGTCACTTGGTATTTACCCAATAGACCAATGGTTCCTATCCCTCTCCTGTAGAGCTTCTCTGTTCCTCAATGCAAAAGAACCCACCTAACCCCCAGCATTACCTGATCTCTCCATGATACTTACACTCTACAGACACCGTTATTTGTTTTGTGACAGTGTCAAAGTTCGTAGCTCTACAGGTGTACACTCCAGACATATTTTTCATGGATGTGAATTCCTCCCCGTCCTTATAGATGATGTTGTCTTTCTCACAGGTCACTGTAGGTTGGGGGTATCCTTTGGCCTTGCATTGGAAATTGTTCTCCTGTCCCTCAAGCCACACCAATTTTTCAGGGCAATCTGTAAACTCTGGCTCAGCTGGAAGACAAGGACACAAAATCAGGACAGCAATCAAGCACCATTTTTGGTATTTTTATAAGATAGACACATTTAGAAAAGAATCAACTTTTCCCTATGTCTCTGAAAGAACTGCTTGTCTATTAAGTTCCTGGGAAGAAGAAGATCCTGGGAAAAAGTGTTATTCACAGTCATAAATCTAGACAGTTTAAAGTGAACTGATGAAAATGATACTAAAGCTAACTTTTAGTGAAAATATCCAACTAGAGTTGGGTACCCGATTTGTAAGTTGGATAAGGAAACAGATTGACCTTGGGTTGTGGGTCAGGTGTTGGTGAAAAGTACTGAGGGTAAGGCTGGATGTTGGTAGGGGATCATCATGTCAGGGGAAAAGAAGGGGAGAACCCATTAATTGTAAGTAAAGCTATCTGATGAAAAAATTAGACTGAACAAGAAAACAAATCTTGTGTGCTTAATAAACTTTAATACATATCAAAAAATCTTTTAATGAGGGAGGTAAACCCTAGTTGGTTAAGAAAACTTTTAAGGTTCCCACAGGTGTGGAATAACTCACAGTGGCACAATATTTTATTGGAGGTGCAGGAAGGAGAGAGACAGGTGGGATATTATGAGATCTTAACTTTATTAGGAACTAGCTTATTCATGCAAAAAAAGGCTTAACACTGTAACCCCAAGTTACTTGAATATAATGAAGTTGTTCCTTTAACCCACTGGGATCTACTTTATCCCTCAGAGAACAAGCTAAATCATTTCCCTGGAGAGAAGTGAGTCGTTTTCCTTCCCAGGTTCTAAGCTTTTCATTAAAGAATTAGCTAAACTCTACACTTGGGAGGGCCTAGGTTTTTTATCCTACTAGAATCTATGTATTTTGATTTATACATATGATATTGGTTTAGTTGCCTTTGGAAGCAGTGTTTAACTTAAGTCGATAGATACTTGAATCTGCTATGGACAGCTATGAGAGACTTAGTGGAGGACAACACATTCTGAGGACCGTATATTCTATTGACATGTTAAAGAGACACATACTGGGGTGGACAACAATTTATGCATTTACATGCATGTACAAATGTATATGTATGTTAATGAGTGCTTCATAAAGGACAACCCTACATTTTCATGTAGAGAAAGCTTTAAAGAACCAGCATACAGGCTTGTGGTGTGGTGATGTAGATCAATCTTGAGTCTTACATTATACACAGACTGAGCATGTAGAGCTAAAGAATGAAGATCATAATCCATTCTAAACCTGCCCATGTATTTAGATTCCTTCAGAAGCCTGATTGTGACTGGTTCTGTCAACGCAAGAAATGAGAATTATGTGAACTTTAGACTGGCTTGGATGCTGTGTATTATCACTGCTGGATTAAGCCTGCAAGTTAAGAAATCAGATGATTTACCAGAGACAGAAGAATTTCTGAACAGATATGTGAAGCTGGCCTTGTGCAAACAATTTAGGTGTGAGTCATCTTCTGTCTTCTGCCAAGATTCATCTGTTTGTGTTTTCCGGTGCTACAAAATGTATACTGTACAATGCAGACTCTATGGAAAGTACTAAGGCTATGTTCAGACATATGGTTTATTAGGGGGGTTGACACTATTAATATTATTAATAATAAACAGGATTTATATAGCGCCAACATTTTATGCAGTGCTGTACTTTGAATAGGGGTTGCAAATGACAGACAAATACAGACAGTGATACAGAGAGGAGGAGAGTACGCCGCCCTGAAACGCTTACACTAGCACAAATACATAATTTGTTTTCACTGCTTGTGCACAAATGCCTACAAAACACCATTCAGATGTCTTAAAAACTCTTGGCTAGGCTTTGGAAAGAATTTTCATTCAAGCCTATGGAGGAGGATGATCATGGAGATCATGAGATGTTGCAAAGAGTCAGCCAAAAACCACAATGCAACCATGCTGGTTGCAAAAAAAAGACCTTTCAACCCCTTCATTCTTTTTAATGATATAAAGAGGGCATGATTGAAACCCCAGGGAACCACTTTCTTAGCTGCGTGTTCAAATGTAGTCTATTCAATTAGAGCATGTAGTTGGAATAGGTAGTAGGGAATAGTTAAGACTCCATCATGTTTTCTCTTTTATGCCAGTTCTTTATGTTGCTGGTTATTATTGTAATATGGTATTTGCACCCCACTCACCCATTAATTATAGACACTTGTCTGTTGTAGAGCCTTTATGATTGCCTTGAACTGTCATTTAATTCCTGGACACCCACAGGAATACCAGGTAATGCTATAAACCTGATCGCCCATCATGCATCAACATCCCAAGGGTTTGAAAATGCCAAAAGTACAACCTCCGAGGGGGATTGGAAACCCTCCTCCATGGGAACTGGGCAGTGGTGGTTCTTCCATCACCCCATCATGATCTAGGCTGTGGTTTAACAACTGGCATTGTCTCTTGCTTCTTTAGGAAAAGGGGGAATGTAGTTGGAATAGTTGCCAATTCCCAGCATGCTAAGTAGAACACAAAGTGCATTTGTTATATTTACAGAAACTGGTGAGTAATAAAGTTCCATACTTACTATGAATGTTTAGCTTATAGGGCTTGCTCTTGGTTTTAAAGTGAGCCTCACAGGAAATCTCCATCCCATTCATCTCCTTGGTCACATCCAGTGTGCAGGTAACATTGGAATAATTCCCCTTATGGGAGACACAGTTCTTGAGCTTTTCTTTGGTGACAATTTTCAGCTCTATCTCCAAACAATGGCAGTCACTGGATGGCAAGACGCAGCTCACCTTCGTCTCTGCATTCATATCCACCTTGTCTTCCAGGATTACTAAGGGGATTGGTAGAAGAGCTGAAGGTAGAAGAGAATTTGGTTAAATTGCATGCACTACTGATAACATTGTAGCTTTTGCATTGTAAATGTTATTTATTCAATCCAGTAGTATAAATTTTAACTTCCCATTTTATCTACTTCAGCTTGCTGGAAATCCCATTCCAAAACTACGAGTATTTGAGTCCATTTAGCCAAATATGTGGTCAGGAATTCAGAAACTTCATGGCATAAGTGACTTAAGCAGTCACATAAAGCACCATGGCAGTCCACCTGTAGTTGGCCACCGCTTTTCTTTTCAATTAAATACATAGAGCTGCAAAGGGAGCAGGAAGAAAAAGCTATATGTACCCATTTGCCCAATAGATTCAGCTGTGGTGTACAATACCGGCGCTTAAAATGTGATATCGTAAGGGGTCAGATCAAACTTCACAGCTAAATCTTGCAAGCACACATTTCTATAGCTATTTCTATTTTCCACATTTCCCTCTGCAGTTAAGCATATTATTGGAGAAAGGGCAGCAGTGGCTCCTGATATATGGGGGGAGAAAAGCTAAATGCTAAATTATAAAACAGTGAATCTGCTGAATATTCAATGATTGCCATTTAAAACACAAACACCTAAAAATTCTCCACTAGAGAATGTAGATAAAAGTCAGGTTCACTGCTGTGTAAACAATTCCTTATGAAGCAATTGCTAAGAACTAATATTTTACAGTACAATTCTTAGGAACAGCAGGAGAACTTCAGTATGACTCGGTATTCCAAAGTCTCACTCACCAAAACCTTTAGATGCAGAATTTCATATCAAATTTAACTGAAATTCTACATTGTTTTAAAGACAAAGATACATATTGTAACAGATTAGTTTGTATGTTTTTCTAATTTCCTAATTTCTACAACCCCTTGCTTTGATATTTTAAGCCTGTGAAGGATCTTTAGATCCTCACTGTTTTATCTTTTGTGTACCGATAATAAAAACTGATACTGCTATTGCTGAAATTCCCCTCTGACCACTGCAAACTGCTAGTTGCCAGGTTGGTATGCTGACCCAATGGCAATTACATTGCTTGCGGTGCCATTCACCTGCATTAAAGCAGCACCACATAGTAGTACATCTCTACAATGACAACCTAACTTTTGGATTGGATAGCTCTTCTTTAGGAATATTTGCTTTTTTACATTTGCAAATAATTGGGTGTGTTAAGATGTATGAGCTTGTTAAAAGTTGGGTGTAATCTGTCCCAGTGTGGATAAAACAAAGATGGAGTTGGGCCAATCCAGTGTGTGTGTGTTGGTTGTGTGTTGGGGGGGGGGGGGGGGGGGTTAGTTTACTTAAAATAATATTGATTCTGGAAGGTTTGAATATAGTTATGGTAACCATTTTACTACTGGCATGTACCCTATCTATCAGCCAAGATGGCGTTTAATAACTTTGAAAATACATGTTTTCAGCAAAGGAAGGTGAGACATGGAACATATCACTCAGTTATGCTCAGGCACGCTTCTATGCCATGCCATTGCTGGGACGTGTTAGCGATTTTTGGAAAGAATAAAAAGTCTTTAATAAAACAACAATGGCCATGCCCCGAGGTTATGCATACTGTAACCAGTGCAGTCTTGTGATTCACAACTGTCAAAGAGCTCATAATATTATGTTCATCAATATCATAGCAACTACTGGTGGAGTCATACCAAGTACAACTGACATGCTGCTATTTATTGATGTTTTTTGATCTCAAACGTCTATACTCTGTGCACAAAGCAATGCAATTTTTCCACAGATGGTATGACTCACTAGTTTAAAATCTATCTTCCATTTTATAATGGTGGTAGACGTTTTGTGGCTTTATATTTAGAACATCGACATGCAGTCTAAAATTTTTTTGCAGAATTCAACACAAAATACCACTCCATAGTCATTTAAAGACTATGGCTTTGGTTTGATGGACTGGGGGGTTTAAACTGATCATTATTTCCATCAATTTATGTGGGAATCCATGCAGACAAACTTTAAAGAGTTGGCCAGGTAAACTGTAAACTGGCTTCTAGCTGATGTTTACGTTGCCAACTGATTTGATTGACCATTGACTGGTGGTTGTCAAGAATGGTTTATGATAACTTTGTATGAACCACCTCTGCCAACTATTGGCCAAGGGTTACAATGTATATCTAAAGCCCACATATTTTTTATGTTTAAGACATGGAAGGAAATGAGGGGAAAGTAAGGAAAATCACTTTTGAATGGTGCTCTCATTGGATAATGCCCCCCCCCCCCTTATTCTGGGTATAACACCAAATTCTGGGTATTTCCATACTTTTGTGGCAATGGTTATCAGAACAAACAGAGATGAAATCTAAAAACGTGACAGAGAGAATATTACAATTCCTGTATGAAAAGTTTCATAACCAAAATGTTAAAAGTTCAAAAACTTTTATTAGAACAGCCAACACGTTTTAAAGAGCAACCACACTTTCACTTCATCAGGGATCAAGGTAATAATTAAATTAGTCATAGGCAAACAGTGAATTGGTGGTTTATTCAAGCAGAATGCTCTCCATTTGCCCAATTCTATTTACAAGTCTAAAACCTGAATACCAAATGTAAGTGCTGTTCATGCTTAGAACCTTGTGTTAAACTCTTGTGAAGAAAGGGAATGTTGTTGTCCCTATAGCTTGCTGTATATAGCAAATACCCTGCCCTATAGCAAATACCAATAATTAAAGCTTTAGAGTTTCTAAAATTTGGTCTGGTGCTGTTGAGACTTTTTTATGTTTGGATCTTATTCCATTTAGGAGGGTGTCCTGGTTTTAATAGCAGCAGATCATCAGAGCTATTGAGTTCCTGATGGACCTTTTATGTGCATGGAAAGAAGCTGGATAATAGATGACCAATTCCATGTGTTTCCAATGAAGAGTATTATTATTTGACATCATTGTGTACAACCTTGTTGTAACAGCTTGGAGAAGGCTCATTTTTATCCTACCATGACTATTTACCTGTGTAGAAAGCCAACTGTGGACAGGGCTGCCGAGAGAAAATCCGGGTCCTGGTACAAAAAAGGTGTGTGGGCCATTTTACATAATTCTACACACATGTATGTGTGTATATTATGATTTATTTTGAACAATCGTAGATGAAATTGGTGTCTTAGAACGCGGCGACTACGTGACGTATTTGTTTGCCGGCTTTCTCACTGTGCCCGGAACCCCCTCCCTCTCATCACTTCCCAGTGGGGAATACCCTTGTTGATCACATGACTTCTCTCCCAGGGCAGCCTTCATGAATTTCTCTTACGTTGCAAACTATTGACCACTGTCAAGTACCTTGTGACCCATTTGCTTTTTAAATTTTGAAACTAAACAGACTTGCAAAATTTAAAAATATAAATGAAATAAATAAATAATGCTCAAATTTTATTACTGGATGTGTTGGGCTTCATGGGCCCCGGATGCACCCCCCCCCCCCCCCCCCAGGCCTGGGTGTGGAGGAACATGGGACCTGAACTTTATTAATCATCTTTGAGATGAATAATCCTTTAATTGTGAACCAGGCCACCATCAATACCTGACTTAACACTTTTTGCCATTGACAGGCTCCAAAATCTTTTCTAGACGAATGAAGCCTTTTAAAACTATAAAAAGTTAAGGGGTCTTTTCCCTGCCCATTGTTTTGGAATGGGATATCCAATGAGCTCACATTGATTAGATGTCCGCAAACATTTTGCTGTATAGTTTATATTATAGTTATAGTGTAAGCATCTGAAGTTCCGTGGTAGAGAAGTAAACATTACCTTGAGTCTGCTCTTATTTTATCCTTATTTTGCTGCTGTGATGGGAGCTGTGTTGCGAGGGAAGGCTGTGTTCACAGATCTCCTATTGTTTACAATACCCCTGATTGCTGTTTTAGTAAGTATAGCAAACGGAGCCATAACAATGTGCCTCACAAGGGGTGTTGACTGAATAGGAAAAAAACACATTGTTGCTCTAGGACTGGGATTCCATGTTTTCCATGCAGTGGAGATGTGTCAGGTGGCTGGATGAGATTTTAGTTTCCTTGGAATAACATAAGGTCTATTGTAGATGATAGATTTGTGGGACCATTAAAAACCTGTACTGGAAGAACAAGCTTGGCTGTCTTCTTAAAATGCCAGCTGCTGGGCAGTAACACAGGGGAGTATACAGTTATTTTATTACTTTTTCAGGTTTGATCTGCAACAAGTTCTATGTATAAATTCAGTTACATATATCTTTAAATCCAGTAATCATTCTAACATGTTGTAACTGAACATACCTTCTTCCTACAATGAGGTGTAAAGAGTTAGATCCTTCACTGGGTAGATTTTTTTCCTTTTTGTCCTGATGACCAATGTGACCAGGACAGATATTGATGTAAAATTCCAACATTTCTAGAGTTGTCTGAAGTACAATAGGTAATGGAATGTAAACTTAACAAGCATTAAAAATACAAGTAAATAAAAATAACAAGCAGTAAGCGGATATCTCTCCAATGTGAGGGAAATTCCTTCTTAGACAATCATCCTTCAGATAAGTGTTCCCATTGGAAGAATTCCCTGCTTCACACGAACTGTGAGAATTTCTCTATTTCTAGCCAGATTTTAAAAAATGGCTTTCATCGCAATTCTCCCCTTCTGTATGGCTCTACCCCCCACAAAACAGACTCATTTCAAGGTCTAATGCTGAGGAGTTGAGTGATGACCAGTGTCATTCAACCCACATCCTGTAAACCCTGACTGTCATGGACACACGGACCTCATTTATCGGAGCTCTCCATAAGACTAAAGAGGATAGATTATCATGGGAGAACCTGAGTGTTCTCCCATGATGGTCTATCTTCTCCAATCTTGGAGAGCTTTAATAAATCAAACCAACCACATCCAAGTGTATCACCAGTGGTCAGTGGAAGAATATCACCAACATGTCAACAAAATGCAAGCTACACAATTTGAGGCAGATTAGGATTCTTCAGGCAGCAGTTAGGTTGGCTTAGGTTTACAATACATAACATCAATGCTCTCTGGAGTACTGATGACTACCCACTATAAACAGAGGGAAGAAGAAAAGTAGACCTGGGGGTATTTGTTTAATATATAGAACTGGTATAAGGCTCTGATCAGCACCAGTCCTGGCCAGACACCAGTCCCCCAATCTAAGACCGCAGTCTTTACCTATAGCAAGCCCCCACTCAGTTTCAGGAGACTGGTTGCATCTCCCAGCACTTGGTTCCTCCCAGGACTTAGTGCACAAGGGATGGTGTCTGGGAATATGCAGGCAGCAAGCAAGGAGCCCACAGGTAAAACAGTACCAAGATTCCAATACAGCCAAGTCCAGAATACAGAGCAGAGGTCATACACCAAATATCCGTCCACCAAACTAAGTACACAAGGGCAAAACACAAGTAGAGTCCGGGTCAGAGGCAAAGATCAGTCCAGGCAGCAAAAACTCAGAAGCAACAGACAAGGTCAGGAACAGTAAATCAGATGAAAACACACTCCAGAACAGATTAGACCAGCTATACGCTACAACAGACTGGGAGCAGACTGACAATAGATGCTGGGGATGCCATGCCAAACACTGCCATGACTAAAGGGAAGCAGGGGCTGCAGCTATCTTAGTTCTCCTAGCTGCTGCAAATGACATTGCTGGAAAGAACAAACAGTGTTTTATACTGCCATGGTGCACAGCACAAAGTCGCATGACAGATGAACATTTCCTAACAACTAGGTGTTTTTTTTTTGTTTTAATTGGATATCAGCTTTACATATTGACACCTTCATGATGCCTACTGAGTAAACCCTGCTATAATTATTCTGTACATCCTGATCATTTGCAATTGGCAGCCTTGTCAATGCATAAATAAAAGGAACATTTTAAAGTGTAGGAACGAAGCACAGGTTATTATTATTGTTACACAGTATTTATATAACGCCAACATATTACACAGCGCTATACAAAGTCCATAGTCACTAGCTGTCCCTCAAAGGGATCACAATCTAATGTCCCTAATAAAACTATATATCATTATTACAGGTAAATTTTGTGGCAAAGCCCATTAACCTAACTGCATATTTTTGCAATGTGGGAGGAAACACACACACTTCAAACTCCATGCAGATAGAGCCCTGGCTGAGAAATTGAACCTGAGACCTAGCGCTGCAAAGGCCAGAGTGTTAACCACTGAGCCACCCTGTTACCCAACAGGTTCACTTTAAATGATTTGTGTACAAGTATGTATATGCATGTTTTTACTAAATGTATTCCAGCATCCTTTGATATTTTCCAAGTAAGTCTTTAAATCAACAAGCAGATATATTTCTTCTCCAGGCAAGGAATATAAATAACTCTGCTCATATAAGGACATGTTTCAAACACTCAGGCATTAGGCAGAAATATCAAGCTATTGCTTTTAGTTTCTATCTATGTCTATACACTGAGCTAGTCCGAGTGTGGCCAAACCTTTAAAATAAAACCCCAGCCTTACTGTTTGGATGGATAAGTTACTTCCACTGAAGTGTGGATCATTGCTTAGTTCTTTAGAATTATTGGTTTACTCAAGCTCTGGGTATGAAATCTGCAGCTCTCAGGTATTGCTGCACCAGTGCCGTTTTCATGTCCCTCTCTTCTTAAGTATTTACAGAATACATCAACTATGATTGCCCATGGAGAAATGAAATGTCCATGCAGTGAATAAAATGTAATATCCAGCACCTCTGGAAGTACAAAGAGCCTTAAAAAAGATTCTCTTCAGTGGAGTAAATTTATATATATTTTTATTTTCATATACGTGTTCATTTACAAGGAATCCCTGAATATGGAGTTTGGCTTTAGATAATAAATCCAAACATCATATATTTATTGCACAGTGTCATCAGCAACCTCTAAATAAAAAGATAATCGTGATAATATTACTATAATGAGGTGTGAATATCAGCAAATTCACTCTACCACAGACAACAGTGTTCACTTTTCATGGCAGGTGTTCCTAATACTTTGTGATCCCTAAATTGTTATATTAGAAGTTATAGTAAGAAAACATTGATTCATCACAAGTGACAAGTGAACAGAAGAGTCCAAAGGACCCCTCCACCAATTTACAGGGAGCAGATCAGTGCCCCAATTCAAATAAGTGCAACTCTCGTGAAAGCAAATATAAAAAACACTGATTTAGATGTTTATTCCTTTTTTTAAAATATAATCAAAAGGATTGAATTGGGAAACTATTGTAAGTTCCTAACATTGACTTGATATTATTACTACATTTATATTATTACTACAATTAGGCTGGGGGAGGAAGGAGGAGCACATGTGCTAACATGGAACATGCTGCCTGGGTAGGAGAATGGGAACATCACCCTGTCTGTCCTATCATTATCCAGTCACAGCTTCAGGCAATGTGTAGTACAGTAAAGCTGCATACACACTTCCAATTTTTATCGTTGGTAAACGAACGATGAACGATCCTGCACGATATCTGCGAACGATCGTATGGCACCGATCCTGTACATACAGATAACGACACGATTGTTCAAAGATATTGTACACACGATAGATGCGATCGTTTGAACGATACAGGAAGTGACGTGCACCACAGGAA